>NC_133771.1:33898726-34079344 GCF_003597395.2 Chelonoidis abingdonii | reverse complement strand
CAGGTGCTCTAATTGGCCACAGCTGTTCTAGTTAATCTAAAGCAAACCTTCCTCCCTTGGCAGGGAATAAGGCCCCCTGCTAACACTCTTATGCTGCCCTCTGGCCATGCTGTATCACAATATGCAAAGTTATATTGCAATACATGCAATCTCTGATGTCTATCTAAAGGAAAATTATAAATTATTCTCTTGAAACTAGTACCTACTATAGAGCCTAGAAAAGCCTCTAGTATTTCTCCAGATTTCCTGATTCACATGAGACCAAGAGAAGATTTTGGAGTGAGGAGAGGACATTTGGCTCATCATGTCTCATTCCCTTTGCAGGCTACACCATGATGTCTTCTAATTGTTTCTTTAATGACCTCCGTGTTTTTGCCTTAACTATCTTGCCTGGTAAGCTATTCCACACATTTATGATTCGCTGCTTGAAAAAAAAAATGCTTCCTGACATCTGTTCTGAATGTGTTTTTCTTTAATTTTCATTTATGCCCTCTTGTTCTATCATCTGTGTTGGGCTAAAAATAGGAACCCATGTTGACATTTTCTAAACCATTTAAATTTTATGTTCTTTAATTAAAATACCCCTCTTAACTAGATGGAAGTCTAACCTGGTGGGTAGAGAACATAATATTATATTTGAACCAAGGCCTTTACTTTTTCAAAGCTGGCAAATTTTCTGGATGCATATTTTCTATATTCCATAGGTTATTGTTAATGAAGAGATTCTCAAACTCTTCCATGCATCATCGTACCATTATTACAACTGATTAAATCTGTGGGGAAGGGGAAATCTGAAAATATCAACATTAAAAGAATCAAGATCTAGGGATTACTGGCAAGTGTTTTTAATTTTGCATTCTGTGAATCCTCAATTATTTTGAAGAGTTTTAGACTTCTTAGACATTCTTGGGGCCTCTATTTACCCTAAATTCATGGACCAAGATTTTCAAAAGTGACTAGTGACTTGAGTGTGTTGATTGGGAGGGGGGTGTTAACTTAAGACACCTTAATAGGGCCTGATTTTCAGAAAATAGTGAGTCCTTCCCTCTGAAAATCAGACCCCCTTAAGGTATCACAAGTTGGGCATGTACAAATCAAGGTATTCTAAATCGCTATACAATTTTAAAAAGAGGATGAATTACAGTTATTTCCTTTTTTGGGCCTACCCTATACCTCAGTTCTTATTTTGGTTTACTTTGTTGTTAGCTGGACATTCCTAGACTGTGACCTTTATGTTGGAATCTTCTTCTCAGTCTGATGTGTGCTAGTAAGTTATTCAGGGATCAGCTTTTGGCTATCAGCTATGTACTTCAGGATACTTTTGCTACCCTCTAACGTTATTTTTTCCACACTATCATCTGGCATAGTTCTGCTGGTGATAGCCAATTTTAGTGTTCACCAATATAGCAGAACTGGTGCTATGGAAAAGTCACTTCTTCTTTAAAAAGGTTGCTTAAGGACCCTCAAAAATTCTTAAAATGTATTATTCCATGGCTAAAATAAGATGGTTGCCCTGCCATCTTAGTTAACAAATTATCCAACTGAACATATTGAAAAGATAAGAGAAAATAAACAAAGATCATGGAGCTAAAACAAAACAGGCGCCTTCTGGTCTTTACATCTATGAGAAAATTCATGGAGAATTTAATTATTTGGGCACAGTTTCAAATATTTATCCATAATTAGGCACCTACATTTCCATTGTAGGCACCCATGTGTATTTAATATTTACAGCTATTTTAAGCTCATGGTTTCAGCAAAGCAGTTAAGAGCATGCTTAACTTTAAGCACTTACACAAGTCATTTGTAGCCAATAAAGCACATAAACACGTGTTTAAAATCACACTGAAATCAGTGGGTCTGCTCATGAAAATTCATTGAAAAATTTAAAATGTTGATTTTTTTAAATGAAAAACAAAAAATTCAATCAATTTCTTTGTGAAAATGATTGTCTTGGTCATAAAGGAATTTTCCATTGGAAAAAGTTTCAACAGAAAACTTTCAAGCACCTCTACTAAGTACTTTTACACAAAATACATGTTAGGGTGATCAACATTAGGGTGGGGGTGAAGTGAGGAAGGTTGTAACTTGACCATGCAGTTACTCTGTTTGGGAATAAGTGTTTGTGGTGGTTCTGTTAAGTTTTGTTGTTATGACATGTTACACGTATATTAAATATGTATGAAGAAAAAACTGCAAGATACTGAATATTATTGGTTCACATTCTAGCCTTTGTGGAAGTGAGTTTTTGGGAGGAATGTAAATGAGTTGATGGATGAAGCACAGTAGATCGAAGTAGAATAAGTACTTCATGTATAGGGGTAGCCTGAAAAAACGCATTCAGCTGCTTTGGGGAGAAATAAAAGAATGGGTCATTGAGAATGCAGAGTGAATGGGCTTTGGGGTCTTGGATCAAATAAAATGATCATAATTTCTTTGCAAGATCATTCACATATTAACCATGATTTTCTTTTTAATTTTGTTAAAAATGTGTGAGTGACATTTTTTCTGCTTACTGGCCATTATTATTATTATTTATAATTTCGAATACTGTAGCACATAAAAACTCTCGTCATGGACTAGGACCCCATTGTGCTAGCCACTGTACTAACAGAACAAAGAGATGGTCTCTGCCTGTGATATTACCCCACGATACAATCTGGACTGTTGAACAGTTGTGTCTCCTCAATTCTACAAACTGGGGTGCCTTTACACTGCTTTGCTGCAAGAATAACGACTCTTGGACAGTTCACACATTGCCGCCTGCATGTAAATCACTCCCATCTATGTTACATAAATGCTCTAGCCAGCTATTCATGACTTGTATTACAGAATGACACAAGCAAATTCCCAGCCCCAACCTTATCCCATAGAAATGTGCATCGGATGCTGCCCTGGACAATACAAACTCACAGAAAGTCCATTTTTCAGCAATGGAAATGCTAGGCACAAATCCTGTTATCTCAAATGGAGGTTTCCAAACACTTCAATCCAAACACACTGGCTTAGAAGAAACTAGTTTATTAACTACAGAAATATAGATTTTAAATGATTACAAGTAATGACACATAAAAGTCAGAACTGGTCACAAAAAGAACAAAAGATAATATTCAAACTAATATCTAACCAAACTTAATACCTAACTAACAAGCTAAGTGAACTTAAAAGCCAAAGGTTTTTCGCACCATAGGATTACAGCAGTCTTTACTGGCTGAAACTCTCCCCAGCCTGGATCCTTTCTCCAGTGCAGTGTTTCTTCAGGCATTGTTGCTGCTGTGAGCAGAGAGAAGTGGAGGAGAGAGGTGATCTGACTGTTTTTTTCTCCATTCTTATATTATTCTCCCATCTTTGATGATTATCTCCACGGTTCAGGTGATAGACAGTTTGTTTACATGGGAACTCCCACTATTTTCCATTGCTAATATGTAAAGTTCTTGCTCACACCTTCCTTCCTGCCAAAGAATGGCTGCTTAACTCAGTGATAATCCACTTGACTTTGTTGACACCTGGCTTGGCTGTTGATTTGTCTTTTGTGTCTGATTAGTTTATGCTTGTTTTTCTAAACTTGGAACATGCTATAGCAATGTTATACACTAGAATCTTATAACTTTACATGCAATGTTGATACATATATTTTACCAAGACAATAATGTTCAGTGGGTTATGAGTTTTCAAATCATACCTCACAAGTCATAATTCGTACAAAACGTATCATGGTCTTGTCAAAATGGTGAACATAAGAGTACAGTCTGTCACACTGCCCCAAAGACTTTATAATCTAAGTATAAAACAAGATGCAGATGGATACAGACAGATAATCGGGGAGTACAAACAAAAAAACAATGCTGGTGAACATGATTGGCAGTGGTCTCAAAGCAACAATGGCCTAACTGTTCTCAAGTTTTTGTAGGCATAATGGAAAAGGAGAGGTATAAGAAGGTTAAAAGTGGAGACAGATTTGCAGATGTTCACATGTGATGGGCAGCATGGGAGAAGGCATGAAGGTGCCTGTTAGAAACTTTAGCAACTAGGTGATGGACACTGGCATCATGGGCCAATTGGAGGCAAGAACCAATATCTCAGTAGTAAATGAGAGCTAATAGGAAGGGAGAAGATAGGCAGTGAAGGGCCTTAAAAGTGAAAAACAAGCAGCTTATGTTTGATATGTATAAAGAGCAGGGAGCCAGTGCAGAGATGGCTAGAAAAGGGTGACATGGTCCATGCACTGGGCTGGGAAAATGATCTTTGAAGCAGCATTCTGAACAGATATGAGCATGGAAAGATTGTATCTGTTGAGGCCAGATGCAAGGTGATGAAAGCCTTAGTTGTGTGGATGGATAGGAAAGGCCATACCTTAGAGATGTTAAGCAGAAAGACTCTGCAAGATTTAGACGTAGCCTGGATATGAGGACCTAGACAGATGTCTGAGTCAAAGAAGATGCCCAGGTTATGGACCTGAGTGACTGGCGGCATGGTGGCAGTATCCACAATGATTGAAAAATGAGGTAGTGAGGAGGACTGGGCAGGGCAGAGGGGAGATTCAGAACTCTGTTTTATCCCGGTTGAGCTTGAGCTGACAGGCAGAATGCATCAGGGAGCACAGAAGACACACGTAAGCCCTTTCCTACTACTTATAACAAATTGCAGAGCTGGCATTGGGCTTTGTTGCAAGGATAGGTCCCTGGGTTAGTGTTTATGTTGTATGGTGTGCGGTTGCTGGTGAGTATTTGCTTCAGGTTGGGAGGCTGCCTATTAAGCGAGGACTGGCCTGTCTCCCAAGATCTGTGAGAGTGAGGTTTCATCTTTAAGGATAGGTTGTAGATCTTTGACAATGCGCTGGAGAGGTTTTAGTTGGGTGCTGTAGGTGATGGCTAGTGGCGGTTCTGTTATTTCTTTGTTGGGCCTGTCCTGTAGTAGGTGCTTCTGGGTACTCTTCTGGCTCTGTCAATTGTTTTTTTCACTTCAGCAGGTGAAGTTCTGTATTTTAAGAATGCTTGATAGAGATCTTTGTAAGTGATTATCTCTGTCTGAGGGATTGGAGCAAATACGGTCATATCTTAGAACTTGGCTGCAGACAATGGATCGTGTGGTGTGTCCTGGATGGAAGCTGGGGCATGTAGGTAAGTATAGGAGTCAGTGGGTTTCCGGTATAGGGTGGTGTTTATGTAGACATCACTTATTAGCACAGTAGTGTCTAGGAAATGGACGCTTGTGTGGATTCGTCTAGGCTGGGTTGATGGTGGGATGGAAATTGTAAAATCACAGTGGATTCCTCATGGGCTTCTTTTCCATGAGTCCAGATGATGAAGATGTTATCAATGTAGCGCAAGTAGAGTAGGGGCTTAGGGAACGAGAGCTAAGAAGTGTTGTTCTAAGTCAGCCATAAAGATGTTCGTACAGATACAGAAAAGACACATCTTCCTTTCCAAATGCAAACAGATGGACATCATACCAAAGGACTAAAGGTCAAAAATCCATTACAATCTACATATCACACAGACTATGCTGACAGATTGTGCCACACACTCTCAAGAAACTGTAAACCACCTGATCAACATCCTATACAGCAAAACAGGGGAAGATTAAGATGAACTCTCAAAACTAGATACTCTCATGAAAAACCAACCTTCTACACAAACTTCCTCATAATAGACTTTACAAAAACTAGACAAGTCATTATCACACAAACTTTGCTTCTCTACAAAAGAAAAAGGACACTAAACTGTCTAAACTGCTACATGGCACAAGGAGCCAAAACAGTAGCTCCCTTAACCCACCCAACATATTGTTAATCTTTCCAGCCATTCTTTAGCCCAGCAGAAGAATCTGTCGTATTCTCAGGGGCTCTCCTTTTGTCCTTCCAGACCCAAGAATATTATACAGTTCTGCGGTGACCAGAATCCTTCTTTCGCCGTCTCTGACTCAAAGAATACTTCCAACACCCTCTGACCACATACTACTCACAGAATCCTTCCTACCAACTCTATATAAAAAGGATCTGCATGGACTCCTCCTGAGGATCGGAAACAAGACTGGACTTCTACATAGATTGCTTCCGTCAACATGCACGGGCTGAAATTGTGGAAAGCAGCATCACTTGTGCCCATAACTTAAGCCGTGCTGAACACAATGCCATCAACAGCCTCAAGAACACTCTAACATCATAATCAAAAAGGCTGACAAAGGAGGTGCCGTCGTCTTCATGAATAGTTGGAATGTGAACAGGAGGCTGCTAGGCAGCTCTATAACTCCCCATTTCTACGGCCATTTACCCTCTGATCCCACTGCTGATTACCAAAGAAACTACACCATCTGCTCAAAAACTCCCTGAGAAAGCACGGAACAGATCCTGTAAGCAGATGCCTAGAACCTGGACCGGGTGTATTCTATTTTGCTACCCAAGATCCATAAAACCTGGAAATCCTGGACTCCTCATCATTTCAAGCATTTGGCATCTAACAGCAGGATTGTCTGCTATGGCTATGTGGACTCTCTCTTCAGTGCCCATATGCTACCAGCACTCCCAGCTATTTCGAGACACCTCGACTTCCTTGGGAACTACAATCCTTCGGTGATCTTAGCAGAAAAACACCATCCTGGCCACTATGGGATGTGGAAGCCCTCTACATGTCACATTCCTATACAAAGATGGTGACTAAAGCCCTCAGAAATAGTATCCCCAATAATATCACGGCTAACCTGGGGGCTAATTTGTGACTTTGTCCTCACCCACAACTATTTCACATTTGGGACAATCATATTCATTCAAGTAGTGGCACTTGCTATGGGTACCGGCATGGCCCCATTAGTATGCCAACCCACACAGTCCTCGCTTATAGACAGCCTTTCCAACCTGAAGCAAATACATCACCAGCACCGACCACACCATACAACATGAACACTAACCCAGGCACTCTATCCTTGCCAAACAAAGCCCGATTCCAGCCTCTGTTCCCACATAATCTATAAGTGACACCATCATATGAGCCTAATCACATCAGCCACGCCATCAGGGGTTCGTTCCACCTGCACATCTACAACATGATATAAGCCATCATTACCAGCCAAATCACCCCCATGAACACATCTACTTAAGGCCAACCGGACAGTCTCTACGCAAAAGAATAATGACAAAATTGACTCAGGAATCAAAACATTCAAACCCAGGAGAGAAACACTTCAACCTTCTTAACCCTCAGTGAACAGGCTTGAAGGTGGCATTTTGCAACAAAAAAACTCAAAACAGGACCCAAGAGAGACTGCGACCGAATAAAAACAAATTAGAATACAATTAACTCAGGCTTAAAACAAGGACGGGAATGTGGGTCAGTACAACAATTGAATCTATTTCCCTATGTTAAGTTCTCCTCACACCTTCTATGCGGTCATCTTAATTATCACTTCCAAAGTTTTCCTCCTGCTGAGGATTAGCTCATCTCATGATTAAGACTCTTCCTGATTCGGTATCATACTTCCACCTTTCATGTTCTCTGTATGTTTATAATATCTCCTGTCTGTGTTATTCCATTCATGCATCCGAAGCAAGTGAGCTGTAGCTCACGAACGCTCATGCTGAAATAAATTTGTTAGTCTCTAAGGTGCCACAAGTACTCCTGTTCTTTTTGCGGATACAGACTAACACGGCTGCTACTCTGAAACCTGTCATTATATAGATTTTGTGGCTGCATACCTCAATTTAATCTTCTCTCTATATAGTTTCCCCTTTAATTACTGAATTTATTGCAGCATCAGGAGCTTAGACACACACAAAGGAATACAGAATCACTTTAACGGCATGAATGTAGAAGCAATAGCTGTATAGATAGATACCCAGGCTGATTTGGCTTGGCGATTATGTCTAAAACTCATTTTGTTAGAGTGACTGATCTTGAGAGAACTGTATAATAAATGGACAGCTAGGTTAATGTCAATGTGTTATTACAGACAGAAGCCAAAAATTCTCTTTAATGTAGTCTCATTAGGAAGCCCTAGTGTAAGCATCTTTCCCGGAATACTGTGAGAATCTGTGCACCAGAACTGGTGGGAGGGATTCTGCACCAGCTGCCAAACATGACATTTCTGGACAGGCAGCTGAACCCTCAGCAGGTGACATCTGTGGAGCTGCCTTTCATCTTCCTGTCTCTCAATGGCTGGATACCTGCATGGGGCAAGGATCTCAGAGGGGCTCTATGAATGCAGCCTGTCTCTTTCTCCCAGCTGGGCTTCCACATCCACAGGCTGAGGATCCCAGAATTCTAGCTTCTCATGTCAACATCTGCTCTCAGAACCCCTTTTGTCCAATTCTCTTTTTATGTGTTGACAGCTCAAGCCCAATCCTGCCAATATAAACTGTCTGCAATCAACAGACCACAATCTACTGACTGTTTACAGCATACAAGCAATATGTATATTTTTGTACATCTTCAGTGTGATATGTGAATAGTGATGATCCAGCAAAATGTGTTTTGGGTGCTTTATATATTTTTCAATTGTTGTAAAAAGAAAAAGTAAAGGTTCAAAGTATGAGCCAAGGAAGACCTACTTATAGGTAACCACCATAAACTTTTTGGAAAGGTTTTTAAACTATTTTTCAAGTTGTGCAGGGATGCATAATTTCTGGTTTTGCTACATAGAATCTGCAATAAGTTTTCACTAGTGAAAACTTATCTCCTCCTATGGCAAAATTAGCAGCAAAAAATGCAAAAGATAGAACAGTGATTTTTTTTCTATTGTGTAACCACTGAGAAAGCAAGTCCGCTCCCCCCCCACTTAATTTTAAGTGATTCTGAATGCACTTTATTCATCAAGATTAATGTTATCACAGTGAATATCTAATAGATTGCTAATCACTGGCCACAGTTTTAAAATGTACCTATCCATATGTCTATTTTGTTACAGGTATATTTTATAGCATATGTTTCTTTTGAGAGATAGCAACTAAGGTTTAGTCACCCACAGGAAGGACATTCGAAGAAACAAAGAAACCAAAGAATTAGTAAGAGTGTTTCTTTGTGTCTTTAAGAGAAATCCTCTGTTATTTAACTTAAAGAATAGAGGATTTCTCTTAGTGATGGATTAACACAGGAAGGAAGGGACTACCCTTGTGGTTAAGAGTCCAGAGTTCTAGGTTCTTTTCTTGGCACTGCCATGGACTTCTTATATGACCTTGGGGAAGTCAATTAGACTGGGGTTTTTGACTGAGCCTTAGGGAGTTAGGTGCTCAAATTCCATTGAATTTTAAAGAAAGTGGGATGTCTAACACCCTTAGGCCACTTTGAAAATCCCATCCACAACCTCTCTATGCTTATTTCATATCTGTCAAATGAAAATATTACTACTTCCTTGTTTGTGATGATCAGTTTGTTAATGTTTGTGAAATGCTTTGAGATCATCTGATTAAAGTTGCTCTCTAAATGCAAAGTATCATTTTTATCATCAGGGAATGGATTGTCTGGCAATGCAACATGCTCTGAAAGGTTCATCATCTTTTGTGCAAGCAGCCGTGGGGACCCACATTTTTTGGCTGATCTATGATGGATGTGGGAAGGGTTGCTGGTAAATATTGGTCTGTACTCCAAAATATGGTCTAGACATAAAATTGTTGAGGTGCTGTGTAAGAATGTCAGGGGGAGCAGAAAGTTTTAGCATATGCCCCCATAGACACAGTGCCAAACAATAGAGCAGCTATCACAGAAGCGTTATCTCAAGGCTTGTTTCAATGAACAATTAGTTCTACACTGCACTAGCCAGCGGCAACTTAATTGTACATGTGGACTCTGCTGACAAGCATTAACAGTTTGATAATGCACTTTGATCTAGTCCGATTTCACAGTTAGGGTGACTGGATGTCCCTATTTTACAGGGATAGTCCCTATATTTGGGGCTTTTTCTTCTATAAGCACTATTACCCCCCATGCTCGTCCCAATTCTTCACACTTGCTGTCCAGTCACCCTATTCACAGTGAACCAAATCAAAGTGCACTAACAGTTAATGCACATCAGCAGGATCTACATGGACAGTTAGTCTGCAGCAAGCTAATGAAGGGTAGATTCACACCATAATCTGCCAAAAACTAAACATTCATGTAGACAAGCCCTTAGATAACCTGGGAAAAGATGGTCTGAGGCACAAGAAAGATGTAACACCTAGGCCCTGCCATGGAGCAAATGGCTCACCCACGGACAATAGGGCTCTGAGAAAAGAGAACTTCTCCAAAGAGGGGAAACAAACACATCCATTGGAAGGCAAACTGAGACCAGATTATCTCCGAGGGCTCCTGAGCTTGCTAAAATAATCTAAATTGGGTCTGTTCTGTTTCTGTAATTCAAGAGGGAAATACATCTAATTTAGGTGTAGTAAAGGCTAAAATTAGGTGAGTACATATGCATGTCAGCTGTTTGTTTTGTTAAAATAATTCTCTGATGCTTTGGTCCATTTGCTAAATAAACCTACTTGTTTTAAGAAGGCTACTTGTCACTGTACAGCACTGGTCACAAGCTCCCAAAAGAAGAAACACAAATGTCCAGTTGGGCCTGCGTGGTAAGAAATGGTTGGCATAGATGGGATGTATTACCTAGATCCTTGTCTCAGAATAGGAGAATTGTTAAATTCCACTCCAAGCCAGGTAAGGGTATGAGGCCACATAGATTAACTAAACAGAGTTTGTGTCATAAATCTTGACAAGTAATAATGGTTGAGCATTTTTCATTAGCAGCTGGTAAATGACTAACTTTCCACTGCAGCAATCTTTTGCAACTATATTTTAATGAGGAACACAACTATCCAGTCAGATTGTTGTTAAATATTCAGGTTTCAATAACAATATCCTCTTTGAAATCAGTCTCCTTAATGGCTAAATATGTTAGAGTATGTTAACAATCTTCAGCTTCTTGGTGGGATGCTATCTAGGCAAGAGCAACCACATGTTAACTCCAACACCTAACTTCTCAAGGACAATCATTTAAAAATACATCATTTCCAATGCTTAGAGATATTCTAATAAATACTCTAATTTTTGCAGATTTATTTTCCTAATGCCAGGTATGTAATTAATGTGTCAGTGTGAAGTGCAAAACATCAGTGCAGCTCTTTACAAAAAAAAAAATTGAACAACCTGCAGAAGAAGAAGAATGAAGAACAAAATGATCAGGTGTCCAGGATATTAATAAAATGCTTGTTAAAAGTGCTGGTTCGTGAAGTACGTTCTCTGGCCAAGGACAGCAAAACAATTAGAAATACTTCAGCTTGGAACAAAAGTTCTCCATTTCACTGCATTTAATGGCCACATAGATAACATTTAGAAAAGATTTTTTTAAAAAAACCATTTATTATAAAAGAATTCATTTGCCTGATAATCTTTGTGGAAATAATGATACCTTCCATCTGATTCCCATTTACTAGCAGAGAAATGCTAAGGTGCGAAGGGCAAATACTCTTAATGTTTAACTTTGTAGCACAGAAATACTCAAAAAAGGGCACAGACTCTGATGGGGGCTCTTTGATGGAAGTTTTTATGAAGTTAATGTTGCAGAGAGATGTTTGGAAGCCCCCCAACATGTGGACTATGGTGTGTTGAATGGACAAATGCTTCCATCTGTAGTTAAATCTGCTACTGGAAGCATTTATCAACCTCCCAGTTGTTTAATTTGGGATCCTGCTGCTTCCACATACTATCTGGATTTTGTCATTTACTAGGGCAGCACTCTGGGTTTGAAAAGAAAAGCAAGCCTGTGCAAGTGTTTCAAGTATTTCAGTCTCTGTTGATAAACCAGAAATGCTGAGGACTTATGCTTTTCTCAAAGCTTATTACTGTTACTCAGATCATCTTTTTGTTGCTGTTGTTGAGACTTTTTAAAATTTTATTTTACTGGTTTGTGTGGTTCTTAAGAACTCAAATTTGGGTAAATAGGAAAAAAATTCACCCCCTTCATTCTAAAACATGAGCTATTTACTAGTGAGGGGCCCAAGCCAGATCCCAAATGGGAACATCTGAGCTTTAGCGATTCTGTCTTTGTAACAGGCACAAACCAGCACCCCAGGTCCAACACTGAGCACAGGAAAGATTTCCATTCAAGCTTCTACTTTTTCCCCTTCTGTTTTTCATGCACTCCTTCTTTCTTTACCAGCTGGCACCATGGCCCCTATAGTACCTTTCAACTGGAACAGGGAACCAAATAGTCTCTCATCAGACCAGTGCTGGTGTCTTTGGTGCACTAATCAACCATTCTGTATGCCATAGGAGAGAGGGAGGGAGGAAGAGAGAGAAAGAGGGTCCAGAAAACTCCAGGGGGTAAATTCCATGGAACTCCAACAAATGTTTCTGTCAGAGGGGAGGAGTTTGGGTGCTGTGAAGGAGACAGTGACTAACTCCTGTCTATCTTTGCTCCCACCCTCCATCCCATGTAAGAGCTGGTCTCCTTTATGGTATTATGAAACCTCCCATCTGTCTATTGGCATGGCTCTCTTTCCCACACTGTTCCATCTATGTGTTTCAGTCTTGCTGTGGAAAGATCCCTCCCAAGCGCAAGCGGGATTCCGTTTCCATCGCTTATTAAGATCTTTGACTGTCTTCTGAGACTGCAAGTCAATGAACATCTATTGCACTGAAGTTCTTTATAATGTGGAGACCCTTCAATTAGGAACACAACTAAGACCACCAATTCATTTCACAGACCCAAGATCACCATTCACAGCCACCAGCTGTTAAAACATTTCAGTTATTACTAATCTAGGGGATTTTAGAGGTGAAAGGGATCCATATCCCATTATTAGTTCCATAAACACAGTGTCTCTAATTGGAAATATCAGAGTGACAGTGAGCAACAGGAAATGCTGCTCCCAGTAGTGCTGAACTAGCAAGGTTGCAGCAGAGTCACCGTGGTCAGCAATGAAAGAAGGCAGGACAGAGGGAATAGGATACCATCACAAAATAAGTAGAGGGGGAGGAGGGAGAACACAATGAGGGAAGGAAGCAAACTAGGAAGAGGAGAGTATATGTCCTTGTGTATATTTGCAAGGTGGTGCCCTACTCAGGGTGTTGATCCAACAGCTTTTTATAAGGAACAATTGCATTTCTCACTCAAATGCTAGCAGTAAGAATCAAATTCCAGCATCTTTCTATTGGAAACAGCTAGAATGGGATCATCTTTGCATTGTTACTCTTGCTGTGTCACTGAGACAGGCAGAGAATTGCAGCATCATATGGTACCAAACCTCCCCTTGCTCTGTGCTGGGTACAGGTGCTGGTAGACATCCGAAGGTACTGAGCCTGCACTTATTTCTCCTCAGAGCAGGCATAGCCCCATCCCTGCCCCCCGCCCCTTATGTGAGTCCAGAAGCTCCAGACACAAAGACCCAATCATACAATGAGGAGTTCTGACACCATTTATAGAAACAAATATTAGACACGGGAATGGGTACCAACCATCAGGCTGAATGGGAATGGGGCACTGAAGGGAATTCAACAGTGGAACAATAGCACAATCCCTTCCTCCACCTCTGGAGATGCCTAAAACATTTACCCCACCCTATCTGAGGCCTCTAATCCCACTGTGGTACACAGAAAGCTGAGGTGCACTGGTCTGGTGAGGTAGCTGCTTAGTCTGGACCACCACTGGTGAGTGCGTTGATCCTCAGCTACTGGGCCTTCAAGACCTGCCCCCGGGACACACACAAGCATGAGTCTGAAGTGTTCACCATCAGTCCCAGTCTAGCAGTGTCCGTGATAGTCCTGTTCCCTAGGCTCACTGTCCTGCACTCAGAGCAACTCCAACCTTCTTTCTTCCACAAAGGCCCCACCATGCATACTCCCTTTTATCCCCAGCTCCTCCCTACTGTCCTGGAATGCTCTGGCTTCCTGCCCCTTGAGGCCATTGATCCTCCAGGACTTGGCTGCTTGCACTTAGCCACCATCTCCTGGCTTATTAGCAGAGACCCTAGAAATCCTTTTGCCTCAGAAAAAAATGTGGAATTTGCATTTTTACAGAGAATCTTTAGTTTTTACATTTTGTGAAAAAGTAATACTGTAGCTAACATATATATTTTAACACATTTTACTGAAAGTATCAGTGTCACTTATTCAATGCACACAACCTCCCCCTCTTGTGGTTGATTTTTGAATGTGCTTTAAATGTGCAGTGGAACCCCATTTATCTGCTCTAATGGGGACGGGGGCCAGATCAGATAATCAAAAATTCAGATAATCAGGAGAATTGGAAAAGAGTTTTCTATACCTTTCTTTAAGACAGGGGGATGGGCTCAGGCTGTCAGCCTCAGCCACCCAGGGCTGACTGCTAGAACCCCAGCTCTCTCAGCCCAAAGTGGCAGGTGGTTTGGTTAATATGGACAGCCAGCTAATGGAGGCGCAGATAAACGGGGTTCCACTGTATATCAATAAAACATTGTGTTCAACTGATACCTGCATACATTTTGGCTAGGGAAACTGAAGTTCAGCATTTCATTTTAATCATGGAAAAACATGGATTTTTATCAGAGTATTTTCAGTTTTTAAATCACAAAACACTAGGATCCCTGCTCATTACCATAGGTAAACTGCATCAATGTTGAATATTGTTAAGGTGCATGGTGCTTTCCAGGTATTATGTTCTGAAGTGACATTAGAACATAAGCTTTCATGAGCTGGTCATGAAAACATTAGATAAATACACTTCCACATGTCTTGCTAAAGAGTGTGATTGCCACAGTGCCACATGCTAAAGAAATTAGCTGCTCAATTGCTGTAACACTCACTGTATGAATGTGTCATGAGGAAAATTCATTACTCTATTTAATCAGGCAAAACACCCGATTGACACATTTTAATACACAGAAGGCAGTATAGACTTTTCATAGAGCCTGCATAAAGAAAAAATGAGCAGGGAATAAAAGTTCCTTCTGTTGCGTCCCTCTCCTCACACTGCCTTCTTTTTAACAATTGTGCTGAAACTGGGAGCCTAATGAACAACATTTTCAAACTGGGATGCCTAAAATTAAGTCCCAGAGCCTAACATTTTCATAAGTAACACACGATGGTGGATGCCTCCCTTGGGTGAGAGCAGCTTGAAACATTATAAAGGGATCATATTTTCAAAAAGTATTTTGCAACTACCCTCTGGCAATCAGCCTCTTTAAAGGGTTTCAGATTGGACACCCAATAACTGCAGCATCCAAAAAATCACTTTACCCTTTTGAATATTTGGGACTTGGATTAATATATAAGCACCCAAATACATGAGTTGGTTTTTATGGGTACCTATTGTGATGGATGCAGTGCTACTCTGTAATAACATATGAATAGTGTATGTTTGCCTTGTTGTTGGGATGCTTACTGCATGTATATATTGATTTATTTTAATAGCAGGTTGTGAGGGGAAAAAGACAGACAGGAAGAAAACAATGGCTCAAGATAAGTCAGTCCACTCTTGAGGACTGTTATGGGACAAGGGCAGAGCCAAGGGCAGAATCTGAGGGTTCTGGCTTGACCTCTGACCTATTTTTTGACAAGCAGGGTCAAAAGTCCAGGAACAAAGGAATTCTGGCTGGATAAATAGAGAAGAGAGGATTTCTCCTAGTGATGGATTAAAACAGGAAGGAAAAGACTAGCCTTGTGGTTAAGAGTTCAGAGGTCTAAGTTCTCTCTTTCCAGAAGGCAGGTAGTTATTGAGGAGCTATCCAGGAAAACCAGATGGACACAGGCACCTGCTGAAGTGAATGAAGCAGTGACTCAGGCAGTCTTCCCATTCACTGCCATAAGCAGCACAACTCTGCAGTGGATGGTATGGGAACCCAGGCCTGCCCTCTTCTCTGGATTCTCATTTAGGGCAGTTGAGGACTGGAACTTCATCAACCCTGCTGCTCTCTTCCTAATATGCTTCTTTAAGGTTCACTGTTGCCAGCCTCCTAGCTCTACAGAAACCTCACCTGTTCCCTCACAAGTAAGCTTCCATCTAATTAGCACCCTCAACTCAATCTATATCTGCCCTTTTGCAGCTAAATTGGCTGATTATGCCCATCTGACCTAGTTCTACTTTCAGGGCCATGTGGAGAAGCACACCCTATCACAGGCAGCTTTGAGGACAATGTGTAAGTTATACAAGTAAACCTATGGATGTTTGTGTGAAAATCTCATTTTCAAGGAAGAATTATTTTCCCCTCACAGATACATTGACCACAAAGGGCCAAATACTTCCCTTATGTAATACCACTGAAGTCTCTGAAGTTATGCAAGGAATTAAACTGGCCCAGAGTCAACAAGATTAAATAAAAGTTAATATTTAATGTAAGACCTCCTACCTCTGTTGGCCCTATTGATGCAGAGGTTCTATGTGATGCACACATTCCTTCTAGGTTCCATATCCCTACCATGTCTTTTCTTCCACTCTCAGTTTATACATTTATTTATGAACCCTAGAAGGCTATGTTAGAAATGAATTCAATGGGAGACTGTCACCAGGGGTCACCACTGCTTCCCAATTCCAAGCTTGTGCTGTCATGCCCAGTCTCAGGCAAGGAAAGCAAAGTAACACACAGTATGCAGTCTTAACTCAATACCTGGTCCCCAGGCTTCAGGACCTCCTCTCCTAGGGATCTCTAGCACTCCAGCTCCTGATAGCTTCCTCACCTCTGCTGCCCTCTTAGAGCTGCAGAGTTGCCTCCTTGAGCCCCTAGCCCTCTCATTCCAGAGATCTACCCCAAGAGTTAGCACTGCTCCAGCATAACTCTTACTCAGCCTTCCTCCCACCTCCTTACTAGCAGTCCTTTATAGGCCCTGTTCAGCCCAGCTCTCTTTAATTAGTTGGATTAGGTTCACCTGCTCCATTCCAGGGGCTTGGGCTCAGTCTACCCACAGAGACCAGCTACTCTGTGACAGGGATTTTCGACTGACTTTGGTGAGGCCTTGAGTTTTCTTGTTTAATTAAAATGGCTAATCATTTTCAAACAAAAAACTTATTAGGGTTAAAGATAATTAGCATTAGTGTTGAAAACTTGGATTTAAATCATTACATGACACGCAGTCAGTATATTTAGGATAGTTGGCCTGTTGATCTGGATTATGATCCTGGTTTAGGATACAAAACTGTCCATGGTTCAGACCCTGGTCAAGCTGTCCACCGGAGGAAATACAAATCAGGACCTGTGTCCCAAACCCTCTTCTAAATAAAGCATTTTCTTCTGTGTTCATGTACTCTAGTGCTATTGCAAAGGGGAAGTATTACAGCTCTATAACTGTGAAGAGAACAATATAACATAAAAGCTAGATAACCAATCTATTAGATGCCCCAAGAGAGAAACCACAAGTGGTACAAATGCATCCTATATGGGCTGCTGTAATTAGTAATAAAATGTATGAGATAAATTCAAAGCCTTGCAAGGAAAGTCAGCTTTCCCCAGAAAACCTGTTTGCAAATGGGATTGTACTTCTGCATTCTTCAACTTTGTGAGTGCCCGGCATCTGCTGTTTAAATATAACAGCACATATGGCAGCATCATTTTGCAAAGCAATGTGAAAAAAAAACTGAAGAAACTATTATGAGTGCTGCTGCCATGCTCTTGGGGCACAATTGCAATCTTGTGTTCCCATACGGCATTACTGGAGAAAGAATATGGCTTTGCAATAGGGAAGGTAGGGTCAATACTGTATTATAAACAGATTCTGAAAGTTCCTTTTTTTGTAACTAGATTTTATTGGTTTCAACTTAAATACAAAATACAAGTTAGGCCCTGACTTGCTCTTGGGACTTCAGCACATCTTCAAGTTCAACAGGGGTTACATGCTGAATTGGGGCCTAAATCAGCACCAGTACGAACACAAATAGAAATGTGGAAATGACATGTATGGCAAAGGGAAACACACAATTAATTTGCAAATCATGAGAGGGCAAATCATAGCAATTCATCTTCTATCAACATTTAACTATTCTGCACCTGGATGAACGAGAGGATTTTATCCATGAATAGCTTTGTATCCCATCACATACCATAGTGAAGTGCATCTCTAATGTGCATCCACCAGGTTTTAGCAGCATTCAGGTGAAATCCTAATGAAATGTTATTAGTGAAAGGGTTTGTTGACATATGAAGAGTTAAATTAAATTACACCCTTTAGACCCAGCCCTGCATCCAGGATAGTATATAGTTCCCAAGGGGCACTCAGGGAAGGTTTGTGTCTCAGGAAAGCACAATCATCCCTGAGCTCTTGGGTATACCTGCTCCCTCAGTTGGTGTTGGGCCTGAGTGAAGCCATGGTCCTGCATCCTCTCCATCCCATTTGAGGTGCTGTGCATACTGAAGGGAGCAAGGGAGAGCAGTCCCTTTCCTCCCCCAGGCACTGTGGCTGCGATTGTCTATTGCCATTAGACCGGGCAGCAATGAGGGAGGAGGCCTCTCATCTCCTTCACCACCCTTCCCGCCCCCACCTCCAGTCAAGATCAATCTTGAAGTTTCTTTGTTTGTTAGGAGCAAATCCTGGCAAGGGTGCCATTCCTAAACTGAGTTCTACGTTCAATACCAAGCTGAGCTCTGAGTATCTTCACTGGGACTCAGCAGAAAGAATCTCTTCCCTTACTCTGGTAGGATAGCACTGAAACTGCCCCACAACTGCTACCACAGTGTGAGGGCTGCTATAGCAGCTGGTCTGTGCACTCAGCCTCCACAGGAGTAGGAATAACTGGTGGATTTACTTAGTCATGTATCATCCCATCTATTATCCATCTCCATTACATGCCACCATAATTGGCCACTGGAACTCATTGCCATAAACAGGAGTTCTTAAACTTCATTGCACCGCGACCCCCTTCTGACAACAAAAATTACTACACAACCTCAGAGAGGGGACTGAAGCCTGAGCCCCCTCCACCGTGACGGTGGGGAGGGAGGGGAAGCCAATGCCTGAGCCCCACTTCCCTGGGCTTGGGCTTCAGCCCCAGGCTGCAGCAAGTCTAAGCCAGTCCCTGTGTCCCCATTAAAACGGGGTTGCAATCTACTTTGGGGTCCCAACCCACAGTTTGAGAACCGCTGCCATAAGTCATTGCTGAAGCCAAGAGCTTGCAAGATTAAAAAATGGATGGAGAATTTATATGAGTTACATTAATAAGATTTTGGAAGTATATAAACCCTTCTACTTCAGGATTTCCTGGGATATGGCAACCTCTAATTGATGGGAATAGTAAGAAATTTTCCCTGTAAGCAGGCTGTTCCATAATTACCTACTTCAGGATTTCTTGCACCTCTCTCTGAAGCAACTGGTGCATGCCATTGTTAGAGACACAAAACTGGACTACATGGACCATTGATGTAGGCTAGTATGGCAATTCCTACCCCACCCCACTTTAAATGAATGATTATAATTTGATTATTTCTTATTTTTATACTCTGTATTAGGGAAATCCTTGAGCGGCTGAGATCCAGGTCATTCAAATGTTGCAGAACTCTTCGCAGAGTCAAAGCCTGCCACCCTCCCTGTACATTTCTGCAAGAGAAAAGTATCAGAAATACTTCTCCATCTATCTTCAATCTATGCCCAATAAGATGACCCTGAATATGACAACTAATTTCTTTTATGTTGTTAGCACCTAGACTTTGTGTTGTGCATTACTGGAACAATGTGACCCCTCCTCCAATGGAATTGCAGTATAGTAAAATATGGAGTGTTCTTGGAAGAAAGAAGCTGTGTGTACATAAGAAAAGTGCCAAACAAGCAGATAGGAATTAGAAATGTGCTCACCCTTTCTAGCGTACTCAGAGAAGGAGGGCTCCCTCACCAGCAAGCCAGAATGTTTAGCCAGGATCTTTGAATAACAGCCTGTTCCTCAACAAGTGATGCACAATGGAATATGCTAACATTTTATTGCAACTTTGCCTTAATAAAAAAGTTTCAAGGCATTAAAAAAAAGTGTCTGCTTTGTGAGCTAATACCAGTTTTACTGGTAGTTCCCATTTTTACATAGCAGGAATATATCTCAAACGGGTACTTTTTAAGTGTATGCAGTGTATCTGGGCTCAGTTAGAAACCAACTGTCATGGTGCATATAAGCTCTTAACTTAAAGGTCAGATCATCTTGGGCCTGGATGTTAAAGTCATCCAACACACTCCATCTTTGAGACGATAAAGAGATTAGGAAGTAGATTTCCATTAAAATGTGTCCAATATTTGGCCAGTGCAGTGCCAGCAAGAGGCACAAATTGCAATTTTGCCCAAAGAAATATTCAAATATTAGGCTAGCTGTGGCACAGCTCTATGGTGGTTCCTGCATTTTTGGTGTTTGATTATCCCTTTTCTTATTGTAGTGCACTTGTGTGCTTTTTGCCATCGCATGGTGCGTGCCATAACCTACATAGTGAAAATCCAGTCCCCAAAATTTTGGAAATGTCAGGATTATTTTACAGCACAGAGCCTGGTCCTGTGTCTAATATAAAAGAGGCACTGAATACTTGGAAATGTTTCTCCCATTCTCTGGTTTAAGAAATGAGCAAAAATAGCAGGTAGGATGATACTAAAAACTTTTTCTTCTGATGGTTGAAGCAAACTTATCACATTTCAAGTATTGTCAGTGTGTTTTTGAAGTAAATGTAAGATCTGGGAGTATTTTAGTCTGATTTTTCTCTTCTTTCTCTTTTTTACTGCTTCACATCTCTTCCCTTTGATGTGTGGAGTGTATTTTTTACGAATACAAATAAAAGGAATTTCATGCTCTGACCCAGATTTTCATCCTATCACATACATTCTCCTGAGCACCAAGTTTAAACAGCAAAAAAGGGCCAGTGAGTTTTGTATCAAATTTGCAACTTGGAAAAAAAATAGAAAAACAAGACTTCCAGAATATTTCACTTTTATAGCAATGATAGGAATGTTCTGAGGGAAAATTATCCTTCTACACAGCAGATATGTCCACAGGAAAATATCAGAGAAAGTCTATATTATATAAACAAGGAATGTCTGCACACCTAACTTAGGAAAGAAATCTGTATTTCCTTCTCAGTGTCAGGTTTTCTAACTCCCATGGAGTCTGTCCTAATCCAGATAAACTTTCACTTAATTCAATTCAATAGGAGCTGTGCTAGAATGGGGGGACTCAATAAGGTAATTAGATTTAAAGAAATGTCAAGCTGCAAGAGATAGGAGAGGCAATAATTTAAGACAAAAGGACAAAAATTACACAATAAATTATTGAAATTGTCTTTTTTTAATAGTCCTCATCCCCAGTCCTCTCTCCTTGTTACTGTCTTTATCTTTTTCTCCTATGTCTGACCATGCCACCCTCATGGAACAGCCTCCCAGCTAACATATATTTAGCTCCTTCATATATCTTCGGAAAAGCCATCTCTCCTACCCATCTTATGGATGATAATTTTTTGTCCACTACCTGCACTGCACCAGTTAGGTCTTTAATTTACATACCCCTAGGAGCAGGATTTTGTTCTTTGTTTTGTACTAGCATATTTCAATCTCTTGGCGAAGACTTTCAGAAGTGCCTAATGTTAGACTTTTAAGTTCCTATATGGAGATCTAAATAAATCATATGATTTTCAAAAAGTGCTGCTAAGTGCCTAAATATGGACATGGGAGCTTGTCTTTAGGCATCTTCCTGGACTTTATGTTTATAAGTACATTTATCTCTATTTGTACATTGATAGTGCTATTTAAGCAAGCAATAATAATGACTGAAAAAAAGGGCTACTCTTCAATCATAGTCTATACCTCCAGCCATGAAAACAAGGATGTCAGATATTTTGGTCTACCAACATCAATGGAGTCTTTTTATAATGCTCATTTTCAATTTTTCTGATATGGAACAAAATTGGTGAGGTTTTTATTCTCCCTCCTCCAGCCAGCCCCTCTCAGTTTGTCCCTATGGCATTTTGGAGTACTTCTTGATAAGGGTGAGTTTTATGAGCTTTTAGGCATGACAACATGGATGATTTAGGCAAGATAACTTGAATGATTTAGTAGGTGTTGGTCCTTCTTTGAGCAGGGGGTTGGACTAGGTGACCTCCTGAGGTCTCTTCCAACCCTAATATTCTATGATTCTATTATAATCTTAACAACACTTCTCTGTTTTGATTTACCATAACTGTGCAAATTTAAGTTCATTCAAAATTGGGGAAGGGAGGGAAACTATTAGCTCCTGGTGGTTCTGAAGAGTTTTGAATTTTGATCCCATCCAAGACGGTGGTATAAGATCCTACAGGGAATAGAATCTGTTTTGGAAAATGTCCTGTACGGTGCAAGATTATTAGTGTGGCAATGCAAAAGCAACATTCTGTTAGGAAAGAAATCTACATTCCGCTTGTTTAAGTAATAGTTCCTCCATTAGAGGCAATATTAGAAATTCAGCTTTTGATCTCTCCTTCTGGACCCTTTAACATCCAAGCTGTGAAACAGCAGCTGATACTTTACATACTATCACAACAACCAGCAATATATGAAACCTGGAAACTGCATGCAAGGGAAATTAATGATGGGCTGTTAAGGGATATACAGTAACTCACGTTTGCATTACACAACATTAAATTAAAGCCCTCCTTTGTTGTGTTGGTGATATAGCAAATAAACATCACGTAGCAATGTAAAATGGAAACATTTGAGATGATCATTTTAGAATGCCAAAAAAGAAAAAAGATATTTTCATCATTAGCGCAGAATAAGTGCAGAAAATTACATTGATACCAGAGATAGTAAATGAGCTATGCAACACCCTCACTACCCAGCACAATAACATATGGTGCAGCAGATCCAGTGCAGCAAAAGCCAGAGCCAGATCTTTGAAACATTCATTTGTCAAATTAACAACTGATAAAAGCAAAACAGGAGCACTGAAGTATTTGTTCCATTTTCCACGCAATTTTATTGTATTTTATTTTTGCATACGAGTAATAAGCCATAAATACTTTGCTTTTTTCACATTGGCTACCCTTGCATCTATTCTCTCCTGAGTACAAAAGACTCCATCCTAACTAAAGTAGTGCATTATTGAAAAAATTTAAGCACAGCACTGAAGGTGTACATTTTGAATTTCAATATGTGATTCTCTTTTTGTATCATTAATTATACAGTGTTAGTTGTTAATGAGTATCATGATTCAACTTGCCCCAAGTAATAAATTACTTCTACTTCTTTCTGATGATGAAACTCAGCTAACTGTAACCTTTGCTCTTCAGTTTAAACATTATTTATTATTTATGGAACATTTTAAAATTGAATACAAATTAAGGACATGATCCTGCAATCTGATGTGTGTGAGCATTAAGTTTCACCTGATTGGACTGCAAATTTCGATTGCTTGATCATGTCCTTAATTAGGTAAATTATCAATCATGTAAACTTAATTTAGGGCAGGTCTACACTACCGCTTAAGTTGATGTAACTTACATCACTCAGGGGTGTGAAAAAGACACCCCACTGAGTGACGCAAGTTACAGTGCCTAAGCACTGTCCACGCCGATCCTATGCCGCTGGGAGACGCTCTCCCGCCCTGTCCACGCCGACTCTATGCCGCTGGGAGACGCTCTCCGGCCCGGTCCACGCCGACCCTATGCCGCTGGGAGACGCTCTCCCACCCTGTCCACACCTACCCTATGTCGCTGGGAGATGCTCTCCTGCACTGTCCACATGGACCCTATGTCACTGGGAGATGCTCTCCCACACTGTCCACACCGACCCTATGTTGCACGCCGACCCTATGTCGCTGGGAGATGCTCTCCTGCTGACATAGCTTCCGCCTCCAGCAGAAGTGGAGTAATTATGCCAATGGGGGAACACTATCCCGTCGGCATAGAGCGTCTTCACCAGACACACTACAGCAGCACAAATGCATCAGGGCAGCTGAGCTGATGTAGCTCTTCTAGTGTAGACCTGCCTTTAGTAAAACCACAGTAAAAATCAGTTGTCCTACCTCAAGAAAACCCAAAATAGAATTTGTAGCCCATCTTTACAATACATTTATAGTTAGCAGGTGAGATTTTCAAAAATCCTTACTGTGGGCATAACTTTGCTCCCAAAGATGTCAACAGAAGCAGAGTTAGGCCAAAGCTGAGCACTGGTGAAAATCCCTCCATTTGTCATAGAAACGATTGTTTTGTTACACAGCCCAAGGCATCTCAAAACTCAAGGGGCATTAACCTTTTGGTTTTTCAAATAACTGCTCAATAAAAACAAAACCAAAAAGACCAAAAAAAACCCCAAACTATTATATGACTTGGTTGACCAGTGACACAGATTGGATATTAATTCACAAGTCTTGTTCACTATTTGAAACAGACTGCCAAATGTTTTCATAGATGTTAATGGCAGAAGAGACCATTATGATCAGGCAGGATGACAATAATGGTACTTTCTAACCTGAAAATCCATACAAATATTTGAGAGACCAGGTGAGTGAGGCAATATCTTTATTGGCCCAACTTCTGTTGCTGAAGGAGACACACTTCCGAGAAGAGCTCTGTTTGTATTTTGTAGTTCAAAAGTGTCTCTCTCTTTCACCAACATAATTTGGTCCAGTAAAGATATTTCCTCACCCACTTTGTCTCACTAATATCCTGGGATGAAATATGGCTACAACAATACTGCAAATACATAAAAAGATTTGTCAAACATTTGTGACTAGTGAAAAAATTCATAAAATTTAGTGTCAATCTGTAAACACCAAAGTGCTAAATCCAAATAAATTATTCACTGTAAAGTTTTCATTGTACTCTAAACTGAATTCTAGTCTTTTGATTATGGCAAAATGTCTTTGGGGCTGCTGCATGGAGTTTATTCCCCTGGCAGTCTAAGAACCAGGCCAGTGATGAGAGTTTACTATGTAGCCACCAACTTATTCCACTATGGTAACAGGAGTGGGCCCAAATAAGGGTACATAACAGCCAAGTGCCTTATTTTCATGCTGGGGATTGCATATAAACCCACATTTTCTAAGACATGCCCATTCTTTGTCCAAATACTCACCTCTTACCATGCACTCATGAGAGTAAACAAATGGGCACACAAGGGGTTTAGACTAGAGCCGGCTGGAAAACTGATTTTCTGTCTCATGAAAAATTTAAAGAAAAAACCCCCCAAATTCTGAAATTTTTCACAAAATATAATTGCAAAAACAGTTTTGTTTTGGGCCAATGGAAATGTTTACAAAATAAAGTTAATTTTGAAATAACTTCTTGTTACTAAATGAAAAATCAAAACTTGCCATTACAAAAATGTCAAACAGGATATTTTGACATTTTCTAAACATTTTTTCCATTTTGTTTTTCAAACCAAAATGTTGTTGACATTGATATGATTTCATGAAAAAAATTGGTTTAGTCGAAATAGACGGAAAATTGTATTGTCAAAAATTTTTTTGACCAGCTCTACTTGACACTTATTTCTGCTTAGAATGGAGGACTACACATAAGGCTTATCTACTCTACTGCTTAAGTTGAAGTAATTTATGTCTCTTGGGGGTGTTAAAAAGCCACCTCACGTGTGACGCAAGTTACATTGACTTAAAGCAGTGTCCACACCATGCTATGTTGGCAGGAGACACTCTCCTGCCGACATAGCTTCCCACCTCTCATTGAGGTGGAGTAATTATGGCAAAGGAAGAGCACTCATACTGTAACTAGTGCCAATACTTAGCCTGTGCTCACACTTGTGCTGGAACAACCTTGCACTCCCTTCGGTGCATTTGAGGATCACTGGCCATAGTTTATGGCACATATGTATTGTATTTTTCCTATCCAGTTGGATAGCTGACTTTCCATACTTCAGATTTCACATTTACAGTGCATATATTCAGCCTGTGTCTGAAGACATATGTTTAATGTAGAACCAATGCTTCAATAAATCTGTCAAAGTCAACACTTGACACTACTGAAGCTTCAAAAAATAAAGCTACCTTAGTCTAAATGATATTCAAACAAGCTAAATGATCTGTTCAGAGCAGAAATTCAAACCTTATTTGTGCATAATGTCAAATAGCTGGCAAAAAGTACCTTGGCTTGGCATGCCCTAAATCCTGTACTTAAATTGAATCTGATACCTTGTGATTAAAAACTCTTTGCCAGTTTTTAAGGAATACACCATCAGAATAAGACACACTAATGATGTATTACTTAAAAAGGTGTCACAAGCCATGTAAGAAAAACAAAAGCAGAGTCAAATGATTTCAGAACAGTAACATCAGGGAGACTGACAAAGTTTTGTATATTATTTCAAGATCCACTGAATCATGTATGTACCCATTTCCAGACATTTATCACATGCCTTAAAAACCTTATTGCCATATCCTTGTCACATTTAGACTCACATACAATTAATTCCATACATGGAACATCCTTCCTGATTCTGAAACTCATGCAATCTCTTCTAAGGGCAGATGCCAACTACTCACCCCACTACACCTCACATACCTTCCACTCACCATCTGCCCACCCACATACACACACTAACAAAAGCAAGGGGAATGCATGCCCAATATACATAGATTGGTGAATTGAGAAGGGTCATAGTCAAATTTTATTAATATCTCAAAAGATAATAGGTTCACAACCACAAATATTTAGTTCCTAAATTTTTATATGCAAATACCCAGATGTACACATGCAAACTGACGGGAGTAACTTATACAGTGGCCAGTTAGACATCTAGCAATCCTTCTATATGTGCACTATCTGATCTGCACTTACATATCTGTCATTTGTGCACAGAAATTGGGCATATGCAACTATTTACATGGGCCTGACTTTGAATGTCTGACCCATTATTTATATATAAAATCAAACTTAAAGTGGGTGAAGTTATGATCAAAGCTTGGAGGCTGCTGAGAAGATATTGTCTGGGATATGCGTATCCATGAGTTCCCTGTATTTAAGGGTTAAATGAGACATAGAGATGCAGGTGAGGAGAGGATGGTTCTTCAACACAGTTGTAGCACATGTTGGGGAGAGAAGGCTGTTAATTCTGACCCACATCAGCTAGCTTGCTTCTCCACCTGATGCAGGTCTGTTCCTCCTGCCTGCCTCTTCAGTCACTGCCCTGATTCAATGAACCCCAGTCCGTCTTAATATTGGATCCAGTCTTCTCATTCCCCCAATGGTCTCTAATTCTTACACCTACCCATGCACTCCTAGCTTCAAGTCCCTCCCCCAGCCCTTCCGCACTAAGCCATTCACCACTACCCTCCACTCTTGCCTTATACCCTAACTCTGCCCACAAATATTGATATGTTCACAACAAGCAAAACAGGTAAAGCCCCTTGATGATCGGGCCTTTTGTAAAGAAATGCTCTTTTCGTTTGTGAATATAGATCCATCTCATAGATCACTACTGCTGAAGCTATTGCTCCTTTCCATGTAGGGTTAAAGACACTGCTATACAGAAAGCCTCCATTAGGTCAATGCATCACTTTAAGTCTTGATTAAACTTTGTGCTAGTGTAGTTCTTCCTTTGACCTTTGTGAGGAATTCGTTTGATGCCAAAAGAGAACAGAAGAGACCTGTGATCTTTTCTCTATATTCGCTTTCTAAATAAATTTCTAGGTAACTAATATACGTGAGACTCTGTGTTTCCAAGTCTCACTGTTCTCTTGTGAGTCTCACTATAATTGATGTCTTTCTTTAAGCCCTAGCTCCTGGAGTCATGTGAATATCTGAGGAATCTTAGCTGCCATGTAAAAAAGTAAGTTTCTAGTTTACCTTTGAGGAGAACACTATGAAGATGTGGCCCCACTGTATCTTAAAGGCTCAAAAACTAGAAGACAACTACAAAGTATACAAAATATGTTATTTTTAAACTAATCTCATGATTTGTTAGAGCCAGACTCAGATTCATGGATGTTTTGGGTTGCAAAATTGGAGACTTTATTATAATGTCAAAGACTATAAAAAATAAAACAGTTTCCAGGCTTTATAATTATCAAAATGATGGTGGATCTAAAATACAGCAAAAATAACATACAAACTCGGGCCAACACTTTCAAAAGGGGCCACCGATACTGGCTGCCTCACTTTTTGCATAGCCAAATGTATACACCCTGGGCCTGATTTTCATAAGCGCAGCTCTTGCTGAAGCCAATAGGCTTAAGTGGGACTTACGTGGTGCATTGGCTTTGTACTGGGCCACTGCCAGGGATGAATTTCATCCTGAGAAACATACAAAAGGAGGAGAGAATTGCTAGCCTTACTCAGACTGCCGCCTTGAGAGACTGACTGTAAAATACACAACAGAGAAGATTTATTTGAAAACATATGGAAACAATTTATGGATTATATTGAAAATAAGCGCTACTACTATATTTGTTGTACGGGCTGTATAATGATGGTTTCCTCTTTAAATGGGCATTCTATCTCTGTTCTGTGTTTTGTTTGTCTCTCTTGTTACATTTGAATGAGTTCATTTTGGTTTTGTATATGCTAGTGGGAGAGTCTGCTTAATTACTGGGCTGTGTGAATGTGTCTCCAGGGATATTTCTTATATATATTTATCTATAGACTAGATTCTGCCCCCCCACCCTTTTCTCATATTGAATAGCACTTTACTCCACAATCAGTCCCACTGAAGTCTGTGGGGCTGCCTGTGCAGTAAGGTACTACCCAATGAAAGCACGGGAGACAAAATTGGGCCCCGCATTTGTATATTCTATTTGTTTCAAAATGTCCCCTGCAGCCTGGTGCTCCTGCCAGGGACCAGGGTCGGGATGCAGAGGCTTCCCCCATCCTGCCCTCCCAGCTCTCTTGCCAGGGAGCAGGATTGAGGCGCAGGGACCTCCTCTGCCCCACCTGCCCAGCACTTCTGATGGGGAGCAGGATTGAGGTGCAGGGGCCTCCCCTGCTCCACTCGTCCAGCACTCCTGCCAGGGAGCAGGGTCGGGGCATGGGCCTGCCCATTTTGCCAGGGCTGCGCAATTGGCAAGGACCCATGGGCATGGGCCCTGTCGGCCCAATAGCTAATCTTCCAGTGGCTGGGATTCATAAAATGCCTGGTCAGTTGACACCGAACTCTGTAAGTGCGTAACTTGCTCAGCACCAAAATTTTTGCAGTAAAAATTTCCCTAGGCCCACTGAAATTTCTGCCTCTGTACATGCGCACTACAACCCCATGGAGCTGACCAGACCCATAAGCCCTAGAGTGATGAACAAACTGGAGGAAGATAGGCATTCTTCTGCCTAACTCATCTGCAGAGCCAAATTTGAAAGGCATGATCAGAGCCTATTGGGCCATGCTCCCATCAGGGAGCTTACCCAAAATGGGAGAGAAGAGAGGAGGAGGATCATCCTTACAACTTTTAGCCTAGTGGTTGGATGCTCACCCGGGAGGGGGAGACCCCTGGTTCAAGTGCCTCCTTCACTTGTGGCGGTGAGGGGATTTGAACAGGGATCTGACACCACTCAGATGAGTATCCTAACAACTGAGCTACAAGAAAACAGTGTAGATGCAGGGTTCGCAGCTGAGAACCCAAGCAGAGAGAGGTGCCTATCATAAAAGATTAGGGTTGGAAGAGACCTCAGGAGGTCATCTAGTCCAACCTCCTGCTCAAAGCAGGATCAATCCCAACTAAATCATCCCAGCCAGGGCTTTGTCAAGCCGAGCTTTAAAAACCTCTAAGGATGGAGATTCTACCACCTCCCTAGGTAACCCATTCCAGTGCTTCACCACCCTCCTAGTGAAAAAGTGTTTCCTAATATCCAGCCTAGACCTCCCCAACTGCAACTTGAGACCATTACTCCTTGTTCTGTCATCTGCCACCACTGAGAACAGCCTAGCTCCACCCTCTTTGGAACCACCCTTCAGGTAGCTGAAGGCTGCTATCAAATCCCCCCTCACTCTTCTCTTCTGCAGACTTAATAAGCCCAGTTCCCTCAACCTTTCCTCGTAAGTCATGTGCCCCAGCCTCCTAATCATTTTTGTTGCCCTCCACTGGACTTTCCCCAATTTGTCCACATCCTTTCTGTAGTGGGGGGCCCAAAACTGGACTCAGTACTCCAGATGTGGCCTCACCAGTGCTAAATAGAAGGGAATAATCACTTCCCTTGATCTGCTGGCAACGCTCCTACTAATGCAGCCCAATATGCCATTAGCCTTCTTGGCAACAAGGGCACACTGTCAACTCATATCCAGCTTCTCATCCACTGTAATCCCCAGGTCTTTTTCTGTAGAACTGCTGCTTAGCCAGTCAGTCCCCAGCCTGTAGCAGTGCATGAGATTCTTCCATCCTAAGTGCAGGACTTTGCACTTGTCCTTGTTGAACCTCATCAGATTTCTTTTAGCCCAATCCTCCAATTTATCTAGGTCACTCTGGACCCTATCCCTACCCTCCAGCATATGTACCTCTTCCCCTAGCTTAGTGTCAGACTATCTCTGAGAAAGGAGCAGGACTTGGGCACGGCTCAATTTGACATCTTCGGTGAGGAGCCAGCTAGCATACTGGATTTTAAGAACAGGGCTGGCTCTAGCCATTTCGCCGCCCTAAGCACGGCAGCACACTGCGGGGGGCGCTCTGCCGCTCGCCGGTCCCGTGGCTCTGGTGGACCTCCCGTAGATGTGGCTGCGGAGGGTCCGCTGGTCCCGCAGCTCTGGTGGACCTCCCACAGGCATGCATGCGGATGCTCCACCGGAGCCACGGGACCAGTGGACCCTCCACAGGGATGCCTGCGGGAGATCCACCGGAGCCGCCTGCTGCCCTCCCGGCAACCGGCAGAGCACCCGCCACAGCATGCCACCCCAAGCACACACTTGGCGTGCTGGGACCTGGAGCCGGCCCTGTTTAAGAATCCCATTCAGAGGCACGTATCTCTTCCCGTTCATTGTATTGCAAGCCTAGGTACTTACACCAGGCTTTGTAAATCCCAATGGTTTTCTAGGTGTCTAAAAGTTTCTTGGCAAATCTAGTAGTTTTCCACTAACCTTAAAAGGCCAGATTCTGCACTGCAGCTCCAATTTCCCCAAGGTATTTAAGCGCATGCTGAACTTTAAGCAGATGAGTAGCCCCATTGACTTATATTTGTGTGATCTCATTCATTCATGGAGCGTGAACACAAAATTTGACCCTATTAAGCAGCAAACTTGAAACTATATAGTTTGGTTAGGTAAAGATTTATGCCCAAACTAATCTCCCAGTTTTAGTGGGTACAGTGAATTACCACACTCACAGGCACAACCCTCCACCAGAACAATAGAAGTCTCAATGGTAAAATCACAAGACTGGTTTGCACGTCACCAGGAATAACAAAGAAGAAAAACTCAGCTGTTCATGAATTCTCAGGGTCAAAGATTTAAAAAGATATGATATCCTGAAAAACATACCTAGGGGGGGCCTCTTTTTTGAAGTGTGGGGGTGGGCCTACTAGAAAGCCTACAGGCATTAGAGACCCCAACATTAGAGAAAAGGGTGGTCACCTTCTAAAATCCAGGCATTGAAGATGCAACTATCCTGTTAGCTGTTCTAGCACTTGGAAACATTTTCTGACAAATTTTCAAAAGCAAAGCCACAATTTGCATTTTTAATACTGAAACGTAATATGCTGTCACCAAGAGACACTCCTGAGTGTTATTACTTTTCATTATAAATATGATTACAGCTGATCTGCTTGACCAGATGCATTCTTGAAAACCAAAAGAGAGGGTTAAATGAAAACCAACATATGTAAAAGATTCACAATGCTATATTTCAAATAAGAAACATATTGGTGGGGGGGGGCTGGGAGGGGAAAGCCAAGGAGCACAGTGGTTAAAGAAAAACTGAAAGAAAAACACATAATTGCTTTTAGTCTGTCATTTCCCCCCACAGAGTAGTAAATAAGAGCTTTGATACATAAAAGCAGTTATCAAACAGTAACAAATTAGTTCTTCACCATCTGTGATCCACGCAAGGGGGGTGACAGTTTTAGGCAAGATTTTAAAATATGAAATCAACTATTTGTGAACTCGTTTCAGAGTCTCGCTGTCTACTTTGCCTTTCAAAACGTGGCCACAAGAAAGAGATGAGGTTTTCAAAACTAACAAAAAACAGCAGTTGTGGTTCCACTCTTTAAATGCTGCTAATTGCTGGCTGACATTCGTAAACAAGATGTTTCCTTTCCTACCACAGCCCGCCATAGTTCAGCTTCCCTTTCAAGAACACTTTTTAAAAAAAAAAAAAGTGATTATAACCTTAGAGAATCCTATTACCTGATCTCCTTTATGTTACAAATGGCAAATCTGGGATCTAAGCCTAGATCCATTCCCTTAGAAATATTGCAACATAAATTGAATTATCTGAAGGCTCTCTCTTGGTGTCTCTTGAGACTCTCTAAGTGAACAGACTGAAATGGTGGCTCCAGAATACAGTCACAAAAAGAGGAGCATAGGGTTCTCATGATGGATTTTAATGACTATAAGTAACGCCATGTCAAATCACAAGCAACCCTACATTAACACAGGAGGAGAGAACAGATTAAAACAGCTCATTCCTTCCTGCATCAGAGCACTTTTTCATTTGTTTCATTCCTCTATGTAATGCAGATGGCTTTTAGGGCTTACAAGTTATTAAATATCATGTAGTTATTAATGACTTTTCTCTGAGACATTTTTATGATTTTACAGCTAGTTTGAATTGGTCTTGGAGTTAACATATGCCTCTTCCTAGTGGAAAAACACAGATTTAAAACTCTAAAAAGATCAGGCGTTTCCTTTGCTTAGAAACTGTTGGATGTGATGCTTTTTTAAACTAGTACTTTTCTTGCACTTGGATACAATATGGAGAGGAAAGATGCCATTGATCCTGCAGCTTGTGTTATTTCATAGGATAATCCCATGTCTTTGGTATGTGTGATTTCAACTTTCAGTGAAATACAATGGACCTTTCAACACCTTAAAAAAAGTATTTAGTCCCAGAAATGTAAAAGTGAATTACCAGTTATTCCTACAATTTCACATCCCTCGACTTTAGCACCTGAGGCTCAGAAAGTGTTGTTTGGGCTATTTTTATTGGATTAAGAGGCTTTGACTGTCAACAATATGTTTCAGAGACTTGATCAAATTGATCATAAGAAAATGAGATACACTTGTGGTAAATCAAAATAATAGACTATACAGGAGACAAATTCAATTATATGCAGACTGGAGCTTGAACAATGACAGAAACGGTGTAGTGGATGTAGAGTTTACTAGGTATTTAAGAATTAAGGTTATTAGGAAAGGAAGTGCCACACTTTTTAAGTTAACCGCACTATAACTCAGCTCAGTCTGACCCTGCTCAGGCTTCTGACAAAAATTCTAGCTCACATTGAATAAGCTCAGAGACTTAACACAGGCAATTTAGTGTAGTCACTTCACTACTAACATGGCAACCTCTCATTTCCATGCCAGTAACCCGATTCCTATCTTTATATGACCCCCACTAGCTACCATGCCAGAATTAATCCAAAGGTACACATATCTTTGAGATAATTATTGTTTCGGTCCTGTTTCAGTCCATGTATTTAGCTGTTTTGCTCAGGACACTGACAATAAGAAGATTCACTTCAGGCTGGTTATGATGTGATTTTAGCCAGGTGCAATTTAGGCTTGGCAATTTCAGTGAAGCTGGTGCTTATAATGTGGCTGCTGGAAACAGTATTGATGGTTTTGTTCTCTGATGTTCTTCAAAGAATCAAGTTTACACCTTTTCCTCTTGTATCTATGGGTTTCTGGGATATCCCTGGCATTTAAAGTACATTTTAGCAATTTCTCTGGTACCTCTCACTGTCCATTTCCCCAAAATAGGATTATGTCTCTTCTGTGGCATAGCTTCTCTTGCTAGCTTCCAGCTGTTATTGTCTGGTCTCAGGTGGCCTGGCTACCAGCCTGGGCAGCAGTTTTGTATCTCTGTCATAACATTTTTATTTCTTTTGCCTTTCAGCTGTATTTGTAAGTTGGATATTTGCTCATATTTGAGTCTTCTGGAAAGAACAATCAAATAGGAGAAGGGTTGGGGTAGCCAGTTCTCATATTAGTGTAGTTTTTATACATCCAGCAGGACTAGATATCGAGCCTTTCATCTTTATTGCTATATTTTGTTTTCTTTAACACATTTTTTACTGTCTGAATAAGCAATTTTCCATCAAAATCACAATTCTCCACAGCACCAATTCAGCAAGGTGTTTAAACATGTGCCTAATTTAAGCATGTGAGTAGTTTTTATTCAACAACCCCCATCAACAACAGAGGGCAAAAAAACAACGAAAAAACAAAAAATGGTCAGCCAATCAATCGGGAAAAAATTAAAAAAATGGGTGACTGACACAGCAGTATGGTGTCCCATGGAGCTTGGCACCCAGATAAACCACTCTGCTTTCGGGCCCATAGAATCAGCCTTGCATCCAGGCTATGGCTAAATCTTACAGATTCTTTCTCCATACAATCCACTAAAATGCTCATCCAGGCTCTCATCATCTCACCTCTGGATTACTGGAAAATCCTTTACACTGGTCTTGACAAATGCAATCATGCCCCACTCTCATCCATTCATAATGCAGCTGCAAAGATCATTTTCCTAGCCTGTTGCTTTGAGCATGTCAACCCTCTCTTTGAATCCTTCCACTGACTCCTTCTCTATCACATCAAACATAACTTATTTGTCTTCACTTTCAAGGCCCTTTATGTCCTTTCTCTGCCTCAACTATCACCTCTCATTCACTGCCAAGAGGTTGACCACTGCCTCCAGCTGACCCATGATGCCAGCCTCCATCATACACATTGTAAATGTTTAAACTAGCACCTTTGTGCTTGCTCCCATGCTGCCCCTCACACTTGGGAGGAGCTCGCTGTAAACAATGGACTCATTATCCTCCTTCAGAACCTTTCTTAAAACTTTCCTTTTCTGTGATGCCAAAGATTCTTGACAACGGTTAGGCCACTCGTGGGCTAAGATCACTGGCTATCATACTGACCGGTACTGTCTCGTTGTTTCCATGGGCTCCCTGTCTAGTTCTGTATCCATCTGTTATCTCTTGCCTTATATTTAGATTGTAAGCTCTTTGGGATAGAGACAGTCTTTTTGTTCTGTGTTTATAGAGTTCCTGGCATAATGGGGTCTTAGAAAAGGGCTTCTAGGCATTATAGTAATTCAAAGCAGCAGCATCTATGCACTTTATTTAAGAACACAAGTAGTCCCTTTTGATGTCAATGTGATTTGATGTATTTAAGTGCACTCCAGAATTGCGGTCCAAATATTGATTTAAATATCTAATTTTAGGTGCCCACATTTGAGATATTTGATTACATTGATCAGGGATTTGCAATTATTTTAATTCTGAATCTTAGTTTATTATCTCCATAAATCTGTTTATTCTCTTTACATTGTGGAATGAAAATCTCATCTATTGTTTATTTGACTAGTCTATTAAACTCCATATATATGACATAAAATAGAAAGTCAGTCCTTGCCCAGAAGATCTTACAAATTTAGTTGTAACGAGATGCAACATGTGGATGAAACAACGGCTGTGGGGAAGAGGAAAGACAGAATAACAGTGAAATGAACTTAGTTTCCTAATAAGAAATAATCATTTCTGTGCCACAACCTTGGATACAGTATTATATAATTTCCTTGAAATAACACTGCATTCTGCTCTACTATCCAGTTTAAAGGCTGCAACACTACTATTAATGTTTAGCTGTGTTTGCCTGTCTAGAGCAGTTTGCTCTTCATTTGATCTACCTACTGAGCAGTTAAATTGAATATGGTACAGTTTTTGCAGTATTTTCCATATTAAGTTTAGGAAATCATGTAAATACTATGCTAAAGATAAATATCACAGTGTGGTAAACATCCAGTTTTTATCATCATTCACTGTATACACACTTGGTTTGAAAATGCTATTTACATCTCTCTTAGAAAAAATATGTTACAATAATGGTCCATAACAGTATGATCTTGTTATATACTGTAGAGTTTTGTACCATTAGACTAGAATGCCACAGTGTTTGGGGGTTTTTTAAGGGCTCAATCTATATGTAGATGCTCAGGCATGTATATGTGAACTCATTTTCCAGTATTTACATATGCATATTGCTTACAGCTTTCCAAAATGTAGCCCATTGGTTCTAAACACCAGAATAAGGCCTGACTTGCCATGGGACCAACATACAGAGACACCATGGACCAGATCTTAAACTATTGTAAAATCAGCATTGATTTCAATAGAGTTATGGTGATTTGTGTCAGCTGAGAATCTGTTCCCCTAGGTGGACAACCTGATCAGCTGTGAAGGGCTAAGCTCTAATGCTTCTTCTGAGTTTGAGTTCAATTCATAAGAGACCCAACAGCTCAGATGATTATCTGAAGTGCTTCACTTTGCAAAATTTCAGCGGGAAATATCATGAGAACCTAACTACTTCCTGCTTCTAAATCAAGCCAGAAATATCTTGAGCACTCTCTTTGTTGTGGTATTTTGGCATTTACATTTCTGGTCTCTGACGGAAACCAGAAGTGCAGAAGCATGCAAAAATGAAAAGAATGGAAAAAGGTTAACCAAACATTTCAGAACCTTCAAAAAGAGTTAGATCAGTTCAAGAAATTGATAAAGATTACAGAGCATCAGTACTCTTATGTTTTCCAAAACATTAATCTAGCTTTACTTATCTAGTAGTAGTTTGGGGACAGGGATAGATAGGTCAAGGTATTAGGAAACAATCTCTAAACAAAGGGTTCAGACTCAAGGAGCTTTCATCAGATAACTACTATATGGCCAATATGAAATGAGTTGGGGGTTCCCCACAGTTTAGTTCCAAGCAGAGAAGTGTCTACAACAACATAATAATCATAGTCATAAATAATGCTATCACTAGTATTGTAAGAAAGGATAAGGACTGAAAAGGCATGGAGAGAGAACAACCCTCTCTCACTTCTAGAAGTGCTCCCAACAGAACAGAGCTGAACTTAGATAACAGTGGAGGACTATCATGGACCCTGAACTCCTAGAGCCTGTTCTGGATTGCCCACATCTGATGGATAACCAATTTCAGTTTCCAACGCTGTCAAACTAGCAGATGTCATGAGCAGGAGCGGCACCAGGGTTTTTGGCACCCTAGGCGCAGGGCTGACTAGCCATTTCGCCGCCCCAAGCACGGTGGCACACCACAGGGGGCGCTCTGCCACTCGCCAGTCCCGGGGCTCCAGTGGACTTCCTGCAGGAGTCCCTATGGAGGGTCCACTGGTCCCGCGGTTCCGGTGGACCTGCCGCAGGCGTGCCTGCGGATGCTCCACTGGAGCCGTGGGACCAGCGGACCTTCCGCAGGCGTACCTGCAGGAGGTCCACCAGAGCAGCCTGCCACCCTCCCAGCAAAATGCCGCCCCCCCCAAATCCTGGCACCGTAGGCAACAGCCTAGGTCACCTAAATGGAAGCGCCGGCCCTGGTCATGAGACCAATAAAGGTACCAATCAGAGAGCTGAAGAAAATCGCAAGCTCAAGATTTGCTGAAACAGTACTCTCTCTCTGTTAAAAATGAAATAATATGCCTGATACTACATATACTGAAAACAGCATTACAGACCTCACCAGCAAAAGTTACTTTTCAAATGCAATATGCCCCCTTCCCCACATAAATATATGACTCAACACTCACACACATGAGGGCGGGGGGCTGAGACATTAGGTTACTTTAAACCAGACAGAGAAGAAAGAAAACAAAGATTGTGTGTTCAAAGTCCTTTAGGTGTTACAGGAAGAATTCACCACATAATAAAGGGAGCAACAACTAATACATCTAATTAGGTTACACATTAGCTAGCATAGTGAGTTCAAAGTGTCTGTGTTCTTTAATGTTTTGGTTAAATTTAATGGTGCCCTTTTATATTGCAATGTCATCACTTTCCACAGTTTTTCATTCATAAAAAGACACATTTCTGAAGGGAGGAATTTTTATATTTTAAAAAATGAAAGAGCTCCTGTTCAACTTTCATCTTAGGAGGATCACTCTATGCTTATAAAGCATAGTTCAAAGCTGCTCAGGTACTTTGCAAAATCCAATGATTAATCTAACTCTAAAGAATGACATAATTCATATATATCTATTGTACTATGTGGCCACGTAAAAGCCTAATAATTAATAACTATGGTAATTTGTATAAACTTTTCCCAGTTGTAAGAGTAAAACATCATTCAGTATATATTATACTTTAAATCAGTGAGTCAAATTTTAGGATCTTAATCTTTGCTCTATGTTTCTTCAAATAAAAGTCCCATTGGCCCAAATCCTATATTCCTGACTATATCTTAACTTACTTCTTCCTCTTTTAAGTTAATGACACAAATTCTCACAGCACTTCACATATTTTGATGGCTTGGCATTGGTCTGAATGATTCTTAGTCTAATTTGAGAGGAGAAGCAGAGAGACTCCTCAGCTGCTCTTCACGTTGGTCCCCTGGAGCTGCTGAAGATGGGGAAAACATGCAAATTAAGTTTGTTTCCCCTCCACAACTTCTGACTCTTTTTTGCAATCCATGCATGATGCATGGAAACTCTGGGACAGCAGTAAACCCTCTAGACTGACCTGCTGCAGGAGAAGCAGAAGGGCTCATCATTAATGGAGATTCTCTGTGCTGTCTCAAAATTAGCCAAGGGGAAGGGTTGTTGTCCTGTCTCCCTGGCTCTGATTGGGTTGATGGGATCTTTGGAAGAAACTGTTCTGTTTCTGAACTGTCTGCCAGTAGTTCAAGCTCCCATCAATATCTCTCAAGCTATTGCTCAGTTGAGAAAATCCTGTCCATGTTCAGGAAAGTGCTGCTCCAGAGATGTCATCCTCTTACTGCCATGTAGTGGTGGCAGTGGGCAGAATCACTGGCTCCAGTGGTGTGGGTGAGGCTCAGCAATCACTGAGTAGCTCCACAGATACTGTGGAACAGGCCCTCCACGCTCAGGTTCATGTAGCTCTCTGTGGATGCAGAACCCAGCTAAATCATGGGAATTTGGATGGGCTTTCTGCCCACTTAGAACCAAGGACACAATTTGGTCTAAACGGGGGGAAGAGGGGCTGCTTTAATAAGTATTAAATACCAATTAAGAAGGAGCTTCCAGGTTTGGCTCAATGTGCATATAAACTGGGTTTATTTAATTACATTTGGTTTAATTATCATTGATCTTAGGACTTTATGTATCTTTTTGTGCAAAAATAATAGGAATATTTACAAAAGAAACAAATTCATTTCTCTGCAACTGAATTGCAATCCAGCTTCTTGTCATCAAATGTGTTAATTACATATATAAAATGGAGCAAAATAGATATGACTGATTCTCACTTAATGTGCCAGGAACAGTTTCCGAACTAAGAAGTCTCTCTCCAGTTTATTCTCTCCCTCTATTTTTTGTGCATGTAATATATAATATCCCACTTTCCAGAATGGCACAGTGAACTCTATGAAAAGTTTCATGTATTCATTCTTTTGGGGTTCTCTCTTTTCCTATCTGCACAAAATGATTTTTCTTCCCCAGGACATGAGGTATAAATGTTTCTACTCATATGCATACAAAAAGATTCACTCTCATCTGATTCATCCCCAAGTAAAACTAGGAAAGCACGAGGAGCTAAAAATTCTAGTAACAGTTCAGATGTCAACAGTGCTATAACATATGTCCTATATTAATGACTTGCATTTTGCATCTATTGCAGAGATCAGTTTTTTTCAGTTTTGTGGAAAATAGCAAAATCTGTGGATTATGTAAATTAGGATGTTTTGTGTTTAGTTGCTAAGGAAAGTCACAACTGAACTAAATATTTTTTGATACTTTGTTTTCACAATTATGCCCCATGCCACATATTTACTCTCTTATTTGATTCAGATCTTCAAGTGAGAATATTCTAGATCTTAAATAATTTTTAAATTGAGTATTTATGGTATGTAATGCTAGCTATAATATTTCAGACAAGAACTTGGATAGCATACGCTAATCTTAAACCAGAAAACATCAACCTGTTCTATCAAAAAATTGAGATGAGTAATGCAAGGCCAGCATCTTTCATAAGCTCCTACCATCTTTACCAGAGGGTATAAAAATTATATGGGCTCATACTTGTCCACAATTACAGGAGCATATCTCTCATTAGCTTTAACAGGAGAGGCACTCACATTACTAAAGGCTAAACTGAGCCTTAACTTCCAAGCCCTACACCTACTGAAGAGATAAAATTCTCATGGACTTCAGCTGGACAAGAATCAGGCCATATGTTACATAAGGAGCTGATGTGGTCTGTAGAATTTTGAATTCTTTGCATGTTACACCTCTACCCCGATATAACACGACCCAATATAACACGAATTCAGATATAACATGGTAAAGCAGTGCTCCGGGAGGGGGGGGGGCGCACACTCCAGTGGATCAAAGTTCGATATAACGCGGTTTCACCTATAACATGGTAAGATATTTTGGCTCCTGAGGACAGTGTTATATTGAGGCAGAGGTGTATATGGCAGAAAATCTCCCATTTAGTTCATGCCAAACTACTATTTTTCCTATTTGAATTATTGAAAGCACGATGGATATTTTTAATCAGACGGATTCTCATTGGTTCATAGATTCCAAGATCAGAAAGGACTATTGTGATCACCTACTCTCACCTCCTGTATAACAAGGGTAATAGAACTTATACCAAAATCATTCCTTTTGAACTAGAACAGATCTTTTAAAAGAAACATCCAATCTTGATTTTAAAATTGCCAGTGATCAAGAATCCACCATGACCCATTGGTAAATTGTTCCAATGGTTAACTAACCTCATTGGTGAAATATTATGCCATATTTTCAATCTGAATATGTCTAGCTTCAACTTCCAGCCATTGGATCTTCTTATACCTTTGTTTGCTAGATTGTAGAACCCATTATCAAATTTCCCCATATACACACACACACATCATTTGTTCATATCATATGTGCTTAATAGTTTACTTAAAAAGAAAAAAAATACAGATGTTTACTAGCTCTCAAAGTTTCTCTGGAGGGAATGAGATACAGAGATAGAGATCAGGCCCATATTTAGTACATTTAGAATACGGGCAAATTAGTTTTAAATTTATGTTTAATTTAGCTAGAAAAGCAATCAGCATATACATCTGGGAGAAATTGGTACACACGAATAAGCAAAGGTAAAAGGCATGGTTTTGATCCTGGGGATTTCTCATACTTGCTACTAACGTCAGGTATAAACTACAAAAGCACATGAGCATGAATGAATTGACAATCTCTGTATCCACAATAGGTTCATTTTTACATCTCTTAATGATTAATCATGTTTTACTAGCAGTACTAACTAGTTGCATATATAGTGCACAAAAAATACAGATAAACAAGTACCTAGAAAATTAATTCCAAATCCAAATGTCCTTATATTTGGTAGTACTCAAAGTTTTCCTACCCTGTTCATATAATCTCTAATTTAAACACACTAGTGATATTAAAATTCTACTAGGAAGCAAGTCACTAGTAGTTCTTAATAATGATATGATCTCCATGTAATTGGAAAATTTTGTAGGCTGTTACATTACTTCTACCAATTATATATCACATCACATATCAGGTAAAGAACTACTGCGTATTAGTTTATAAGATAAATTCTAACACGTCTGCTTCCACTTTCTGAAGTTTTTTTGAGTGCCTATTTGTTGTGGCCAATTGCAATGCTTCTTCATGGAAATACTGTGATGACTATACAATAACATTCACATTATGTCCAAGTAAAAAACAATCTCGCTTTTCATAATAGGAGAGATTTTCTGTTCTGCAAAGAGTCCAGCTAGCTCTTTTGGTTGGAGGCTGCAAATCATAGTGTTCTTGAAAGGAAGGTTCACAACTGATATTTAAAGTCTTTGGTAAAGTTGATAATTCTTTATCCTCAATCTCAAAAACCAATTAGGTTCTTTGTAAAAATGCACTTTGAAAAAATTACTAGTAAAATGACATTGTGGGATTTTCAAAATGGTCAGCATTAGCCTAACTAGCATCTAGTTAAACTAATCATGGAGTCACTGAGACAAAAGAATCCGTTTACAAATACATATTTTTTTAATACTCCCAGTTTTGCAAATTCTTCCTGGAATCTGGAAGCCAAGTTGGAAAGGACTTATTTCTGACTTATACATTATTACCAAAAATAAGTATTTTAGGAATCTTTAGGAAAGAAGTGAACAAACTGGAGAGAGTCCAGAGACAGCAACAAAAATGAAAAAGATTTAGAAAACCTGACCTATAAGGAAAGGTTAAAAAAAACTGGGCATGTTTAGCCTTGAGAAAAGAAGATGGAGTGGAAGGGAGTATGATAACAGTTGTCAAATATGGCAAAGGCTTTTATAAAGAGGATTGTGATCAATTGTTCCATGTCCACTGAAGGTATGACAAGGAGCAATGGGTTTCATCTGCAGCAAAGAAGATTTAGGTTAGATATTAGGAAAAACTCTCCAATTATAAGGGCAGTTACGTTCTGAAGTAGACTTCAAGGGAGGTTGTGGAATTAATGGAGGTTTTTAATAAGAAGTTGGAAAAAAACTGAGAGTTGGTCTAGGTTTACTTGGTCCTGTCTCAGTGCAAGAGGCTGGACTTGATGAATTCTCGAGGTCCCTTCCAGCCCTACATTTCTATGATTCTATAAGCCAAATTCTTCCCTCATTTTCGTGCGGACAACTCCATTGACTTCAATGAGAGTGCACAATTGTAAACAATGAGGACAGAATTTGACCCTGCAATAGGAACTTAGTTTTCAACTTTGCTGATGCATATAAGCCAGAATAGTATTCAGCACAATCCTCCCACTGTTGTGTTAGCTCTATAGGTAGGGCCCTACCAAATTCATGGTCCATTTTGGTCAATTTTGAGGTCATAGGATTTTAAAAATCACACATTTCATGACTTCAGAAATTTAAATCTGAAATTTCACAGTGTTGTAATTGTAAGGGGTTCCAAAAAGGAGTTGGGGGGGGTCACAAAGTTATTGGGGGGGTTGCAGTACTGCTACCCTTACTTCTGCGCTGCTGCTGGCAGTGGTGCTGTCTTCAGAGCTGGGCAGCTGGAGAGAGGCACCAACTCTCAGAGCCCAGGTCAGCTGATACAGGCTCATGGGGCTCAGGTTATGGGGTTAAAAATAACAGTGTAGAAGTTCAGACTTCAGCTGGAGCCCAGGCCCTATAACCCAGCAAGAGGGGGGGGTCTCAGAGTGCAGGCTCCAGCCTGAATGGGAACTTCTACACTGCTGCTTTTAGCCCTGTAGCTGGAGCCCTGCAAGCCCAAGTCAGCTGACCAGGACTCTGAGACTTGGTGCCATGGGTTTTTCTTTGCAGTGTAGACATACCCTCTTACACTTACATAAAGGCTTTCATCCCAAAGAGTCTCTAACTATGTACTGCACACAAACAGAAACAACCTTAGTCAACACCAAAGTGTAGCTACCCAGGGCTAAACACGTGAAACCCCTTTGTCACAATAGTGGGATAAGTTACTACTATGCCATTTCAAAGTTTCCTTTATACACCTCTACCCCGCTATAACATGACCCAAGATAACACGGATTCATGTATAGCACAGTAGCAGCCAGGCTCCAGCGGTGCTTTAAAGGGTCCGGGGCTCTGGCTGCTGTGGGGAGCCCCGAGCCCTTTAAATCACTACTGGAGCCCTGCCACTGCTAGCCCGGGGCTGCGGCAGTGGGGCTCCTGCAGTGCTTTAAATGGTCTGGGTCTCTGGCTGCTGTGGGGAGCCCCAGGCCCTTTAAATCCCACTGGAGCCCTGCTGCTCCCCGTAGTGGCTGGAGCCCGGAGCTCTTTAAATCACCGCCAGAGCCCTGCCACTGCTACCCCAGGACCGCGGCAACAGGGCTCACCAGCGGTTTAAAGGGCCCGGGCTCCCCACAGCCGTCACTCTTTAAATCACCACTGGATCCCTGCCACAGCTACTCCGGAGCTGCGGTAGCGTGGCTCTCCAGCGGTTTAAAGGGCCCGGGCCTCCGGCTGCTGCGGGGAGCCCCGGGCCCTTTAAATCACCACTGGAGCCTTGCTGCCCCTACCCCGGGGCTGTGGCAGCAGGGCTCCACCAGCGATTTAAAGGGCCTGGGGCTTCTCGCAGCGGCTGGAGCCCGGAGCTCTTCAAATCACCGCCAGAGCCCTGCCGCCCCTACCCTGATATAATGGGGTTTCAGCTATAACACAGTAGGGATTTTGGCTCCCTACAACCGTGTTATAGCAGGGTAGAGTTGTACCTGTTTCTTAAGCACCCCACATCAGGCAAGCACCCCAATTCAGAAAAGCACTTAAGCATGTGCTTAATTTTGAAGCTATGGGACTTAGGCACATGCTTAAGTGCTTTCCTGATTCAGGGCATCAATGTTTTTCCTTGGAGAGTGGGGAAAAGCATATAGATTTGTAATTAATTTAGAAAATACTTTCCCATATATCAAGAGATTATTCTCTCTCTTATATATTTTATGCAGGCTCATTTATATATCAGACAAAGGTACTCTTCTAAATTGAATCCAATAGTTTTAAACAGAACAGCTCTGATATACTGATAATGCTACAATTTATAGGTTTGGGGGATTTTTTTCCTCTCTCTCTCTTGTTTGTGTATGCCAGAGGTCCCCTGTTTCCTGTCTCCAGCTGATAATAGTTGGAAGGAGGAGGGTCAGTGAGAAGGAGAGGGCCCTGTTCCCTTGGTGGCTCTCCAGAATGAGGGGAATGGGGGAGTGGGGGGCTTGATCCGTCTGACAGCTGAAACAGATGATGTAGCACACCACCTATGTAAACAGCAATAGGCGCTGGGGCTGATGTAGCACAGAGATATGACCCTGCCCATAGAGCCGCTGAGTCTAGACTCCAGATGTGTTCTCACTGTTACCAGGCCAATTCAGATCCAACTGGTAAATATTTCTACCAGACGACAGTGTGCTCAGTTACAAGAATGAGGACAAGGACAAAAATAGGGAGAAAATGAGTACTGGGCACTACAGCTGCTTAGAAAACTATTCTGCATAGTTTAAGAGATGTTAAGGGGCAATTATTTAAATAGATCGCATACATTCTTTTATTTTCCTACCAAGTTCAGCTGAAAAAGTTCCAAGGCAAATTGGAGGCTATTTAAGTAAATTAGTAATTTAAAATGAACTGAAACAGAGGTCTGTAAAGGATAAAATGCAATTTAAATCGTGATTTTTAGCATTAGGAGATAATGGAGGAGGAAAAGGAGAGAGCAAAAACCCTATTGCCGATTACATCAGGCAGGTAAATGTCAATTTTATTATGAGGCGAGAATGATATGATCGATTTATAGAAACAGCAGAATCTAGAATAAACTTGGCAGCTGGCGAGTGAAGGCTGCTGACTGATGACCCAGTTCTGCAGGCACCAGCACAGAAGTAAGGGTGGCATGGTATGGTATGGTTTAAATAGCTGAAACCATGAAAAATATTTTTTTAAATGGTGAATCTGTTAGGGCCCTATGTATAAATTACTAAATATTCATTAGAGCAGAGAGAGACAGACTGACTAACTCTAGAGCATGGTGGTGAAGACACTAAGTAGAAGGTGGCTGTTCTAGGTGTTGCTTGCTGAAACATTTCAAAGTTTTCAGTTTTGTCCTGATGCAGAATGGGAAAAACATTTCTGACTAGCTCTACTTGAAAAACAAGAGGGGGCCTTTAGGCAGGAGACTTTGGGAGTGGTAAACAGAGAGCCCCCAAAACACAAGGGAGACAGAAGGACTGTGGGGAAGCAGACTGAACCCCATTCCTCAAAAAGTAGGGATGCTAGGGAGAAGTTAGGCCTACCTAAGCCTTAGGAAAGACAGATATGCATGGAAATGGTTGTGTGTTAAAATCCAGTCAAGCCTGCTGAGCAGTCAGAGTTGGGACACAGGGGCTGTAGTCCAGCTCCCCATCCAAGAGTGGAAGAATCACAAAATTCTACAACATCTAGGTAATGGTGTAAGGCCTAACACTTGGAGGGTATGCACTCAGAAAGAGACCACCAAGGGGATCAGAAGTGCAGGTATCCCCGAACAGTGCCAATCTTGTTAAATTAAAGGCACCCCTCAGAATGTGTGCACAGTATATTCTATTTAGAGACCTGCCTTGTGAAAGACCATATGTAAATTCCTGTTTGGAAAAAATCAATGGTAGCTTTGCATTTGACTTCAAATGAACAAAGATTGGTCAAGGCCAGCACTAGACATTTTGACTAGCACAGTGGCATGACATCAGGCTCCCTTAAAGGGGCAGAAACCCCAAAAAGCCATTCCTAGATATGGGGATTTCCAGGTCTCAGACACATTGGAGTGGGAGCTTCCTACCCTGGCTGTTGCCACGGGTGCAGATAGTGGTATCCTAAAATTCACATCCTGGGTGTGTGTGGCCAGACTAGAGCTGTGCTGGAGAGTCACTCTTGTCCCTGGCCACTGTTGCTGCTCCTCTAAGGCTTGGCTGGTATGACAGGGGAGAGGGGAACAGACTCAGCATCAGTTGCTGCTAGTGACAGGCAATATACCTTAATGGAGCATACTCCTGGGAAGCTAGTCTTGGCTAGAGGAGGCAGCAGTCCTTTAAAGACACAGGGCCATAGGTGCTGCCTATATGGGCTTCCCTTAAAGCTTTTTAATCTTTTCAGAATGGAAGAACACAGGGAAGAAAAGGATGAAGCATAAGGGAACAAGTGAATCTTTGACCAAAAACTAAGGTAGCATTTACTTTTTCTTGGTCTAATGCTTGAGACATTTATTCTTGGTGGCCAAGGGATCCATTCTGCCAACCTTGATCATGTTGAGTAGTTCTCTACCCCATGAGCATTCCCTTTGAATTGAATGGAACTATTTATGAAGTAAGGTACTATTCAATGAGTAGCAAAGAGTCCTGTGGCACCTTATAGACTAACAGACATATTGGAGCATGAGCTTTCGTGGGTGAATACCACATGCATCCAACGAAGTGGGTATTCACCCACGAAAGCTCATGCTTCAATATGTCTCTTAGTCTATAAGGTGCCACAGGACTCTGCTGCTTTTACAGATCCAGACTAACATGGCTACCCCTCTGATACTATTCAATGAGTGTAATCAGTGTACTAAGTCCCTCCAGAAAGAAAAAGAAAAAATCTTATGTTTATCCACCATGTTGTAACAAGCAGAAAAGCCAAGGTAGAAAGCCAGTGTGTAAGGAGCAGCATCCATATTCCTAGGTGGCAAGTGAGAGGCATGGCAGTGCCTTGCACCCAGTTAGTAAAGGCATTGTGGTTTTTTATTATTGACCAATTGAACTTGATGGGTATTGTCCTAACCATACCAAATACTGTCAGTTCAGTCTTTTGCTCACATGGAATCCCTAACACAGGAATGGTCTATCAAATTCAGGATTCTGCCTAAAGTGGCTAGGACCAAATGCTTCACAGGGAGATACAAAATTGTCCAGTATTGGAGTTCTGTAAAAATACTTGTTGAGGAAGCTTCTGCCCAACTCCAAGCACTGAGGGCTAAATTGTGACTTGGACTACATGCCCACATTGGAGAGTAAGGAGTTCAAATGCAGCCCAGCATCTAGATAATGATATCTATAAAAACAAAGTTGGAAAAGGCTTGGCTATTAAAACGATCAAGTTAAACAAAACACAGCCAAGCCATTCTTCATGTCAGGATCATAAACCAACAGACAAAAGCCTTGAACTGGGGAGGAAAGAAAAAGTTAGCTCTAAACGTGCCTTGTTTAATGTGACCTTTCAAATGGTTAACATGTAGGTAAATTATAAGTGAGCATTCTCTTATGAACACCTATTAAGCTATTGCTTTTACTAACAGATGCTGGTTATATTTTTTATGTTCAAGAGACAGTGTGGATTTACTTACTAATTGGCTCTCCTTGCACAATGTTTCATTGACTTTTCCTTTTCATCTTTCTTTTGTATTTGAAGAGCTCGAACCAAGTGTTAAAGACTCCTGAGGAGAAGTGTGCTTTTTATATTTAAATCCTCACAGTTTGTATGAAAGTGGTTTGGCTGGGTATACACTGTGTATATGTGTATATTCTCTTGTGAACACTAGTGCACTGTTAAATTATTGAGTTTAATTGGGCTACAGCTGGCGATCATTTTCTGTGGCTATATGGGGGGGATTATTGACTGATTCACTGTCTTTCACTTGTTTCTTTTCTCTCCTCTTCAGCTTTTATACAGGTTAAAAGCGATACAGGTCTGAGGAATTACAAACCTCGAAAGGGAGACAGATTTTATGATTTGCAAGCAGTCCAAAATGTGGTACTTCCTTGCTAATATCTTCTATGGGGAGCACTTCTGCAGGCAGTGTTGATTTTCTCAGCATATTGATGACAAGAGTCAAGATGCCAGACTATGAAACTTTCAGGAAAATGTGGCATATGAGGTAAGTGAGACATATTAGGCTTGATGTTACCCAACTGAAGATGTTTGCAAAATGGAAAAGGACTTTTACTTCAGTGGGGAAGGATGGGGCTATTAAAAAGAAAGTTACTAAATGATTAGGAGAGTCTAGAGTACACTGTGTAGGAATTGGAGCTAAGAGACTTAGTCTAAAACAAATATAAAAGGAAGCCATGGTCACCTAGAAAGAATAGTGAACAGTGTAGTGAAATTTGCAAAGAGATTCTCAGTTCTATGGAAGCCAGAGAATGACAAACTAAATATGACATAGAAAACACTTCAGTTTTTCCCTTGTTCCTTTTGGTCTCTTCAATTGCATCCCCTCTCAGGATTTGGACTGTCACCTGTCTCCGGGTGGAATCCCATGCTTCTTCCACTCTCAGACTGGGCCCTGGGCTGCTGTCCTCTGTGATCTACCATCATTAGCTCAGCAGGTCTGACTTAAGTTCAGTGCCTGAATTCTGTGCCATCTGAAGGGAATGACAGTGCTAACTAGTGACCAAAGAGCCTTCTCAAAGCAAAATATTATTCGTTTAGAACAAAAACATGTCAAATAAAAAACATCTTAAAAGAATGAACAGTCTACATGTGTGTATGCCTTTCCCTAAGGCTTACCATTTCCTGGTAACCAAGGAAAACCTCCGTTGATTTCACACACTCCCACTGGACCTGTGTCTCTCTTCCATCTCAATCTGTTGTCGGCAGGAAGAGCCCCTGACAATTGATATCCCTTCTCTCCTGGTAAGTGCTTTTTAACTGTTTATAGCATTTTGATCTGTTAGTTTCCCAGCCTGGCAAAAGAAGTTGTCACTTTGTCCAGGAGCCTGGAAGTATGCTTATGTCCTGTAGTTGCCTCCCCAATTGTTCAGATGTTGCTTCTCAATCTATTGTGTTACTTCCCCGCTTGTTTGTCCAACAGCAACTTATTAAGTATATCACTACATTCACTTAGGAAAATTCTAATAATCCACCATGATTAAGGCCCTATCAAATTCACGGTCCATTTTGGTAAATTTCACAGACGTAGGCTTTTAAAAATCGTACATTTTATGATTTCAAGAAATTTAAATTTGAGATTTCACAGCGTTTTAATTGTGGGAGGTCCCAAAAAGGATTTGGAGATGAGGTAGGGTGACCAGATGTACCAATTTTATAGAGACAGCCCTGATTTTGGGGTCTTTTTCTTCTATAGGCTCCTATTACCCCGCACCTTCTGTCCTGATTTTTCCCAATTGGTGTCTGGTCACCCTGGGGGGCATGGGGGGGAAGTGTCACCAGGTTATGGGGGTGAAGAGAGGTTGCAGTACTGCTATCCTTACTTTTGCGCTGCTGCTGGCACTGTCTTCAGAGCTGGGCAGCTGGAGAGTGGTAGCTGCAGGCCATGAGAAGTAAGGATGGTATGGTATGGTATTACCACCCTTACTTCTGCATTGTTGCCTTCAGAGCTGGGCTCTCAGCCAGCAGCCACCGTTTTCCAGCTACCCAACTCTGAAGGCAGCAGCACATAAGTAAGGGTGGCATGGTATGGTATTGTCACCCTTACTTCTACGCTGCTGCAGGCAGGGCACTGCCTTCAGTGCCCAGCCAACAGCCACCACTCTCCAGCCACCCAGTTCTGAAGATAGCGCAGAAATAAGGGTGGCAATACTGTGACCCCCCCTGCAACTTCTTTTTGGGTCAGCACCACCAATTTGAGAAACGCTGGTTTCCCCTGTGAAATCTGTATAGTATAAGGTAAATGCACACAAAAGGCCAGATGCATTTATCATGGCTGTGAATTTGTTAGGGCCCTAACCATGATTATACAGCAGCTCTTTCTCACTGACCAGGACATTTATAATAGTCATATCATTATTACACATGAATATTCTTAGCATATTACATAGCAACTCCTCATCCTTCACACTCAACATCTCTGGAAATCAGAAGAGTCACAAAACATTTCCCCATGAATTCCAGGTGAGTCTCCCAGATCCAGGAGACCAGGAATAGGTGTAGAACTATGGGGCTGTTAAAGAGGAATAGGTGGGATAATGCCACCAGGGATGTCCCAAAGAGGTATCCAGGTTAAAAATGGATGTCACAAAGCTTATGGGTTGACTATTGGAAGGAAAAGCTGGAAGTCACAGGCAGGTCCCCTTTCAGTTTCATGTTTAGTGACCCCGCCCTAAAAATACAAGCAAATTCATGGAGGTTAAACTCCATGCAAACCAAACCTGTACATTTAGGGATGTGAAACACACAAGTATAGAAACCTGCAGTTTTTACACAGGTCTATGGAGATTAGTTTACTTTCTGGATATTGAGCTGTATTGGATAACAAAGAAAGAGAAAGCCTGAAAATATTATTTTGAGGTAAATGATGTGTGATATCAGAAAGACCAGCATGAAGAACAATTGTTTTCTGTACAAATTTTCAAACTGGCACCTTATGATATAACTACATGTTCAGTGTGTACTTGCATACATAAATTACATTTGTACAAACAATCAAATATTTGCAGTGCAAACAAATGGTCTGTGAACAATTTAGGAGGCCAGTTTTGAAAATTTTGCTCTAAATTACTTATCAATAGGGACTTTCAACAAAGTCTACTACCTACAAATCCTGGGTAAATGCTGCAAAACCAGTATTCTTGAATGTTTGCATGACTTCTGAACCACTCTTCAGCTTGATCATGACCCTTATCTACTATATATGAACTTCAGCCAAACATGTTTTTGTGATATGAATGTTTGGGGAATGCTGTTTTTCATACACATACTTATATTCACATGCAAACAAGGGTATTTGTGTATGAATGATATTTACTATTCTTTATCTTCTGTTTATAGTTTCACTAATCCAATCAGAAAGCAGAAATACCATGTGACTGCTGTGAACCATCACTAAAGCTATGTTTTAGTCAGAGGTATTTTTAGTAAAAGTCATGGACAGGTCATCGGCAGTAAACAAAAATTCATGGTCCTTGACCTGTCCATGACTTTTACTAAAAATCCTAGAGAATAAAACATGCGGGGGGAGGCTGCCCGGGGCCCCTGTGGGTGCTGAGGGAGGGCAGCCCAGCTGCTTGTGGGGGAGGGGGGGCAGGCAGCGGTGTGCAGCCCAGGACACACACTGGTGCGGGTGGGGTGAGAGTGGCAGGGCTGGCAGACTCCGCACCTGGCTCTGTGCCTTGTCAGCCCCCCCGCAGCAGCAGCAGAGTTTAGGTGTGGGAGAAGGTAGAGGTTAGGGGCATGGAACAGGGTGAGGCAGGCTCTGGGCTTACCTGGGGGAGTTTCCCAGAAGACGCAACAACCCCCTACTCAGCTGCTAGGCGGAGGTGTGGCCAGGCAGCTCTGTGGGCTGTCTCCACTTGCAGGCAGCGTCCATGGTTCCAGGCCAATGGGAGCTGCGAAGCCAGCACTCTGGGAGGAGGCAGCCCACAGAGCTGACTGTCCATGCCTCCACCTAACAGCTGAGTGAAGGTGATGGCACCACTTCCGGGGAGCCCTCAGGTAAGCACCGCCCAGAGCCCGCCTCACCTCATCCCATGCCCCAACGTCTGTCCCCTCTCACACCCAAGCTCTGCTGCTGCTGGGGGAGGGCATGGGGGCCCTAGACTGCCCCAGCAGCAACCGGTGCGACTGGCACAAGGGTTGCCTGAGCTGTCCGAGCCAGGTTTTCTGGCCGCTGCAGAAGTCAAGGAGGTCATGGAAAGTCATGGAATCCAGGACTTTGTGACCTCCGTGACAAACTCACAGCCTTAACCATCACACACCATATGTAAAGCACAGCAAATAATCTAAGTGAACTTGTTGTGAACACCTCACACCCTACAAATTGAAATTTGTTCACAAGAATTATTTGGCAAATACAAAATATATTCACAGAAATTCACATTGGTTTATTCACATGAGCAGAAAAAAGGACTAAATTAGTTGGAAGGACTTATTCGACCAACTGTATATATTACTAGAGTGGTTTAAATTAAAAAGAGAGCACTTAGGTTATTGTACTAATAGCACCTCATTAGTCAGTATATCACATTCTAGTAAAATAACTGGGTTCAGAAAAAGAATTAGATACGTTCATGGAGGATAGGTCCATCAATGGCTATTAGCCAAGATGGTCAGGGATGCAGCCCTATGCTCTGGGTGTCCCTAAATGTCCAACTGCCAGAAGCTGGGACTGGACAGCAGGGATGAATTGCTCAAAATTACCCTGCTCTGTTCATTCCCTCTGAAATATCTGGCACTGGCCATTGTCAGAAGCCAGGATACTGGATTAGCTGAACCATTGGTCTGACCCATTATGGCCACTGTTAGCTTTCTTATATTTATGTAGGAAAATACAAATAATCATTGCAAAATGGTCTGCATCACAATAATATGCATATAAATAATTGTAAGACAATGGGAAGATCTGTGCAACATTTGTTAAATGAAACTAAGCTACTGAAGCAGGACAGAATATGAGATTTTGTATTCAAAGCAACTCCAAAATGGGGACCCAGGACAGTTGAAAGCATGTCCTGCTTCTCTGTAACAGGGATCTAAACAAGGCATGGAAACCAATTTGTGATGGCATTTGAAAGTCTGTCTCACAAAGTCTGGACACATGTACAGTTTAATCAGGGCTTTAATATCTGGGTTTATTTACATTTATTCAAGTATATACGTAGGCTAATTTTTTGGTTCAAACTTTGAGGCACTGCTGGTGAAGTCTTACAGTATGTTCAATATTTTAAAAATACAATTGTTTTCAAACAAACCCATATATTGCCTCCAGTGATGTTCAGAACCATTTTAAAATGTTCATGAGTGCTGAAAGATTGGTTCACTAACAATGTCAGCTTCTTTGTGACTTCTAATTTGCCAGACATAAAGCTCTTTACAGCAGGGAGCGTGTCTTCCTAAGTGTTTGTACCACACCTAGTTATGTGGCCATGATCCTGTCTGAGGCCACTGAAAGCTACTGCAATCCAAATAATAAACAATAATTGTGAAAAACTAGAACTAAATTTTAATGACAGTACATTTCAGGCTGTCTAGTTTAAAACACAGCAGAAGCCTTTTCATCCTCTAACAGCCAAAGTTGTGTGTCTGGCTACATGCACCACAGTGGATTTTTTATACTGTATTTCAGGGAGTTTGTCGTCTGCCTAGCAGCCTGATGACCTAACCCCTTTTCCCACAAAAGTGAGCCACTTGCAAAAGCTGATGATTCTTCTGAGTTATGTCATAGGATATGTTAGTTTTTGATTAACCAACATCTTCTTCAAAGATAGGGAAATATTAAAAAGTTACAATTTCCATCCTCATAGTCCCACAAAATATTCAGATATCTGGTTAGAATACCTCATCCTTAGTAATTCTGTTTTAAGTCATATTAATTTATCTGTTTTAAATGAGAATTCATTCTTTGGAGTTTTCTGCAGGATAGCAGAAATCCTTCCAGGTATTCTCTCTCTGATTGTTTCTTGCCACCTGACTAAACTGAACTCCCATGCATATCTCCTATTAACTTTTCTTTTGTATTGCCTAAATATTGTGTTCATGTCACACCACCTCAGCATAGTTTCATTAATATATCAATTGCAAGTCTAGACTAGTCGTTCTTTTGTGCAAAGGAAAACATAGTACATTTGAAGAATGAAAGTCACAGAGCTTTATGTAAAGATTAGCAGAATGTTGAAAGTACAGATATCAAAAAGACAAAAAATGGACAGATAGAAAGGAGCTGCCATATGGTGTTTTGAGTTGTAAATATTACACACATATACAGCACATAGTCTTGCTTTCCCCTTCTAGCTTTTTTTTCTCCTCATTAGTATAATTATTTATATCATGGTAGCACCAAGAAACCTCAACCTGAGATCAGGGCCCCATTGGGCTAGGCACCGTACCTACATATAGTGTACCAACAGTCCCCTGACAAAGGGTGGAAGAGGAAAGAGGCACAGATTGATCAGGTGATTTGCTCAAGATCACCCAGCAGGTCAGTGGCCATGCTCTGAATAGAACCCAAGTCTCCTTATTCCCACTCCAGTTCCCTGTGCATTAAACCACAGTGCCTCTCAAAACACATTCAAAAATATTTTAAACTGGGTCGGGGAAGAACTGTATTTACATCAACATTTACTGTATTATTATTTGTATTGTGATGGTGTCTAGGAGTCACCATTTTCAAACTGTGCTGAGAAAACAAAAAGATGGTCCCTACCCCAAGGAGTTTACAGTCCATGTAACAGGGAATGCCCGATCTGAACTATTTCAGCACTCATAAATATAGCTTGGAAAAGTGGATTAGTTCATGCACTGTTTGAGGGACATTTGATTCTGACTGTAGAGGGCTGTCTCAAGAAGAATGGGCTTAGTTACAGCAAATATGTTTAAATGGCCTACAAAATGTTATGTCTGTTCTACCATGGCAGTTTTGCTCAGCTATTTAAAAATTATGATGATGATCAAGATTACTTAGGTTTCAAATTAATTTATCCAATTAAAAACACAGAATTTGTAAAAAAAAATTTCCAAGACATTAAGACCAACTGACCTGTCACTCTTTCCATACTCCAACATCTATTGTAAATGTCAAATGAGCAAAGCACAGTCTGATAAAGGGATACTTTATTCTTTGTTGACTTTAAAAGAAACATATTTTTTCAACTAAGGCCATTATCTTTCCCATGGTGTGTATATAAACTGGCTCCAGTTATTAGACATGTATTAAAAACATGTGTAACCCCAAGAAATATCCCAACATAGCCTATAATCCATTTGCAGTCTCACAGTCAATATCTGGTTTTGCAACCTGCATTTTGGTCAGGTTTCATGTGCAACATTAGCTAATGCACTATATATCAGTTTCCCAATGCGTATACTGTTACATCTCCATAAGGGTTTTCAGTTTAAAACTCACAATTACATAAAATATAACTTCCAGAAATACACAGCAAGGCCTCTATTCTTGTAGGGCTTTGCAGACTGAACATTTCCTGTTACATTAAAGAAATGTTGAAGCCAGGAGGGCGTGGTGCACACCTAGGAACACTGTTCTGTTAAAGTAGCTGAAAAGTTGTCTAACAATGCCAGATCATTTCCTGAGATCTCTTGGAACAGGTGGTTCTGACATTTATAAACTTATCTACCACAACTGCTTAGTAACTGACCATTTCTTTGGGGGAGGAGGATGGGGACAAACTGTCCCTTTTCATTCGCTGCAATGAAAATCATTGATTAATATGCTGTAGTATCAGCCCACCATTTGAGCTCTTGAAAAACATTAGGCTTATCTCTAAAGACTTAGGGCCTATTCTGCAACTCTTATATTCATCCTGGTGCAGAGGACTGATTCCTGGCCTAAGCACCACATATGTCCCTGTAACAGGTTGGTCTGCCCTTTTGACGGCCAGAGGCCTGAGGCCAGCCCTGTTCATTAATCAGGTGCAGCTGTGGGAAGGTTCTCTATAAGGAGCTGGGCTGTCAGTAAGGATGAGGAGCTCCCTGGGAGGAGAGGCAGGGGGAACTTGCTAGGGGAAAAGAACCACCAGGGAGAAAGTCCTAAGGGGGGAACTGAAGAATTGGTTGTGTTTTTTGTCTGTTTAGAAAATAAAGCTGCCAGGAGAAAGCCCTTGTGTCTGGCAGTGGGTGTTTCTGGGCTGGAAACAAGCCAACACCTAATAGTCCCGTTTAAATAAGACTTTGCAGGGCACCCCTGCATAGGGATGATCTTATTGAATGGGACTTCCCCTTAAACATAGGCCCAGAGAACTCCCTGCATGAGTAAGAGCTACTCAGTGTGAGCAAATATTGCAGAATCAGGCCAACAAATAACTGCCAAGTTGTAAGTTTATAGAAGATATGTTAATATATCAATTTTTCAGGACTTTTATAATTTAGGGCCAAATTATGGCCCATCCTATGCGGGGGAGTAAAGGAATGTATGGTTCCTCCTTATGCTTCTGTGCTAGCTCTGCAGGAAACACCCTCCATGTCCACTACTCTTCTTACCATGAAGAAAAGCAGGGATTGGGAAGCAGGGGTATGGATGGGCTGTTTTAGCTCTGCTCTCACAGAATCAGAGGGGTAGCCGTGTTTGCTGCTTTTACAAATCCAGACTAAGAGTACTGTGGCACCTTATAGACTAACAGACATATTGGAGCATGAGCTTTCATGGGTGAATATCCACTTCATCGGATGCATGTCATGCACCCACGAAAGCTCATGCTTCAATACGTCTGTTAGTCTATAAGGTGCCACAGGACTCTTTGCTGCTTCTGCTCTCACAATGTGCATGTCATGCACCCATGAAAGCTCATGCTCCAATATGTCTGTTAGTCAATAAGGTGCTACAGGACTCTTTGCTACTCCTGCTCTCATAATGTACCAGGTAGCACAGCTGCACTGGCACGCGAGGAAATGTGGTGCACCAGGTGCCACACCGACACTAGATGCCACCCTCACAGCAAGAGGGGAACTAGGAAGTGGATTGTAACTCTAATTATTTGATATTTGAGAGGTACAATGGAAACTAGGAATTATGAAATTGCAGAGGCCAAGGGAGAACAGGATATTAAGGGGGTAACCAACAGCATCAGCTGAAATGTCAGAGAATGAGGCCTTGAGATTTGGCCAAAAAGAGGCCAGGCAGAGAGAGGCCATTGGAGAATTTGCCTGAAGCATGAAGATTGAATCTGATAGGATGTGTAATTTTTATCCTGCTTGTACTTTGCACAATGTGAGCTAATAGACTGTAGTGTGAGCAGAGAGGCACTAGATTCCATGAGGGAAATCCTCACTCCATTGAAGTTAATGGGAGCTTTGCCATTGATTTCACTGGTGTTAGGATTTCACCCTAAGTGCTTAATGTAACTGCAGACACTATTCTTCCATGTTTCCTGTTGACTGAATTCTTTCTTACCACTGCCTCTTTCCTATTCCATTAGTCACTGCCCTTTCAGCAATACTATATCTATCATTTTATAACAGTCTGCAGTACAGTTCATTTATTTTTTTATAAGTTACCCTGTACTTCTGATTCCGTTTCTTTAATAAGTATAATCAGGACCCAGCTGTAACTTCAGGACCATATGCAGCTAGTGGCATTTCTCATTTATCTCCTCAAATCACCTGGTAGCTGCATGTGGTTCCAAGCAACTCTAGGCTGCTGGTGTGCTGAGACCAAGCATATCATGCTGATCAATACCATTTCATTGTTTCCTTGTACCCCACCACCACCTGTCTGTATCCATCTGTTGTCTCTTGTCTTATATTGTAAGCTCCTCGGGGTGGGGACTATCCTTTTGTTCTGTGCGTATACAGCACCTTGCACAATTGGATCATGGGCCATCACTGGGACTCCTAGGCATTCCATTAATACAAATAACACATCAACCACAATAAAAGCAGGTGGGGTCCATTTACTGTTATAAACACACACACGCACACATGTTCCAGCTGGGAGCAGAATGAAGATAGGAAAGGGAGCAAAAGAGAGAGATTGTGGGGGAGGGGATGAGGAAGAAAGGATGGAAGAGAAGCGAAAGGAGGGAGAAGTAAAGCTCAAAGTTTCTCTTCACCTGCTACCCTCCATCCTAAAAAACGGAATATGGAAAATAAAACAAAATCCTAGTCCTCTACACAGGCCATTGGGCTTTGTGCAAGGCATCTCGGAGGGGTTGGCAGAATAGAATATTTCCTTTAGATTGCAGAGCACCACCTCAGCTACTCTGCTACTACAATCCATAAACTGTATTGTTCACCCTGCTGCCTATCTGGAGAAGAATTAGAGTATGTGGACCATGGAGGCACACACAGTTCATCACATGCCTTTCCCTTTCCCTCTGCACTAATGTGGATAGTATCATAAGAGAGTGTAGCCTATAGATATAGATATAAAATATATAATATAGGTATAAGGCACTAATGCAAAAGAACTACAGGCCCAAGCCTGCAAGATATTAGCTTAAGCACTTACCATAAAAATATGAGGCTTACACAAGCCTTAGCATAAGCAAGTTAACCAGATATCTTAACTAAGTCACAGTTAACTAAGCTAAGTAAACTAAGTCACAAGATATTATAAAACATATTGCTGTAATAAATAAACATCCTGACAGGTAACCCCAAGAAATCAATTGATGCCAGTTTGGTATTTTAGGACTGGAATATCAGCAAATGTTTAACTGGAAAATTGCTACAGCGACCAATTTACATATATGTCAATAAGTTTAACAGAATGAATATACTAATCTGCAAAATAAGAACTCCCCCAGCATTATTAGGATAAGAAAGACAATTATGGCCAAAGGAGGCTGAACATTCTTATAAATTTTCATGGTAGCCACCAGACTCTGAACAGAGTCTGAACAGAGCTAACCGTCACCATCAAGACCTCCACCGTTGGGAATGTTTGGCATGCCAGGGATAGGATAGAACCCTGTGAACCATGACCTGTCTCATTACTTCTAGATCTCCACAAGAATGATTTATATATACATATAACATAACTCTGAACATAAAATTAATACTGTATTACTGCTACTTACTTGTTTGGTTGAAGTGTTTGTGTGGTAACTAATTATGCTAATAAAATTATTGCAAATTCAAAAAAATTTCCTAAGTGTAAGTGTTGCATGTTGGGCCTGATCTTAATAATTCTGGGCCTGATCTTAAGTCCAAAACCTACCAAACCTCAGAGATTTAATTAGAAATTCTCAAGTAATCCATATAATTACACAATCAACAGATCAGGCAACAAGAGCACTGCTCCATGATACCCAGAAGATTTAGAATCTCCCTGCATGGCATCTTTGTTGCTTACCTCTGTGTGCGGTGAATATGCATCAATTCTGCTCCATTAGGGCATTCTATGTCTATAAAATGTGGGGTGAAGAGCTTGTCCCTTCATAACATTTTGATAAATGCAGAATGCTGGAGAAGGAGAACACTACAGGGCCAAGAGTAAAGGTGGCATATTTTTCTTTGTGGCATACCCAGATTTAAAAACAGAAACAAAAATACAATAAAAATACTGTTAAATGCCATGAAAATATCCTGAATTTTAAATGGCCAAACCATTCTCTTGTGGAAATACAATGATATTATTTACAATGTGTTTTGATCAATAAAAATCATTCTGACCCATGATGTTATGCCAAACATGTCAATACAACTAGAGCAGTGGCCACCAACAAAAAAGGATCTCCAGCCCTAATGATTTAATATAATTTCCCATAAGATGAGGCATAGAGTAATTCTGTGGCTGGTTTTCTAACCAAGGTGCATATCTGTCTGCAACAAGAAAGCTGGACTTCAACTGGTAATAAATATAGCTCATTATAATTAGTCAATTCTGAGAATTTCACTTTAGATGTGATTTATAAAGAGTAGAAGCTGAACTTCATGGATCATAGAAACATTCTAGAAAAGGCAATTATTAGAGCTAATTAACAATTCAGACATGTGGGCTATGGAAAAAACACTTAAAGATAATTATTTATCTACCTAAATTGATATCAGACACAACAGGAATATCAGAAAGACAGACACATGTTGTGAGTCTGGTAACATGTACTCTACTATCCAATAAAATAGTAGAAGGGCCTTAGTCACATTTCCATTTCTAGTCTGGTTAAACCACCACAGGGTTCAAGCATGCATTCATTTTCAAGAACTGACAAAAATAAGATATGTGGGGATACTGCCTTTGGCTGCTATTGAGAAAACCCAACAATTTGTTGAAGAGAGTACAAAGCAATATCTGCAGACTGGTACTCTCAGTTTGCTTGAGCCCTTGATTGATAAATATAATTTAAGATATTGTAACCCATCTGCCCATCATATTGATGCATAAAAGGCAGGGTCCTCACTTTCTGTGGCTTTTTTAAAAACTTAAATAACTCTAGCTCCAGCCTCCACCAAGTAATCTGGGAACATATAAATATCATAGAATCATAGAAGTCTAGGACTGGAAGGGACTTTGAGAGGTCTTCTAGCCCAGTCCCCTGCACTCAAGGCAGGACTAAGTATTATCTAGACCATCCATGACAAGTGTTTGTCTAACCTGCTCTTGAAGTGATGGAGATTCCACAACCTTCCTTGCCAATTTATTCCAATGCTTAACTATCTTGACAGTTAGGAATTTTTTCCTAATGTCCAACCTAAACCTCCATTGCTACAATTTAAACCAGTTGCTGCTTCTCCTATCCTCAGAGATTAACTAGAACAATTTTTCTCCCCTCACCTTGTAACAACCTTTTATATACTTGAAAATTGTTATGTCCCCCCCTTCAGTCTTCTCTTTTCCAGACTAAACAAACCCAATTTTTCAGTCTTTCCTCACAGGTCATGTTTTCTAGATCTTTAATCATTTTTGTTGCTCTCCTCTGGACTTTCTCCGATTTTTCCGCATCTTTCCTGAAATGTGATGCCCAGAACTGGACACAAGTCCAATTAAAGACTTATCAGTGCAGAGTAGAATGGAAGAATTACTTCTTGTGTCTTGCTTACAACACTCTTGCTAGTATATCCCAGGTGTTTGTATTTTTTGCAACAGTGGTACACTGTTGACTCATATTTAGCTTGTGATCCGCTATGACCCCCAGATCCCTTTCCGCAGTACTCCTTCCTAGGAAGCCTTTTCCCATTTTGTATGTGTGCAACTGATTGTTCCTTCCTAAGTGGCGTATTTTACATTTGTCCTTCTTGAATTTCATCCTGTTTACTTCACACTATTTCTCCAGTTTGTCCAGATCATTTTGAATTTTAATCCTATCCTCCAAAGAACTTGCAACCCCTTCCATCTTGGTGTTGTCTGCAAACTTTATAAGTATACTCTCTATCTCATTATCTAAATTATTGATGAAGATATTGACAGAATTGGAATCAGGACTGATCCCTGTGGGACCCCATTCGATATGCACTTCCAGACTGACTGTGAACCACTGATAAATACTCTCTGGGAACAGGTTTCAGAGTGGTAGCCATGTTATTCTGTATCAGCATGGATGAGTCACTAAAAAAACTAATTTCCCCATGCTAATTTCCCACTACTGTTACTCATACCTCCTTGTCAACTGTTTGAAATAGGCCACCGTGATTACATCGGTCTCATTACTACTACAATATTTACTTTTCCTCCTGTTGAGAATAGCCCACTTCCACTTTAATTGAATTGTCTCATTAGCACCAACCCCCCCACTTGGTAAGGCAACTCCCATCTTTTCATGTATTGTGCATAAATACCTGCCTACTCTATTTTCCACTCCGTGCATCTGATGAAGTAGGTCTTAGACCATGAAAGCTTATGCCCAAACAAATTTATTAGTTTTAAGGTGACACAAGTACTCCTTGTTGTTTTCTCTGGGAACAGTTTTCCAACCGGTTATGCACCCACCTTATAGTATTCCATCTATGTTGTATTTCCCTAGTTTATGAGAAGATCATGTGAGACATTCATGGGTGGCAAGTTTGTAGAAATTTTGGTGGTGCCCAGAACCCGCCCCCCAACTCTGCCCCCACCTGCCTAAGGCTCTGGGCAGGGTTTCGGTGGGGAGGTCTGGGGTGCAGGTTCTGGGCTGGGGATTAGGGTGCAGGAAGGGTGCAGGCTTTCAGATGGAGTTTGGGTGCTGGGTGCAGACTCCAGGCTGGGGTAGGGGATGGGTGTGCAGGAGGGGGTGAGGGTGCAGGCTTTGGGACGGAGTTTGGGTGCAGGTTCTGGGCTGGGGGTGGGGGTGTAGGAAGGGGGAGGTGGTGCACACTCTGGGAGGGAGTTTTGGGATAGGAGGGAGCACAGGGGTGAAGGTTGTGGGGCTGAGGATCAGGGTTTCATAATGTGGGGGGGCTCAGGGCTAGGGAAGAGGGTTGAGCTGTGGGGTGAGGGCTGTGGGGCTGAGGATGAGGGGTTCATGCTGTGGAGTGGGGCTCAGAGCTGGGGCAGAGGATTAGGGTGTGGGGGGATGAGGGCTGTGGCTGGGTTTGAGGGGTTCATGCTGGGGGGGCTCAGAACTGGGGCAGAGGATCAGGGTGTGGAGGGTTGAAGGTTGGAGCTGAGGATGAGGGGTTCATGATGCAGGGGGGCTCAGGGCAGAGGATTAGGGTGTGGAGGGATGAGGACTGTGGCTGGGTTTGAGGGGTTCATGCTGGGGGGGCTCAGAACTGGGGCAGAGGATGAGGGTGCGGAGGGATGAGGGTTGGGGCTGAGGATGAGGGGTTCATGCTGCGGGGGGGGCTCAGAGCTGGGGCAGAGGTTAGGGTGCAGGGGGATGAGGGCCTGGCTGGGGATGAGGATTTTTCGGGTGCAGGGGATGAGGGCTCTGGCTGGGGATGAGGATTAGGGTGCAGGGGGATGAGGGCTCTGGCTGGGGATGAGGATTTGCAGGGGATGCAGGGGGGATGAGGGCTCTGGCTGGGGATGAGGATTAGGGTGCAGGGGGATGAGGGCTCTGGCTGGGGAGGATTAGGGTGCCAGGGGGGGGCTCAGGGCTGGGGCAGAGGATTAGGGTACGGGGGGGGGATGAGGGCTGTGGCTGGGGATGAGGGATTTGGAGCATTGGAAGGGCTCAGGGCTAGGGCCGAAGGGCAGGGTAAGGGCAGCCTGCCCTGCCATTAGGAGGTGGCAGGCACTAGGACTGGGGCAGCAGACAGCAGTTCTGCCAGGAGTCGTTCCACTCAGGCAGCAGGAGCAGGCAGGGACACGGTGAGGGGGGAGATGCAGGGGGAAGGGTGGCAGGCGGGGGCCAGTTCCCGCTCCAGGCAGAGACGCGGCAGCGTGGGGGTGACCCGCACGGGCCGGGGCCCGATCCAGGCAGGGCCAGGGGAGAGACCCAGCTCCAAATATTGCTGGAGCAGGGCACCCGGCCCTGAACATTCCTGGTGCTCGGGCACCGCAAATGTATATAACCTGCCGCCTATGGAGACATTATCAAAAGCCTTTCTAAAGTCAAGATATACCATGTTTACCGCTTCCCCCCATCCACAAGGCTTGTTACCTTGTCAAAGAAAGATATTAGGTTGTCCTTGACAAATCCATTCTGTTACTTATCACTTTATTACCATCTAGGTTTTTGCAAATAGATTGCTTGATTATTTACTCCATTATCTTTCCAAGGACTGATGTTATGCAGACTGATCTGTAATTCCCTGGGCTGTCTTTATTGTGCTTTTTATAGATGGGCACTATATGTGCCTTTTTCCGGTTCTCTGGAATCTCTCCCGTCTTCCGTGAGTTTTCAAAGATCATCACTAATGGCTCAGCTATCCCCTCAGTCAGCTCCTTGAGTATTCCAGGATGTACTCATCAGGCTCTGTTGACTTGAAAACATCCGTTTCCCCACTCAGCACTGTTAGTGGGAGTGATGCTTTCTCAAGGCACCCAGGATTGTGGGTCACTTGTTCTCCCTGCCCCCACCGCTTCCAGCGTGAGGGAATATATTTTGTGGTAGCTAGGTGTCAGCTCTTGTACACCACCAGCCTTTCAGTTGCTCAAACACTCTCTTCAGGACTCTCCCAGTCCTATTTTGCTTTGGAGGTTAATGTTTGGTGCATCCCAGTCCCTAAACCCCATTTGAAGAGCATTCTCCTTAGCATACTGCCTATCACTGGACACCCACAGGAACTCCCAGTTAAGCTGCCTCCAAAAGAGACAGTATACACACAGCTGGAAGGTTACAACTCAGGTTTTAGGTCCTTTTTATCTATACAGCATTGTAATCTATTTATAGTGAAAACAAATATAAGTTTATTAACCAAGAGCAGAGATTCACAGATTCAAGTGATTATTGACTATGAATAATGGAAACAGAAAGGCTTACAAATAAAACAAAAGCAGAGCCAGTGGTAGGTATAAGCAAACTAAGCAATTGCTTAGGGCCCCAAGCAGCTCAAGAGGGGCCCCTATTTGCTTTCTTAGTATGTATTGTGGGGCAGGGAGGAATATTCCTGCTTAGGGCCGCCTATAACATGCTTTCTAGAGACTAAGACTCAACTTAATAACCTAGAACATTTATCTAATGAGTTTCTCACCCCCCCTCCAAGTCTTTTTTGCAATGCATTTCTGTTGTTTGTGCCTGGTGTGCTGGCACCATGCTGATGTTCACATCCCTCTGTCAACCTGTTTTTCCCATTGACTTTACCTGCAAACGTAGGTCCCATTGTTTTTGGCTCACAGTGCTTAATCTACATATGACAGATGACCTTCCCTCCAGTCTGGAAGAAAACCAGTTTTTTTCCCTTTGGTTACAGACTTTAAAGCTTAATGTTAGTAGGTGTATATAATTCCTCATACAGTGTTAATATACACAGTTCAGAATGACATTAAGGACCAGTGTGTCACAAGCTTTCATTTGATACTTCATATAACATTCTTTATGGCTAAGTACTGTGTCAGCAATATGTTAGGTGCCATGTATTTGTCAGGCATGATAGGAGTTGACAGAACAGTGAACCTTTTTCAAGTTGGCATTGAGGGGTCCTTAAGATCACAGCAGGCCAAACTGAAGCTTTGCTCTCTCCTTTTGGCTGTGATTGGTAGCTATCACACAGATGCTTCTGATGGTCTGGAACTGCTACTCCGCTCTGTCCATAGACTGTGGCTCTCAGCTAGGACCAGATCTCCTTCTCTGCTCTTCTGTAGACTGTAGCTCCGATCTGGGGACTGGATCTACTGTACTTTTGACTTAGCTCTTTTAGAATCAGTGATATAAGGGACCCTACCATCCAGCGTGATGCTCCAAAAGCAAGCCAAAAACACACACTCTCTCTCCATTGACCTTGATGTTGTCCAGGGCCTCACACTCAACCTTGGCAAACATCAGTCTTAATCCTGATGACCCTGTGCCCAGTCACTGTTCAGGCCTTACCCAGGTGGTTCCCCAAAAGGCAGTCTCCAAAATAGCAAAGTATAAAATTTAGCCAAATTATAAGACAGTGTCCCCCAAATTATCCACAGTTAATATGTAAATAAGGTTCTGCTTCACTCAGTTGATTCCCTTTTCTCTCCAGCAGATGTCATCAAAGAACACAGTTGATATTGTGATGAGGCAAGGCCAGATGGCTACAGTAAAGTACTGAGGAACAGGTATGTTAGCCCCAGGCTAAACAAATCCCTAGTACCGCGGTAACCAAATGGCAGTTGCTCCAGATTAATCAAGGCACATGGGACAAATTAAGATCTTTCTAGAAGGCAGTGGAAATAGCTACATTGATTAGAACACCTGCAGGCAATCAAGGCAGGCTAATCAGGGCACCTGGGTTTAAAAAGGAGCTCACTCCAGTCAGGTGGGGGAGGGGAGGAAGGAGCTGAGACTGAGAGGGTGCGTCACTGAAGGATTGAGGAATTATCAGACAATCAAGCATTATCAGACACCAGGAGGAAGGTTCTGTGGTGACGATAAAGAAGGTGTTTGGAGGAGGCCATGGGGAAGTAGCCCAGGGAGTTGTAGCTGTCATGCAGCTGTTACAGGAGGTACTATAGACAGCTGCAATCCACAGGGCCCTGGGCTGGAACCCAGAGTAGAGGGCGGGCCTGGGTTCCCCCCAAACCTCGCAACTCCTGATCAGATACAGGAGGAGTTGATCCAGACTGTGGGTTCCACCAGAGGGAAGATCACTGAGGTGAGCAAATCCACCAATAAGCGCAGGACACACCAAGGTAGAGGAGGAACTTTGTCACAATATGTAAATTAGGTACTGCCTCACTTCTCTCGTAGGCTTCAGGCCATAGGGCTTACAATAGGATCAGATCAGACCAGTTGTCTAGTTAGTTGAGTGGACTCATCAGTTCTCCTGTACGTTTTCTTTTTCTGATATATTTAAGTTTTTCTCTTATTTGTTTTTATGTCTTTGACTATTTGCTTACCATTTAACCATATTTTCTTTCCTTTAGTACTTACTCCCTTTTCGTTCAGGGGTGTGAATGCTTCTGTTATTTTGGTAGAATATACTTAAGTAGTATCCATACAAAGAGTCCAAATTTTTAATTTTCAGTATATTGTTTTTGACTAGCTGGCCAAAGAAGAAGTAATTAAAAGTAGCAAGAAATTGCTTCTCTGAAGTTTGGCCTATTGCACCACTTGACCAGCTTATAGCTGAAGGTCTTCCATTATAACTATTTTGTTAAACAGAATTGTCTCTGATCTCTCTGAACATTTTGCCCTCAATATGCTTTTCCTCCTCAAGAAGCCAGTAGTATAAGCCTATTAGCATAGTGCCTTGGCATGTGTATCATACAGGTTCTACTGCACAGTCCTCTCTACTGTGAGAGGACAGCTAGCCCACATCTATGATCTCATCTGTTCTTCCTGAATAGCAGCTGTTACAGTAACCCATTGATTTTTGCCATTCCATAATGTACCCACTAAAGCCTATTATGTCAATGGCCCCTTTCTTTGTTTTTAAGTGTCTTGCCCCTTTTTTCTTTTTTTTTTTTTGAATTGTTGGTCTTTAGTGTGTTTTGCGATGAACTCATTTTTGTGTAATCCCTTTGTTTGACACTGTTCTTTTTCCAGAATTTACCTCGGTGACCTCAACCTGCCCCTTCACCAGTTTAGCTGTAATATTCTGTTCTTTACTTTTAGGTTTGAACCTGGTCCAGCTTACTAATAACCAAAAATTATTAATATTTGATAGCTGTTAGTGACCTGTTTGAAACCAATTGTGATGTCTGTCCGATTCCTAGTGGACAGTCCACATCTCCAAACCACTGCCATAGTTGGCACTAATTAATTGGAATATTTTTCTCAGTTTTAGTAGAGGCTAAAGATTAAATGGACCTGTAAATAAATTATTCTCCCACTCCTAGAAGTGGTCCACTCAGGTCAGAGTTGAAGCATGTTGGAGAGACAGAGAGGAGAAGCATGAATAATTTTTCTGCTCTTGCTGTACCTTTTCTGTGGACTTCAGTCTCCAGGGCTTTTTATCCTTCAGCTTTCATGGTTGCTAAAATGAATTTAAGAAAAATAACCTATAAAATCTCTGCAAAATTGACTGCTTCAACCTCACCTTTTTAATTCAATAATGATTAATACGTTACCTGAATTTTAATATGGTGACCAGTTAGGGGAAAATTCTATTATATTGGTTGTGGGCAACATCTCAAGAAGAAATCATGACAAAGGAAATTGGGATCATATACTTCACTGTGATTCTCAGATACATTTAGATAAAAGCCAAGCACTATGAATGTCATATGGTGAGTCCCCCAGGCTTCCTGGCAACCTGCATGCAACTAAGAAGGAGGCAACAGCTTGCCTCAAGTATCCTTGATAAAGATGACATAGTTAGATAAACCCAACAGGGAGTACAGCACATGGAGGAAGCAGTCTGGAAAGAGGCAACCATTCCCTGTGGGATTGGCTTCATATTGTCACATGAAGGATTCAAAACACTTTTAACCAGGGAAGCTGAATTTATTACTTAATGAGCAGAGACCCTAAAAAAGATTATTGATGACTGCAGGATAAACACAGCCACTTAATTGAGTGTTACTGAATGCCAACAGGAAATGAGAAAAAAAAATCTGTCCTGCAAACAGCACTTTCTAGCAGGTAGGATACAACTGGAATGAAGCGAGAACACAGAAAGCAGCTGTGGAGAACAGATGAGGTATTAGTAATGGTGGAGAGAAGAGAGGAATCTAAATCCAAAGGGCATTGCTCAGAATGCTCTGAGTATAAGAACCATGACAGGGTAACAGTGAAACAAGTCAAGTTAGCAGAACAGTAGCAGAGTGATAGAGGCAACACAAAATGACACTGTGACATTATTAGGAAGCTCAGCAACATACACGTTGTTCATCACAATGTCAGGACAGATGGTATCAATTGGCAAAAAGAAGATACAGCCTGAATGGAAAGCTACAAAGGCCTACAGAAGAAATAATATTGTGAAAGACTATGGGAAACAAATGATTTTTCCAGATGTAAACCAGTAACCTAGCTTCCACCATCTGATTATTTATTATGATTTATTTATATGGCACCATTATCTATATTAATGAATCTTCACAGAGAAATAAAATATTGTTTCCTACTTCAAAGAACTTATAGAAAATTGATAAGGGAAGCAAAGGGGAAAATCTATATGGCCAGCAGCGTAAGGACAACAAGAAGTACTGATTACAAATATATTAGTATAAAAAAGAATCTTGACAGTGTTATTGGTCCATTACTAGGTGGAAATGGTAGAATTTCTAGTAATAATGCAGAAAAGGCAAAAGTTTAATCAATATTTCTGTTCTGTATTTGGTGGGAAAAAGATGATATAGTCTCTTCATATGGTGATGACAACACTCTTTCCATTCCACTAGTATCTCAGGAGGACATTAAACAGCAGCTACTCAAGTCAAACATTTTTAAATCAGCAGATCCAGATAACTTGCATCCAATGGTTTTAAAAGAGCTAGTTTAGGAGCTCGCTGGGCCTTTAATATTGATTTCAATAATCCTTGGAGCTCTAAGGAGGTTCCAGAAGATTGGAAGAAAGATAATGTTGTGCCAGTTTTGAAAAAGGGTAAATGGGATGATCCAATCAGCCTGACACCCTGGCAAGATAATGGAGTGTTTGATACAGGACTCAATTAATAAAGAATTAAAGAAGCGTAATGTAATTAATGCAAATCAACATGGATTTATGGAAAATAGATCCTATCAAACTAACTTGATATCTTTTGTTGAAGAGATTACAGGTTTGGTTGATAAAGGGTAATAGTATTGACTTAACACACTAAGACATAGTACCACATAACAGAGGGAAGGGATAGCTCAGTGGTTTGAGCAGTGGCCTGCTAAACCCAGGGTTGTGAGCTCAATCTAGGGCAAAATCAGTACTTGGTCTTGCTAGTGAAGGCAGGGGGCTGGACTTAATAACCCCTTCCCTTCTAGTTCGAGGAGATGGATATATCTCCATTATTATTTTTTTTTTATTATTTATAATTTGATTAAAAAACTAAAATGATATAAAATTAACATTGCACACATTAAAGGATTAAAAGCTGGCTAACTGATACATATCAAATATAATTGTAAAGGGAGAATTTTCCTCAAGCTCGTATCTTTTCAGTGGGGTCCCAGAGGTGTAGGATCTTGGTCTGACATTATTTAACATTTTTATCAATGACCTGATAGAAAACATAAAATCACCACAGATAAAAATTTGCAGATAACACAAAAACTGAGAGAGTGGTAAATAATGAAGAGGACAGGTGACTGACTCCGAGCGATAGAGATTGTTTGATAAACTTGACACAAGCTAACAATATGTGTTTTAATAAATCTGAATGTCAATGTGTACACCTAGGAACAAAGAATGTAGGCCATACTTACAGAATGGGGGACTATAACCTAGGAAAGCAGTGACTCTGAAAAAGATTTGGGGGTTGTGGTGAATAATCAGCAGAACATGAACTTCCAATCTGAGGCTGTGCTCAAAAGAGCTAATGAGATCCTGGGAAGCATAAACAGGGGAATTTCAAGTAGAGATTCTATATTTGGCACACGTGTGACTTCTGCTAGAATACTGTGTCCCAGTCAAGAAGGATGTTGATAAATTGGAGAGGGTTCAGAGAAGAGCCATGGAAATGATTAAAGAATTAGAAAACATGCCTTGTAGTATTAGACTCAAGGAGCTCAATCTATTAAGCTCAACAAAGAAAAGCTTAAGGGATGACTTGATTACAGTCTGTAAGTATCTACATGGGGAACAAATATTTAATAATGGCTCTTCAGTCTAACAGAGAAGAGCATATCATGATCCAATGGCTGAAAGCTGAAGATAAACATGTTCAGATTGCAAATAAGGAATCAATTTTTGACAATGAGCATAATTAACCATTGAAACAATTTACCAAGGACTGTGGTGAATTCTCCATCACTGACAATGTTTAAATCAAGACTAGGTGTTTTCTAAAAGATGTGCTCTAGAAATTATTTTGGGGAAGCTCTATGGGCTGTGTATACAGGAGGTCAGACTAGATCAGTGGTTCTCAACCCATGGCCCAATTAACACACAGCTGCAGTCCAGCTGTGTGCTAAAGGCCGCCAGGCCCACTGTGGGGTCACGGGTGTGGGGCTGCCAGCCAGCCCACCAGGGTCAGAGGCTGCCGCCTGGCACCACCAAGTCAGGCATCCAGGGTCAGGGGCTGACAGCAAGAGTCCCTTCCACTCAGCCCCTTGCCCAGAGCTCCACTCCTGGCCCCATTCTGTGGAGGGGTCTCTGGACAGGAGGCACTGGGCAGAGGGGTTGGGGGATGTGCTGTGGTTCTCAACCTGCAGCCCAGATAATACACTGTGGGCCGCATATGCGGCCAACAATGATAAATAGGTTGGGAACCACTGGATTAGATGATAACAATGGTCCCTTCTGGCCTTGGAATCTATGAATAATCTAAATTAGACATAACAGTAAATAATTACACCACCACCACAAATATGTGTGGGGAGATAAAATGGGAAAGACAAAAGTATAAACATCAGAAGATTATGACATATTATTACTGCTATGTATGTGTTTCAGTAAACTTTTTAAATTAATATATTAAAATTAGTATGCATAGTGACGAAGAAGGCAGCTTTCTAGGTGAAGACTCAGAAGGTGAGAGAAGAAATCATGGTGGCAACAATGGGAAATAGAAACAGGAGGACAAATTGCAAAATAGTATAGCAATTATAGTTGAGGTAACTTGTTAATATGGCAGCAGATGTGGCAGAGGCAGAAAAAGCTGAAGCAATCAGTCAGTAACGGTGAGCAGCAGAAAAATATTAAGCCTTTCAATAATGTTGTGAGTCAATCAGAAGCTGTGCAGGTAGCCTGTAGAAGTACATTTTTTTTCTCTCTTCATATTTTTTCACAAAGGCACATTCTGTATTTGATTCAGGAGGAAGTTACAAAAAATGGAGAGTGACAATAACTAAAAACTAAGAGAGGTAATATGTGCCACCAGGCACGGGTGTTCAGTTCTGGGCATATGTTGGGTATTTGCCTGACCCTGCCCAGCTGTTGTATACCTCCAGATCCTCCAGATAAGAGCCCTTGCCTGGATCAGCTTCCAAATGCTATAGTGTTCCCAATTCCTCCTGATCATAAGAGTCTCAACCCAATTCCAGCTGTTATAACCTTCCTTATCTTTCCCTATCCAAACATTCTCCTCAGATGCCATAACCTGCTTGACCTACTCCAGCTGTTGGAATCCTCCTAACCTCACTTTATAAAAGCTCTTTGATTTACCCCCTTCCCAGCTGCTCTAACCCTTACCAATAAAGGCCTGCAGTCCAGTTCCCTCTTGTCTCCTTGCAATGCCCTAGAGAACAGGAACAAATATATTGTTATATTCCAGCTCAATTCTCCCCAGTGGGTACACATCTCATGCCACAGACAAACCTCGTTGCTCCATTTACTTTGCTGTGTCAACAATCTGACTCCATTTTGATGCGATTACAGCATACTTTCATATATCTTGCGGGAATATTAAGTGTTCTGCTTCAAGATAATAATTGATGCCCGTTTTATATTGTATGTTGGATAAAGGTGGCTCTATAACATAGGCCTGAATTCTCAGTTACTCTAAGGCTCCTTTTCCCTGCTTTGGCAATATAATTTACACCCACTTTACTGCCACTTTACACAACTCTGACAATGTAAAGTGGCATTACTATAAATTAGAATCAAGCCCACAAAGTTTAGTGTTCAGATCCAGAATCTTGGTTTGGCTACAGTTGGTCAAATAGTAAAAAAAAAAAATCCCAACAACTGATTTTCAAATAAAAGTGCTGAATCCAGATTGCTTTCATTTTTGGAAACATTATTACTCATTATTCAAAAGTATTCAGATTCCTTGGATTTCATAAAAATGTTCACAAAACCCATAAGTTTCACAGATTTTTGCATGTATCATTATTAGTCTGTAATTTTTCACAAAAGTCCATTATTCATCACATTATTTTAAAAATGTTCAGTTATCCAGTCAGAGAGCAGGAAAAAATATCTTAGGTGACAAATTTCATAACACAAAAGTAAATATCAGCTATAAAGAGCAAACAGCCTGCAAACATCTAGTGAATACTTATGCTAACAATTAAATTTGCAGGAATCAGAAATGGTTCATAAATGATTCACTAATTCAAAGACCTCATCCTTTCAAGTAATTCCCTGTGGGTAGACACCCTGTTTTCCCAAAGTTCTAGGTTTGGTGCATTTCCAGTTTTTGGAGGATCATTTTTTTGTGAAATGGTGAAAACACATCAAAAAACAAATCACCAGATAAGTGGCACTGTTGCAATCATTTTTTTTAAAGTGCAGTAATGCTAAAGCTCTTGCACAGTAATCAGCAAATTCAAAACTCCCTCCAAGTTACAGAGACCAACATGAAGTTACACTTTCTCCTAAAGAGAATACATTAATCCAGCAATTATCCTGTTCATTAGGTCTATGGTCTCATCTCCGTAAAAACACAGATTTGGGTGTGCCCAGAAAGTTAAGCAGTTTAAGCACCCAGTGTTTCAGAAATTACTCACAACCTTGCATGTCTACAATATTGGGATGGAAATCTCAGGACATAAAAGTTTCTTCAGTGTTTCATTGCTTCCACTACTACTTGGACATCAGAATCAGGAAGGATAGGAGGGCCTGTGAAACTGGAAAACAAAAATGGTAACTAAACTTTCTCAAGCCTCTGATAAAGTTTAGGTTCTATTCAAGTTTGTTGCACAGCTGGAAGTGGTTCTCATTCTGTCCCATTGGGTTTATCGTAAACCATACTGAAAATTGTTTCAGATATCACAAAAGTTATATTTATAGCACAGCTAGAGCGAAAGAGGCTACAGGATGTAGAGATATCTGTCTGCCATTTTAGAGAGAAAAAGAACTGGGAAAGCCAAGGAATAAATATTTTTCTTTCAGCATTAATAACCTCTTGCTACCACACACTTTCAGCTGTGATCAACTTAAGACACAGCACCATCATGTATTACTCACTAGTAAACAATAAATGAAAGTGCTAAGCATTAAATGTTTTTGAAAACCAGATGTAATTACATTTCAGCAACAAAACCCCTAGCCTCCTGAGCAATCCCACGAAAATAAAAAATCCAGTACTTCTCATAAGAATAGAGCAGATGGCAAAGCATAGGGAATGGGGGCTACTGCACCATTTCAGCCTTTGTGAAAATCGCAGCTGGTAGGTCAAATGTTTGCAACACCAGCAGATTCCTGTAAGCAGCAGAAATCCTCAGGATTAAAGATGATAATACTGGCTAAGCATCTGTACTTTTGTCAAAGTGACTTCTTTTTAATAACACTGAGTTCCATTATTAAGCACCTACCGGGAACTGTTGGTCACAGTAGATATCATTCACCGCTAACAAGCAGGTGAAAATTTTATGTATTTCGCGGTTAAACATAAGAGAATCTGAGGGGAAGCTCAGTTTGTGAAGTCAGAGTGTGTGTAGTGGCAATAGGGGAAGAATGGTTTTATGAATGAAGCACAGGAGTAGGAGCCAAAATAATTTAGTTCTGTCCCCATCTCTTTCCTAGGTTTCTTGTGTGACCTGGAGCAAACCACTTTCCTCGCTCTTTGCCTCGGTTTCCCAGCTGTAAAATGGTGGTAATAATACTTCCCTACTGCACAGGAGTTTTATGAGGTTTGATTCATTAATGTTTGCAAAGACTTTAATATGACCTGTTCCATTTGAATATAACTGCAAAGTATTATGTATTTTATTATCAGAATAAGACTTTGTTTCTGTGGAATCATGCCCATCATTAATTTTGAACTCAGTTCCTGTTTTTGAAAGAACAGTGAGACCTTCTTTCCCAGCTAAAATTCAAAGCCTTTTGATTCCTCCCTACCTCCTTTCTCTTCTCCTCTCCACAAGGGCAGTCAAGTTCATCTGAGCCCCTAGAGGTCAGAAAGTCAAGTTGATTTGATAGGCCCCCAGGCTTGGCCTGAGGCACTCTCAGTTCATTCACAATTTCCATTAACATTAATGAAAGTAATGCACATGTACTGAAAGAAGAAAGATTCCTTTGTTTCTTCATTAAAAAAATCCTATATTTACAAAATTAAATTAATCATGCCTGGCAGAAAAATTAGAAACTCCCAGTCCATTATCTGCCCTGCAGGTAGAAGCAACTGTGCTCTAATTTTTCATATTAGAATTATAATTCATTAGCAAATCTATTATTTCTACTACACCAAAATATATTTTAAACAGTACAGTAATGATAGAGGTGCCCTCAGACACCCTCATCAGTGCCACTGGAATGTTTCCAAGGCAACAGAAGGATGCAGGCTCTGGCATCTTTTGGGAGGGTTTAAGTTAACAAGGATAAGTAGTTCAGTACAAGACAGAGGGATGTGTTTGGTTTTATCTCAAGAGGGACAGTGGATTGTTTTGGTGATCTTTAATTCAGAGAGAAACCTTGGAAGGAAGAGTTCAGTTCTAGTATCTAGAGATCTTTGTGAATGTACTAACATAGAAGACTCTTCTGAAATCAAAAAGAACGAGGGAGGTAAAAATTGAACAAAGCATCTTACCATGAGTCATGTTGAGGGCCTGATCCAAAGCCTATTTAAATCAATGGAAAGATTCCCTTCAACTTCAGTAAGGTTTGGATCAGGTCCCCAGTGTCTTTTACAGTGAGGCTCTTTTTTTATTTCTGAAAACATCCATATGCGTGAGGTTTTGTTTGCAAAAATATTCACAAAGTGAGAAACTGTCCTGAACATTCCTCTGAATATGCATATTCATTAATTATCTCAATGGAAGTGTTCAGAGTATTGTCATGAAAGCTTTCTGGTTTGGAGAGTCAGCCAAGCAGGGAGGAGTAATAGCACAGGACCATCCACACAGAAGAGGAAATTACAAATAGCTAATATTCAAAGCAACAGGTATGGTGACTTGTTCACAAACAATCCATACTAAAAATATATTTGTATATAGTGTTCCTTTAATAACTTTGAATTGCATAAAATCTCAATAAAAATGAAATATTTGTGGCTAATTCAAAAACAGAAAATGGTCTAATGTATTGTTCATTATGTAGTTAGACTATCTCTAATTATAACACAAGAGTGGTTCTTGGCTCCTCCTATATACTACTGACCCCATAAGGATTATTGATTCAGTTCACATCATCTTTTGTTTCATCTCCCACCCTTTCCACCAACACTTTGGCCAAATTCTGTATTTCAAAGCTCCCATTGACTTCAAAATGGATAGAATCTTACCTGAATAAGGACTACAGATTTGATCGCAGAGAAAGAAAGAGAGGGAGAGATTGTTAATAATGGAGACAATCAATTCTTCAGTATATATTCTGTGTATAAGTACATACTTTAATAACACTGAAATTTGGTGATTCATAGTGTCAGTCAGTTTGAGGAGATTTTTATTCTGGACTCTGAAGCTGGTTGAACCCACTTCATAATGGATACACGTCTCTCAAGACTGGTTAATCTGGGCCACATTCTGACTATAGCTGAATCAGCTAGTCAATCAAAAAATTGTATGAGCAACAGATGACCAATGTCAGTAAACCCGATGAGGTCAGTGGGTATTTTCCATAAGTGAGGACTGCAGGATTTGATCAATGGCTTTGAAAGAACCATAGCAGCACCAATAATTAAAGCTGGTTTTAAAAAAAAAATAGTAAAAATGTTAGTTGAAAACTTCTGGGGAGAGTTTTCATTGACAATCAAATTTGACAAAAAAAAGTAATCAAATATCAGAAATTTGGAAAATTTCAATTAGCTCTAATAGTAATAATGATTAATCTGATTTAGGAGGTGCATTAGCTTCCTGTGCCTATGTGAAAATGCAGCAAATTATATAATTTGTGAAAATAATCCTCACTGCTCCACTTAGAAGATTTAAGTGATGACTTGAAGAAGACAACCTGCAGAGTAGAGATGGTCCTGAACCAAAAGCCTGGATTTACAGACCCCTGAATTTTGTGGAAATTCAAATCCAGATCACTTCATCACAGGCAAAACCAAAAACCTGATTCAAACACCTCAAACACAAAGGAATTTAGATCCAAGTCCAAACTACATGAATTTGAACAATCTCTAATACTGATTCTTTTTAGAAGAAAAAAGTACAGCATTTTCTGCCAGCTAACTCACGGAACTGAACAAAAGAGTGTCCTGAAGGAAGTTGCCCGTTTAATCATCAACGCTGCAAAAATGCATATACCCTAAAAGAGAACAGTTATATGTGGTTGGGTGAAGATTATAAAATGGTGGTTCTCCCCAAAAATGAAGAACTGTCTCATTTGGCTTTCTGCCCAAGCCCCGCCATTTAGCAAAACCTTTCTCCTTTGTATATTCAGAACAAGTTTCATGAGAAGTATCTCACAAACATCTGCCTTCATTATAATTATATTTCTATTTCAGCTGCACCAGGCTATTTACAGATGAGCCTGTTCATAAAGAGCTTTATAATTAAGCAAACAGAAATATCTTTTTATAGGATGCAGATCTAGGGGTGATAATCACACACAAAATACACAGCAACAGTTGCAAATAGAGTGTTTAACGCTAGTTATATAGTTAGTGATGTGCTCAATAAAGCCTGACATGTCTTTGTTTCTAAATACAAGAAAATATGGTCTTTGCTACACAAGGGTGTAAACTGTCGTTTACATAGAAAAGGCCATAAATTCCAGGGTGTTACTACTTTACAAGTAAAGTGTAAAAACAAACCCACATTTCTTCAATTTAACCTGTTTTGAAAGCTGTTGGGCACAAAAAGGGGTTTATGCTATATATCAACAGTGTCCAAAGAAATAAAGCGTAATAGTTTAGGTTAGTGGATGCTAGATGCTATGTAATGGTTCTATAGAAAAGCTGAGGGACAGAGATGCTGGTTAAAAAGCTAATATAGAACAGAGAAAATGCAGTATATAACATAAAATTACTGCATACACTGCAGGTGCTCCATTAATATAAGTAAATCTGTTCTCAACATTTGTCACTCACTTCCCCCAACATTGCAAACATGCTACTTTTTGAATGTTTTCTTACAATTTTATAAGCAATATTAGCCCTATAAAGAAGCTTTGTAATCTAAATTGGTTTTTGCTACATCAGCTGAGATCCAAGTCTGTGTAATATAAAAAAGAAAACAATGCAAACATGAACCTAAACTACATGCAATGGCTCATTGTTCAGAGATAAGACTAAGGTGTGTTTTTATAGTTCTTTTTTTATTATTTGTATAGGACTCAGGGGTGTGCTAGTTGCCCTAGAGAGCACAGAAGAGGATAGTCCCCAGCCCAAGCTGTTTACAATGTATACAGTAAGGCATGACATGTAAGTTGGGGTAATTGCAAATGTAAAAATGGGTGGATGAGAGAATTATGAGAGAATTACAGAATTACGCTGACAAAATCAAGTGATAATTTAGTTAGGTATTCCTACTTGGCGGTGTGATTTGGTTTTGGTTTAAATTTTTTGTAATTTCATCAGATTACAGTCACTTCCGGTAAGTATCACTGCAGGTGAGGTTATTTTAGGAGGGATTTGAAATGGGCAAATGTGAAGGACTTTCTTCAGTTCTTGCCAAAGTTTTTTAAAATTAATTCTGTCTTAGGGATGTTTTTTCCCTTGCAAAATACATTTTCTTATTTGCAACAATATATATCTCAGAGAGTCAAATAATTATTGTAACAGTGCTAAACAAATACAGAATCAAGTTCAAAGGTGGAAGATACAAATGTGATCAAGCAGCTAATACCAATTAAGTATATTACATTAATCAAAATCTTTTTAAATATCCCTTGCCAATTGATCAAGACTTCTAACAAATGCTAAATTTCCTAATAGAAAACCACTGAAATATATTTTAAGTGCAAATGATGATCGTAAACCAAGTGGAATAAAGGGGGTTGAGAAAAAATGAAAACTTTTCACCTAACTTTGAACCCAATCAAACATTTATTTCTTCTCAACATTTTTCTCAAATTGTAAGTTCCTCAGGAGAAGGCCTGTCTTTATATTTGTGTCTTGTACAGTAGTGATAACATTTCTGGCACTTTAAAAATGAGATGGAGTCTCATGACATTGTTAAGTACAAGGATTCAGCAAACAAACACATATATGTGAGGTCTGACAAATGCAAGAACTGCAAACAAGATTACAAGTGGGACAGACAAGACTGTCCATGACCATTGCTGACTGTTGTATCCTTGCTTTGCACTGTTCACATTTTTCACATAAGATGTTAATGCGCCTTGCAAATCTGCCATCACCTTGCTCTGTTGTGGGCTGCTGCTTCTAAACTGCTGGAGTCAACCTGACATGCTTTCAAGTTTGACTTCAGTATGTCTCTATATTGTTTGTATAGGCCGTTATGAGAATGGATGTTTTGCTTTAGCTGACTATGAAATATGGCCTTGGGTGTATGACTATGGGTGGTGCTTAGTTGTTGGAGCAGGAACCAGCCCTAGATATTGGAGCAGGAATCAATAGCCAGGAATTGTAGCCAAAAGTCACAGCTGGAATCAGAAGAACAGATGCCAGATTAAAAGGGTTAGAGCTGAAGTCAAAAGTCAGGAGATGGCGCAAAAAGAGTCAAGGTGAGGATATCTGGAATGAGGCAAGACAGGGGCAGGAGCTATCACACCCATATTATTGCCATAGCTTGCACTAGGTTTCCAAACTGACCCAGAAGCACGTTAGATTTCTCCAGGAGCAGAGAAGCCATGAAGGCAATAACCATGACCTCTGCCCCACCCAGAGGGCCAGAGCCCCAGACTGTTGATTGCTGTCAGTCCCAGCCAGGAGGCTGCAGGCTATAGACTGCTTGTGGCTCTGCCCTGGTCAGCAGGACCTGAGCCCAACTATTGTTGACTGCAGTAGTGAGGCAGAGTGCCCTCCCTCCTCACTCAAGAGTGAGAGACCACTACAAGTGGACGTGGAGAACAACTGATCACTGTCCTCTTTATAACAGCCCTTAACATGTTTGAAGACTGTTATCAGTCCCCCTCTGTCTTTTCTTGTCAAGACTAAAACATGCCCTATTTTTTAATTTTTCCTCATGGGTCAGGTTTTCTAAATCTATCATCATTTTTGTTGCTCTCCTTTCTCCTATTTGTCCACCTCTTTCTTAAAGTGTGAAACCCAAACCTGGACACACTACTCCAGCTGAGGCTTCTCCAGTGCCTAGTAAATCAGGACAATTACCTCCCAGGTTTTACATTAGACACTTCTGTTAATACAACCCTGTCATAAGCAGATGGTTAAGGGTTAATGCCTCTTTTACCTGTAAAGGGTTAAAAAAGTTCACCTAGCCTAGCTGACACCTGACCAGAGGAACCAATGGGGGAACAAGATGTTTCAAAAGGAAGGAGGGAAGTTTTTCCTTTGTTTTAGAGCTCCAGTTTCAGCTGGAGTGGAAAAGATCAAGGAACCAGCCTCTTATCAGAGTAGTAAGTTTTAGAAAGGGAGAAATAGGTTTATGTTTATTTTCTTTGTAACCTGTCTTATGCAATTGACTGGGTAGAATCTAAATTAGGTATTTGATATTTTCTGTAACTTTCAATCTTGTGCCAGCGAAATCCTCTGTGTTTTGAATCTGTTGTCTGTGAGAGTAGCTTGCGTATGCTAATCTCTCAGGAGGGTTTTCTTTTACTTTTCTTTTCTTTCATTAAAAGCCCTTGTTTTTTATACCGATGGATTTTTCCTTGTTTTAGATCCAAAAGGGGAATTGGATCTGGACTCAACCAGGGAATTGGTAGGTACGGAAATAGAGCGGGGGTATGGTTATTTCTTGTTTTAAAATCCAAGGCGGGGGAGACCGTCGTTGGATCTGTGTTCACTAGGGAATTGGTGAAGTTCCTCAAAACTACCCAGGGAAAAAAGTAGTGCTTGGGGGATGGTGGCAGCGACACCAGATCTAAGCTAGTAATTAAGCTTAGAAGTGTCCATGCAGGTCCCCACATCTGTACCCTAAAGTTCAGAGTGGGGAAGGAACCTTGACAACCCCAGAGTGATATTAGCCTTTTTTGCAACTGCATGACCTGGTTGGCTTATGTTCGATTTCTGATCCACTATAACCACAGATACTTTTCATAGTACTACTGCCTAGCCACTTATTCCCCATTTTGTAGTTGTGTCTTGATTTTTCCTTCCTAAGTTTAGTATTTTGCACTTGTCTGTATTGAATTTCATCTTGATTTCAGACCAATTCTCCAATTTGTCAAGGTCATTTTGAATTCTAATCCTGTCCTCTAAAGTGCTAGCAACCCTTCCCAGGTTGATTGTATTTTCAGATTTTATAAGAGTACTCTCCACTCCATTATCCAAGTCATTAATGAACATGTTGAATAGTACTGGACCCAGGACAGACCTCTGTGGGACACTACTATCTATGTTCCCCCAGTTTGAGAGCTAACCCTTTATAACTACTTTCTGACTACAGCCTTTCAACTAATTGTAAACACCTTACAGTAATTTCATCTAGATCATGTTTTCTCTGTTTCCTTATGAGATTGTCCCGTGAAATTGTGTCAAAAGCCTTACTAAGCTATCCTGGTATTCTTGAAATCCTATGACACTAACTCTTGCTCCCAGATACTGTGGAAGAGCTACATGAGATTCCTTACCATGTGGTAGCCACTCTGTTCATAAATCTCTGCTGGAATGCCATCCAGTCCAGGTGCTTTCCCTTACAACATCTGCTTGATTGTGGTTACTGTCACATATAATAAGGGAGTTAGTTCAAGCTCTTCTTTCAATGAGCATTGTAGAAGAGCTTCCTCAAAATGTTGGAAGACTGATTAACAAGCTTGAGAAGATTTGTCTTTTACAGTATTGGTCACAATGCTGCATTTTGCAAATAATTGTAATTCCCCTTTTTGTGCTGGCTTAGCACCTGTATAATATGCGAACAGGAGAGGAAACCTCACAGTCTTTGGAGTTCCAAATTTCCTGTCACCTGGGTTCATTTCACAGTGCTGCTGATAGGTGCCCAACTCCTCCTCCTGGTATGCTAAAGAATAACGCTATTTGGCAGTGCCTCCATGAGACAAAGGTTTAATTACACTGAGGGAATTGCTTCCAGATTTGAACTCAAACTTACACAAACTTAAAAACAATAAATATAAACTTTATGTAAGGACTTTATTAAAAATAAATATATAATCAATAGAATATTAAACTATTAGAGATATTAATAATGCTTTTTCATTATTAAAGGCTATGGTGGCAACCACACTAGGTCATGTGACCACACACTCCCCAATGTTCCTAACCAAAAGTGTCTCCCCCCTCAGTTCCGTCTGTCCCCTCCATCTCAGATACCAAGGTGGTGCACATGGAGACATGTTGCAGGCCTGTAAGGAAATGCTGTTAGAAATGCACTTTATTATACAGTGAACTGGAGTGCAGGTCTTGATGATCTAGGGCCTGGTCTACACTATGCGTTTAAACCGATTTTAGCAGCATTAAACCGATTTAATGCTGTACTCGTCCACACTACGAGGCCCTTTATATCGATATAAAGGGCTCTTTAAATCAGTTTCTGTACTCCTCCCCGACGAGAGAAGTAGCGCTAAAATCGGTATTACCATATCGGATTAGGGTTAGTGTGGCCGCAAATCGACGGTATTGGCCTCCGGGCGGTATCCACAGTGCTCCACTGTGACTGCTCTGGACAGCAATCTGAACTCGGATGCTGTGGCCAGGTAAACAGGAAAAGCCCTGCGAAATTTTGATTTTCATTTCCTGTTTGCCCAGCGTGGAGCTCTGATCAGCACGGGGTGGCGATGCAGTCCCAAATCCAAAAAGAGCTCCAGCATGGGACTGTACGGGAGATACTGGATCTGATCGCTGTATGGGGAAACAATCTGTTCTATCAAAGCTCCGTTACAGAAGACGAAATGCCAAAGTGTTTGAAAAAAAAAAAAATCTCCAGGCTACACAGTGCTGCGTGACAAGCGTAACGGGAAGCCAGAGACTCAAATGGACGCTCATGGAGGGAGGGGGGGGTACTGAGGACTCCAGCTATCCCACAGTCCACAGCAGTCTCCGAAAAGTATTTGCATTCTTGGCTGAGCTCCCAATGCCTGTAGGGTCAACACACATTGTCCGGCGTGGTTCAGGGAATAGCTCCTCAATTTACTCCCCCCCCCCCCACTGCACGTGAAAGAAAAGGGAAAGAAATCGTTTCTTGACTTCTTTTCAATGTCACCCTATGTCTACTGAATGCTGCTGGTAGACGCGATGCTGCAGCAGTGAAGCGCAGTATCCGGCTCCTCTCCCCTCCCCGGTGGCAGATGGTGCAATAGGACTGGTATCCGTCCTTATCACCATCAGCCCGTGAGTGCTCCTGGCTGGCTTCAGGTGAGGCTGGCTGGGGGCGCCTGGGTAAAAATAGGAATGACTCCTGGTCATTCCCAGTAGATGGTACAGAACGGCTGGTAACCGTCTTCATCATAGCAACTGGGGGCTGAGCTCCATCAGCCCCCTCCCTTTCATGTGTAAAGAAAAGATTCTGTACTGCCTGGACTATCATAGCAGCAGGATGCTGGGCTCCTCTCCCCCACCGCTTAATGTCCTGCCTGGACTGTCATAGCCCCAGGAGGCTGCCTCCCCCTCATTTTATCTCACTAACAAGTCTCTTTCTTATTCCTGCATTCTTTATTACTTCATGACACAAATGGGGGGGACACTGCCACGGTAGCCCAGGAAGGTTGGGGAGGAGGGAAGCAACGGGTGGGGTTGTTGCAGGGGCACCCCCGTGAATGGCATGTAGCTCATCATTTCTGCGGGATCTGACACAGGAGCACCTGTGCTCTCTGATACACTGGTTCTCTAGTACACTTGCCCCATATTCTAGGCAGGACTGACTCTATTTTTAGAAACCATAAAGGAGGGATTGACTCGGGGAGTCATTCCCAGTTTTGCTTTTGTGCGCCCCGGCCGATCTCAGCCAGGGGCACCCATGATAGCAGCAGACAGTACAGAGGGACAGATAACTGTCATCTCATTGCCAATTTACCCCGGCAGCAGGACCAGTACAGAACGACTGATAACCGTCTCTGCTATCATGCAAAAGCAAATGAATGCTGCTGTGTAGCGCTGGAGTATCGCCTCTGTCCACGGCATCCAGTACACATACGGTGACTGTAAAAAAAAAAAAAAGCTGAACGGGCTCCATGGTTGCCGTGCTATGGGCGTCTGCCAGGGCAATCCAGGGAAAAAGGGCGCGAAAATGATTGTCTGCCGTTGCTTTCCCGGAGGAAGGAATGACTGACGACATTTACCCAGAACCACCCGTGACAATGATTTTGCCCCATCAGCCACTGGGCTCTCAACCCAGAATTCTAAGGGGCTACCCACAGTGCAACGCTCCAGAAATCGATGCTAGCCTCGGACCATGGACGCACACCGCCGAATTAATGTGCTTAGTGTGGCCACGTGCATTCAACTTTATACAATGTTTTATAAAACCGGTTTATGTAAAATCGGAATAATCCCGTAGTGTAGACATACCCTAGGTAGATACAAGTCTTTTTGCAGAGGCAATGTGCCTTAATGGTGCAAGATTAAACCCTAACTACCCTTTTAAACTATAATACAGGGTACTCACTCATGTTCCTCTTCTAGCTGAGTGGTCAAGAGACTGGTGCAGGCCAGCAGGTCCTCTCTGGGTGCTGACAGTCTTTAAAGCTTGGAACTTGTGGGTTCAGATACAAGCAGATCAGACCTCTGGATCCACAATCCTGGAGCTGGTGCAGGCTGACTGTAGGGCAAGCCAGCTGCAGGAGAGACATGTGGCACGAGGAACAGATTGTATCCTCCTGAGCACAATTGCCAACTTTCATGCAGTAAATAAGCACCTGACTTTCACAATAAGCCAAAAATCAAGCTAATCCCATGTCAAAACAAGACAATCCCTAAGAACCCTAACACCCTATGAGACTAGATCCCCCCGGTGTGCAGTCTAGGACAGTGGTGGGCCCACTGTGTAGACTCTCTCCATGCTTGCCCGTGCTTGCCGGGAGCCGATCAAAAAAAAAAAGCAGCAACAAGCTACAAGCCAAAAACTAGCCAAGAAGCAACTCACAAGCCAATAACAAGCCCAATTTCTGTTTGTTTTTCTTTCCACAGGTTTGGCATGTCTGGTCCTGAGGCTCATCTTCAAGCTGAGGTTAAAGCCCGGCCAGTAGCTGGGCCAGAAAGTGTTGTGCTGGCTGGCTATAGGGAGACCCTCTCTCTTGCTCACTCCCCAGTTGGTCTCTGCCATGTGAGGGCAAGCAGGGCTATTTATAACCTTCCCGCCTGCTTTCCAGGGGCTCTTCCTAGGGTCAGAGACTGCTTGCAGTCTGACTGGCTGTCATCTGCCATCTAATTGGCTACTGGTGACTGCTGTTCTCTCCTTTCCTCCCATTGGTTGAAGGAGGAGGGTTGCCAGGGTGACTTGGAGAGGAGGTAACACACCCTTCACCTTCCCTGCTGCTGCAGGGGGAAGTCAACAGTGCAGGACTTGGTCAAGGATCCCACAGGGGACCAAATGATGCATCTCTTCTCTTGGGGCACAGCCCCCTTATTAAGGGGGGACTATATAAGACCTATAGTAATAATTAAATAATGTATTGGACTATACTAATCACAGTAAGTTATTTTTCTGATACATTTTAACTGCAGCATTGCAGCAAATTTAAAGGATCTTGTGGCAAGTACCTGTAAATAAAATCATAATATACCAGTTTAAAGTTCATGAACATGAACTAGTTTTGCTGATCTTTTTTAATCTAACCTATAGTTTGACAGATTTGCAAAACTTTGATCCCCACTAGGTTGAAAGGGAGTTAAATATGGGTTTCACTGGTGCTAAAAATACAGTGTTTAAATTACTTTTATGATCTTAGGATCTGTAGAAATCAGTCACACTTTAACGTCTAGTTTTGTGGCAAGCATTACTGTATTGTTCAACTGAAAAATGAAACTTCTGAGACTCATTTCTTTTTCTGTGATCTGATCATCGTTATTTTGACAAAAAAAACACAATTAACAAACACCATGTTTCAATTGACAGTGATTAGCTGAACAGTTACAAAATTAGCAGTTTAAAAGTATGGAACAATTTCTTGTCTGTGCTTTGTTCCTTATGTAGCTTGCAGACCTATGCTGCTCACCCAGTTACCTTTTCCCATTGCCTCCAGACTAAGTAGCAAATTCTTAGCAATACCTCTAATAAGGCTGCTATGACATGGCAACACGTGGTTCATTAAGCATCATCTCTCATGAGTTGTTAATCTCATGAGTCATGGAGGCCATTTGGAGTTGGAGGAAGTACTAGCAGCACTTCCAAGCAGAAAGGTGCTATTGTTGTTTGTTTGTTTTGTTTTTGTTTTTAGGAGTTGCGTATCCAATCTACAAGTAATTCTGTGGCTATATGTGCTACCCCTCACGCTAGGGAAGATCTTCCCATAAATATGCACAAATCTACTTCTGTTTCTGCCCGGTTTCTGCCTCCTAGTTTTACAAGTGGCTTTGGCTCCCAACGACTGACTATGGCTCTGACCCCAGCCACTTGTCCTGATGCCCACTCCAGCCACTAGACTAGACCATCCTCATCCTGGTCAGCTGAAAGGGGGTTGCTGGAGAGAGCTGACTGGGGTAAACTGAATGCTGCATATATGGGGTTAATCTGCCTGTCTTGGAGGGATGGAGGAAACTGGGGGGCAGCCTGGCACCAGTATTGGGCATCTCACCTCTTTCCCAATGTCATCAGCTTCCTCCTGCTCCTCCTCTTGGCAGTTTCTTCTCCACTGTGATCCAGCCAGAGGAACAGTGAAAGGCAGAGAGGCCACTGACAAAGCAGCCACCACAAAGACTTGGAAGCCCTGAAATTTGGAGGCAAAGTGCACAGAAAACAAATAGCATCACCATGACCTAGCTAGGCTCACCACATTTATCTTATTAGAGCTATCCTCCCAACCATGCAGACCCCAAATGAAGCCACATTTCTAAAATTAGAGCTGCTTTAGGTACAATTTTATGGACTTTCTAGCCTGCAGTTTGTAGGGCTGAAAAGACAGAGTCCAATGTTTTAGATGATGTTCCCAACTGGCTAAAGTTGAGGAAAAAGAAACTATGGAGAACAGAATCCAAATTGAATGTATTGATGTTTTCCATCCCTCCAATTGACTGCTTCAGTGTAAACTTGGAAGCAGTGTAAATGTACAACATCTGATCCTTGAGTTCTTTACTCCCAGTGGGCATAGATTCTGGGTTAAGCACTGACTTTCTGGCTCAGTACCAGTCTACTATCAACTAGATCCAGACTAAAATACAATTCCACAAAGGAACATCAGACATTAGGAATAGGAGAATTATGATGGAGCAGATGTCTATCAGTTGCTGCTGACAGATGAAATAAAGTAACTACATGCAAGTGTCAATTATTTGTGACTACTGGATGATCTTTCCAGCTAGACAAGCAAAACAGGTGAGTGTGTGTGTGCATGTGAGTGAGGTAGGTTGAAGACTTGTTCATAACCTCAAGGTAACAAGCCAACACTTCTCTGCCCTCTTATGATTTAAACTCTGGCCCCAAGCGGAGTTCCCCAGGGGTCGGTCCTGGGGCCGGTTTTGTTCAACATTTTTATTAATGATCTGGATGATGGGATGAATTACTCTCTCAGCAAGTTCACAGATGACAGTAAGATGGGGGGAGAGGTAGATATGCTGGAGGGTAGGGATAGGGTCCAGAGTGACCTAGATAAATTGCAGTATTGGGCCAAAAGAAATCTGATGAGATTCAATAAGGACAAATGCAGAGTCCTGCACTTAGGAAGGAAGAATCCCAGCACCACTACTGGCTGGGGACCAACTGGCTAAGCAGTTCTGCAGAAAATGATCTGGGGATTACAGTGAATGAGAAGCTGGATAGGAGTCAACAGTGGGCCCTTGTTGCCAAGAAGGCCAATGGCATATTGGGCTGTATTAGTAGGAGCATTGCCAGCAGATCGAGGGAAGTGATTATTCCCCTCTATTTGGCGCTGGTGAGGCCACATCTGGAGTATTGCGTCCAGTTTTGTTCCCTCCACTACAGAAGGGATGTGGACAAATTGGAGAGAGTCCAGCAGAAAGCAATGAAAATTATTAGGGGGCTGGAGCACATGACTTACAAGGAGAGGCTGAGGGAACTGGGGTTATTTAGTCAGAAGAAGAGAAGATGAGGGAGGATTTGATAGCAGCCTTCAACTACCTGAAGGGGGGTTCCAAAGAGGATGAAGCTCAGCTGTTCTTAGTGGTGGCAGATGACAGAACAAGAAGCAATGGTCTCAAGTTGCAGTGGGGGAGGTCTAGGTTGGATATTTGGAAAAACTATTTCACTAGGAGGTGGTGATGCACTGGAATAGGTTACCTAAGGAGGTGGTGGAATCTCCATCCTTAGAGGTTTTTTAAGGCCCAGCTTGACAAAGCCCTAGCTGAGATGATTTAGTTGATGTTGGTCCTGCTTTGAGAAGGAGATTGGACTAGATGACCTCCTAATGTCTCTTCCAACCCTAATCTTCTATGATTCTATAATTCTATGACAAGATGGGTGGACACAAATTTGTTTGTCAGTCCTATCTGAATTATTCTGAAGGTTTCAGAGTGTGACAGAAATGTTGTCACATACACATATGGAGATCTGCCGCTTCATGCTGCCAGTATGATTTGTCACAGCCTTATTATAGAACTGTTAGATGCAATAGTAATCCTGGCAGGATGAATGTACAACATAGGCTACACCTACATTATGACCTGGGGTGCTGGTCATGCACACATATTGCACTAGCTCAAGTGTGAACAGCGCAGTAGCTGCAGTAGCAGCACAGTTGAGCCAGACCGAGTTCAGACATACCTGAAATTGGTGGGTAAATACGCAGCATGCCTCCACTGCCACTGCTTATGCCACCACAGCTAAACTGCTATTTATACTCATGCTAGCCCAATGACAGCTAGTGCTAGTATGTGTACACAAGCAGGGGAAAGACACCCATAGCTCACACTGTAGACAAAGCCTTAGAGAAAGAATAAGAAGCCAACTGGCTAGGGTTACAACATGTTTGGGTTCAGGATTATGTTCTGGTATATATTTAAACAGCAAATTCAGTAGGGTTGAATGGGTGTCACTCAGAACAAAGTTTGACCCTGAACTTGAGCTTTTTATTCATGGATATATTTCTTTCCCATAGCTTATTTGCATAAAACTTGTCCCATGATCACTGACATGAACTCTCAGTGAGGACAGGAATCAGTTACCAGAACTGCTTTGTTTATAATACCAAGTTTCTAATTTCATTCAGTTTTCTCCTTTTATTTTGGGTTACATTACTTGTCCTCAGAAAGTACATTCTCTATGTTTCCAAATAAATTAGATTTTTGTTACTTCATTTAACTTTATGTTATTGCCTTTATAAAAACAGTCTTTATCTTCCCCCGAAGTATAGTTTGCCCCAGCAGAGGTGCAGGGAATCTCTGTGAGCTTGGATTCAAGGAATTGCCTAGGAATTCTCCCATCAGGAGGCCTGGGAATGTTCATCACAAACCTAAGCAAGTGTTTCATCTCTAAACCTGCACATTTCCTGAGGTCTGGGAAGAAATCAGGGGATGAACAGAGACATAGGACTATCTGTTGTCATCTGCAGGTATTAAGTAAAAGCTAGATTCAAATACTTGTACTGACTCCATTAGTAAACGTAGCAGAATCTGCCCTTAATTTTGTGACTAAAAAAAACAGCAGTAGGTGCTATCCATGGTGCATCCTGCAGGGATGACTAAAGATACATTTATTAAAGTTATACATGTTTAAAAAGATTAGCAGCAAAGTCTAATTTGCTGCAATTCATTTTAGGTATATGAAAACCGCATGGCAAATTGGCAATAAACTGCTCAGATTCATTCCAAGTATACAGTACTAAATTGCGTGTTGTTGTGTTCAGCACTGGCCCCTTGCAGTGGAAGGAACAACAAAAAGAAGGGTATTTGTGCACTTTTAAAAATTTAAATACCTAACTGAATTTCATTTTTAACCTCCTAGAAGCCACACATGGATCTTTTTGTCAAGAGATAGGCTCTCACTTGGAGCTTCATACCTGAACAACAAAACGTTATTACAATATTTCAGCTATCCAAATTAAACCAAATGTGCAAGGAAATTAATATTTAAGTCTAATATGGATTGTATTGGCACACACTAGATGGGAAGAGTGGGAAAGGCTATTCACTTTTTCTAGTAGTTATAAATGTTGACATGCCATTAACAACACTATTTTTCTTTCATTCACTATTGAGATATCAGCTCCCACCTCTGATCAGCCATGATGCCAGCTTCATAAAATCATAGACGATTAGGGTTGGAAGAGACCTCAGGAGGTCATCTAGTCCAATCCCCTGCTCCAAGCAGGACCAACACCAACTAAATCATCCCAGCCAAGCCTTTGTCAAGCCGGGCCTTAAAAACCTCTAAGGATGGAACTTCCTTCATCCACTTGCTAAATTTTCAAATACCTTCATGTTTTTTCTCATGCTGCCTCTCTCTGTAAAAATATACAAAGCTACCTCATTCTCCTCCTCTAAGTCCCTCCTTAAAACTGTCCTTTGCTGTGATGCCTACCAAAAAAACTTGACAATGGTTAGGCTGCTGGTGAGCTGAGACAACTGCCTATCATGCTGATGAGTATTGCCTCATTGTTTCCTGGTTCTCCCCCCTTCTGTTTGTATCTGTCTGTTCTCTCTTGCTTTATACTTACATTTTAAGCTCTTTCAGGGGCAAGGACAGTCTTTTTGTTCTGTGTTTGTACAGTGCCTAGCACAGTGGGGTCTTGCTCAAGGACTAGGGCTGCTAAGTGTTACTGTAATAAAAATAATTTTAACAAATCCATTGTGGGCAGGATTTGAACCCACTACTGGGAGGAAAAGATTCCAGAATCATTACCAATCCCCTGAGCTATGAAAGTCCCATTACTGAGATTTCTGTGGAGCAGTGCTGATTTACACCAGCTGAGAAGTTAGCTCTTTCTAGCTGTACTTCACATCTTTGTTTATAGATCTGCATTACAACTTAAATGTGAAGCTTTTCATTAACCATTATGCACTTTGCAAGCTCAATGGTGTGGAAAAGCAGTATTGATCATTTCTGGATCTGCCACATGACAAATGTAGGCTTGTTTCCTAAAGTTTTCCTCTTGTTGGGCAGCCAAGTCATTGCTGCATGGCTTCCTATCCACGCAGAGAATGCAAAAATGAAGTTAGCAGCAAGGAAGTAAAAATTATGGAGGGAATGTTGGCCCCAAAGTGAAAGTCAGCCTCTAGCACCACATTGTTTGCAATAGGAAAACAAATAAAGTAAATGCTGTATTGAGGACAGAGTCCTTGGCAAACCCAACAGCTTCTGAAAACATTTAAGAACACCACTTCAGTTTCCAAAAGCAAATGCATTACCCATCCAGACTATTAGAACAACCACCTTATCTCCAGAGAGAGGCCAGTTCTTCACCCATCCTAATAGCTCAGTCTACATACAACACATTCACAGGCAAAGTAGGAGGATGATAGCATACCTCCTCCATGATGTGCTGTATGGTATTGACACGGTTAATGACAGCATCAGCCTTCCTGCAACTTTATATTAAGAAACCTTTAGAAAGCTGGATTAGAAATTCTGCTCTGATTTACTTCCTGTGCAGTCACATTAGATGACATGCCATCCCTCCACACAGCATCTGAGTGCAGAAGTCCCAAGGGCCACTGTTATCCTGGGAGTGCAAAGGGGCAAGCTGAAAAGAGGCTGCATAGGGAGTCACCCCGCTTCCCCTGTGCTCCCCTCTCTCAGCAGCAGCACAGCAGTGTGCAGGAGATCCAATGGACCATAGGGACAGCAAATAGTCCTACGGCCCACAGTAGTTGTTGTAGAGGACTTGCTCTATACCCCACCCAGTGGATGGGAAAGGATTCGGTCTCTCCAAGTATCAGAGGGGTAGCCGTGTTAGTCTGGATCTGTAAAAGCAGCAGAGAATCCTGTGGCACCTTATAGACTAATAGACGTTTTGGAGCATGAGCTTTCGTGGGTGAATACCCAATTCGTCAGACGCATGTAGTGGAAATTTCCAGGGGCAGGTATATGTATGCAAGCAAGCAAGCTAGAGATAACGAGGTTAGTTCAATCAGGGAGGATGAGGCCCTGTTCTAGCAGTTGAGGTGTGAAAACCAAGGGAGGAGAAACTGGTTTTGTAATTGGCAAGCCATTCACAGTCTTTGTTCAACCCTGAGCTGATGGTGTCAAATTTGCAGATGAATTGAAGCTCAGCAGTTTCTCTTTGAAGTCTGGTCCTGAAGTTTTTTTGCTGCAGGATGGCCACCTTAAGGTCTGCTATAGTGTGGCCAGGGAGGTTGAAGTGCTCTCCTACAGGTTTTTGTATATTGCCATTCCTAATATCTGATTTGTGTCCATTTATCCTTTTCCGTAGAGACTGTCCAGTTTGGCCGATGTAACAGAGGGGCATTGCTAGCGTATGATGGCATATATTACATTGGTGGACGTGCAGGTGAATGAACCGGTCTCTCCAAGTGCTAGACAATCTCAACCCCTAGTGGACAACCCCCACAATTTTTTTTTTCATGAATGAGAGGTAGCAGCCACTCCACTGACTTCAAGGCAGAATTGGGTTCAAACTTATATTAAGGAGACAGGGAAGAAGTAACAAGTTGGACAACATAGCTTTTATTAGAGTATATAAGTAGGGCCCTACCAAATTCACAGCCATGAAACACACATCACGGACCATTAAATCTGGTCTCCCCTGCATGAAATATGGTCTTTTCTGTGCTTTTACCCCATACTATATAGATTTCACAGGAAAGACCAGCATTTCTTAAATTGGGGGTCCTGACCCAAAAGAGAGTTGTAATGGGGGTTGCAAGATTATTTTAGGGGGGACGCAGTACTGCCACCCTTTCTTCTGCACTGCCTTCAGATCTGGGCATCTGGAGAACGGTGGCTGTTAGCTCTGAAGGCGGTGCCCCGCCAACAGCAGGGCAGAAGTAAGGGTGGCAATACCATACCATGCCATCTTGCCTTCAGAGCTGGGCTCCCAGCCAGCAGCCACCGCTTTCCAGCTGCCCAGCTCTGAAGGCGGTACCGCTGCCATCAGCAGTGTAAAAGTAAGGGTAGAAGTACTGCAACCCCCATACAATAACCTTGGGGGGGGGTTCACAACCCCTTTTGGGGACCCCCTACAATTACAACACCATGAAATTTCAGATTTAAATGTCTGAAATCATGAAATGTATGATTTAAAAAATCCTATGACCATGAAATTAACCAAAATGGATGTGAATTTGGTAGGGCCCTATATATAAGACAGTACCCTGTGTAAGGTATGATTAATACAACCATACTGTAAAAAAATAAAGCCCTGTTTTATCTACATATTTATTTTAAAAGAACAGAAGGCTTTTCAAAGTTGAATCAGTAGCAGCATTACTGGAACACATTTGGAATGGACAATGTTTGGCCTATTGTGTTAAATTCCTAAGGGTTTGCCTATTTTTGTATCAGATTACAGCTTTATTAGGTACAACTGTTTTTACATTGTATTTTTGTGATTAATGATGCTAAAAGGATTTTGGCATTTCAAATGTCGTACACAAACCTAATGGGCAAAATCTTCTGTAAACTTCTTCTAAGCTCTTGGCAAACTTTCCTCGGGAGCAAATATTAACTCCAGATAGTGTTTATTAGCATTTATAAAATAATCACTGTAATAGTGGCATGTAATTGCTGGAGGTAAAAGCAAATCCAGGCCAAGAATTAATCAAGTTTGAGCTCCCTAATAGAAACAGGTCAGGAACAATTTATTTCTTGCCAGTTTTTATTTAAAATAATTTTCTTCTGACTTTGTTTCATATTCCAAGAGTGATTTCATGCATGACATTCCCTGAACAGATTATGATGTTAACTAGAGACGGGCCTGAGCTGTAAAGCTCAAGTTCAGATACCCACTCCCACAAAGGATGGGGGTGTTTGGAGTGATTAGAGTTTCAGTTTGGCTTATTACACAGAGGAGGACCAGGCATAACATTCAAGTCTGAATTTTAACTCCACTAAACTTTGGGCATATTCAGATCCAGGGTTTTATTTTGATCAGATCTACCAATAACATCAGATACTAAGAAAGTAAAGTTCATCTATGTATGTCTGAATGCTGTTGACATGATATCAGAATTTTCTGAAGCCTTCTTGATCTATCACTAACTTTTCACACTCAGCTGCTGACCCCCCAGTGATCTGCCATGCACCATCTATCCATCTCCTCACTGGTCATCCCCTACTATGATGACCCACCACCATTCCTTCCTGTGATAACTTTCTCTAGGGTATTTCCATCTCCATACCTGTTGTGACCAAAAGTGCATAAGTTTGATCCTGTTGATTCCAAGAGCAGAATCTGCTTCTCTCCAATAATATTTCTAACAAGTGTTCATCTTCTTTTTCATCCAGGAGTTATGCAAGAATCTTCTCGAATACCACATCCCAAAAGCTTCAGTTTTCTTCTTGTCAGCAGCATTAGTGTCCCAGGATTCACATCCATAAATTGCTATAGAAAAAATTAAGCTTTTCACCAGTCAAATCTTCATTCATTGAGATGCCAGTTTTTCCACACTTTAGTAAGGGAAGTCACAGCTGAGCAAGCACTCCCAGTCTTCTTTTGTAGAGGTAGTATATACATCCCGATAATTAAGTTCATCTACTACCTCTACAGCTTGACCATTAATTTTACTCAGGATGCAGTCTGGACTGATGAACAGCTGCATCCCCTCAGTTGTCCAGCCTGGGATGCCTTTTACGCTGCTTCACTGTGAGAATTACTTCTCCTGATTTCCTCACACATGGCCTCCAGATATAAATTACTCCCGGTCATACTGCAATAGTGCTACAACCAGCCCCCTCTTGAATTACATTGAAGAGCAACACCAGCAAATTCCCAGTCCCAGACATTCCCCCAGAAATGTGCACTTTTTACTGCCCAGCACTCTCCCAGACAATACATGTGCATATAAAATCTGTTGTTTTATTAACAGAAAATGATATGCACAAATCCTGTTATCCCAAATGGAGCTTCCCAAACACTTCAGTACAAACATGCTGGCCTAGATAAAACAATAAAAGAGTGTATTAAATACAGAAAGATAGATTTTAAGTGATTACAAGTAATGAAGCATAAGAGTCAGAATTGGTTACAAGAAAATAAACAGACAGAATAAGGAGTGATGGTCTCTAGTTGCAGTGGGGGAGGTTTAGGTTAGACATTAGGAAAAACTTTTTCACTAGGAGGGAGTGGTGAAGCACTGGAATGGGTTACCTAGGGAGGTGGTGGAATCTCCCTCGTTAGAGGTTTTTAAGGTCAGGCTTGACAAAGCCCTGGCTGGGATGAATTAGTTGGGAATTGGTCCTGCTTTGAGCAGGTGGTTGGACTAGACAACCTGAGGTCCCTTCCGACCCTGATATTCTATTGAATTCTATGAAAAGTAAATTGCAACTAATGTCTAACTTAACAAGCTAGAGTGAAGTCAAAGCAAAGGTCTCTCTCGCCACATGTTTCAGCAGTCTTACTGGCTGAATCTTTCAGTTAGGATCCCTCCCCCAGTTCTGTTTCCTTTACTCTTCAAGTGTTGTGCATGCTCTTTCTCTTTGAGAGTCATCTCCAGCTGAGGTTCAGAAAGGAGACGGAAAGTCTGTGTGGATGGGAAACCCTGGCTGTTTCTTTGTCAAGATATAAATTTTTATCCACATCCACCTTCCTGCCAAAGAATGACCACTTAACCAGATGATGGTCCATTTGATTTTGCTGACGCCTGGCTGAGGCATTGGCTAGAATTTTGTCTCTGGGGAACTGGTTTGTGGCTCCTCCCCCTGACTTGGAACAGTCTAGAAATGCCATACAGAGGAATCCTATAACTTTACATGCAATGTTGCCACACACATTTTATCAGGACAATAGTAACCAGCATATTATGAGTTTTCAAATGATACCTCACAAGGCATACTTTGTAGAACATTTATCATAGTTCTGTGAAAGGGCTGAATATGGTGGTACAGACTGACACAATGTTGTCCACTTGCATCATGTAATTACTGATCATGTCAATATACATGCCTTTCATTTTTGACACACTCAAGAATAGTCCCTATTCCTCACTAATAGATTCCAACATTCATTGCATTGCGTTAGTGGTTGCAGCAACCATTAATGTATCAACATAGCTGAGGCTGGTTAAGAAGTGACCACTAATAGAAATCCCAGCTTCTTACATTTTATCAAAACCTTCCAGGCTTGTGTCATAACAAAATTCTGTTTACATGTTGAAAAGACTTGGGGACAGAATACAGCCTTGTTTCACACTCTGCCTAATGAAAAACCACTTACTGTAACCCGCTATTGTTCACTGCATGATTTCTTATTGATAGTAGAGACTTGAAATGAGTTGCTCTGGAATCCCCATGTCTGCCAGTATCCTCCAGAGACAATCATGTTAGATGGTATTTATGGCACTGGCAGACCAGGTGCCAGCTCATGCCAAGGCCTTTAGGCCTTAATGAACACTGACAAATGCATAGTTGGAAATCAGTTTGGCTTATCTGTGTGTTAGCATTGTTAAAATATATATTAAATTGATAAGCATATGTTTAATGTTTAAACTTAATGAAATGCTTGTAGGATGCTAAATGTGTTAAACTCTCTTATAACATCTGTAGCCCATGGAATAAACTTACATTGCATGTTTGCATTGGAAACATCTATAATTGTGTAACTCAAACAGGAAAGAAGCATTAATTAATGTAAAGTGTTGGTCCTGCTCACAAAGCCCACTGAAACCAAATGAGTCATTGTGAAACATCAAAGGACAAAGACTTTATTGATTACCCCCAAACATACCCATGAAGAGGAGACAGGCACCAATACTTGTTCCATAAGTTTGAACTCTGGGGGAAGGGAATAAAAATCCCTTACCAGAAGGAACTGTATCACTATGTTGCTTGGAATATGGAGAGGGCAATATTTCTAAGCATAAGCAAGGGTCCGCAAACTGCTTGGCTTGGGTTAGCTCCAGAGGGCATAGGAACCTTGCATATCACAGCAGTTTCTACTAAGTTTTGGAACCTAAGACTGTAAATCACTTGTGTGTGTGTATGTTTACCTGCTTTAATCTTATAAATAACTCATTTCATTTTTCTTAGTTAATAAATCTTTAGTTAGTTTATTATAGGATTAGCTACAGATGTTGTCTTTGGTGTGAGATCTAAGGTACAATTGACCTGGCATAAGTGACCAGTCCTTTGGGACTGGTAGTAACCTGAATATTTTTGGTGCCAGGGACCATCGATCACAAGGGCAAGCTTGCCTAGGTGTGAACATAGACCAGAGTACCCAAGGGGACTGTTTGTGATGTTAAGGCTGTTGTAATGCTTGAGGAGTTCACACTTGATATGTGGTTAGTGAAATCTAAGTACAGAACACACAACCAGTTTGGGGCCTGTGCCCTGTTTCTTTACAGTCTTTCCTGAAGTTGGAACTCCAGGTAATGAGCCACTTTTGATATTGTCAAGCTGTATAACACTTTAGAGTGGTCAGTGAAACACATAATCAATGGACAATTATACTCCCTGCAAATTTTCACTGACATTATAGAGGTTTGCAATCAGATCACATGTGCTTTGCCCCTTTCTGAAACCAGCTTGTCTATATGTCTGTGTCTATCATTTGCTTCATGTGATCCAAAATTATGTGGAGCAGTACTTAACTCGCATAAAATATCAGAGAGATAGTACGATTGTTACTACATTCTGCTATATCCCCTCTCTTTGATAGGGGCAGAAATATTCTCTTTGTCCAGTTGTTTAATTGATTTTGAGTCATGCATATCTCATTGCAAAAATGTCTACATGAGATCAATACCACAGTCACCTACTGCTTTTAGCAACTCTGCTGATACCTTTTCTATCCTGGTGCTTTCCCATGCTTCATTTTTATAATAGCACTCACTACTTCCTCAAGCAGAGTTGATGGTCTGACTCCATGTTCTTTTGTCTGACATCCTGTATTATAAGTGGTTCTGATGAGGCATACAGATTGTCACAGTAATCTTTCCATCTGCATTTTACATCATCATCTTTACTAAGAACTCCACCATCATCATCTTATTTTCCTCTGTCACAGTGAAATTCTTTTAGTAAGAAGTCTGACCACAGTGAACATACTTTTTATAATATTACTCTCTTTATAATTCTCAAGTTCTCCAATTTTGCCGTGATGTATTTGCTCTTGTCTTGTCTAGTCTGCCTTTTAATCAGTCTGCTCAATTCCTTTTATTCTCTCCTGTATTCTTCTGTCTCCAAGTCACTCTCTTTCACCACAAATCATTTGTTCAACCAACTCAAACATCATCTCTGTTAACAGTGGTGCAGTCTGATGCTGATGTTTCAGATTGCATTCTTTGGTGGTTTCAAGCATGATAGCTTTCATTTTATTCCCAGATTTGTTTGGGTTGTTCTCGTCTTTCACCTGTGACAATGACTCAAGCCCATTCTTTATAGAAGTCGTGTCATTTTTGTTGATTTTGCACAGGTCCAGCTGCAATGGACCTGTTGAACATAATATCTTTTTCAATGTAATTTGAAGTTGGAGGCTAACAGTTGGTCTGATCTACAGTCCTTACTTGGGAAGGTCTTTGTCCATTGGACACTTAACTCCAGCATCATTGTATCATTACATAGTTGATTTTCTTCTTTGTCATGCCATCGGGTGACCTCAGTGAATTTAAACAGGTAGGATGCTGGATGAAGATGGTACTTGTAATGAGCAGATTATTAAAGTGGCAGAATTCTATTAAACGCCTTCCTTTCTCATTTTGTAAACCGAGACCTTTGTTTCCCATTAGTTCTTTATGCATGCTTGCAGTTCCAATGTTCACATTCATGCCTTCAATTACAAGCATACTGTCTGTGATTGAAGTTTTAATAAGCGTCTCTTCAGACCATTCACAGAATTCATCAGATAGCTGGAAACTAAATATTGAGCTCCAGATATTTAAAGATGGGCTCTTTAATGTAGCAGAGAAATGTATTACACATTGCAATGGCTGGAGGTTGAAGCTAGACAAATTCAGATTGAAAATATAGCATAATTTTTTAACAGAGTAATTAACCCTTGGAATCTATGAATCCATGAAAAGGTGTATTGGAACCAGCAGTGTCAGAGTAATTCAGCCTTCACCTACAATCATCACTGGCTTTACAGATGAGTGAGAAATGAAGTAGGAAGACAAATTGCTTATATATAGCACCTTTCACATACTGCACATTAAGGTGCTTCATAATCCCCTCTCAAAAAAAATTGCAAAGTTTTTGTTACCGCACCACCTTATGCTGTGTGATCTCATCAAAACTCATAAGTAGCAAGCCAGACTGGGACAGTATTTGGATAGCAAACCTTATAGGAACACCTTGGCACCACAAGAAGTGGTGACTACATTCTGTATATAGTTTGATTGATGAGAAAAGGGACTCACCCTCTGTAAATCTGTTTCCCTACTTATTTTTTATCAAGAAATAAAGATGTCATTAATTACCGTATCAACTACTGCAGCCTTCCTTCAATCTCCTTTGTAAGGAAGGCAAGAGACTTTTAAAAGAAGTTAGTTATTAAGCCACTAGACAGGAGTGTCATCATCACTGTAAATGATCTACCAAGAGGAAGTGAAAAAACGTAATATCCCAGCTGAATAAATCCATGCCAGAATATTGTAATAGAAAATCCACATTTCTTATAAAAACAGCTCAGAGGCTAGTCCATTCTGCTTTTATAATCTGTTAAGCACCGTTCAATCAAACCTACATTTATATAATCATTTTCAAACTAAAACTTCAAGACACTTTAATGTAATTAAAATCAATGAATCTAAATGTTAAAAGTCCTTTAAATGTCAAAACAAAGAAACAAGTCTTTAGGCTATGCTAATCATAGCCAAGATCTATGTCATTTTTTTCTTGTCCTTCCCATGTGCATATTTTGAAAGAATCGGGATGATCTATATTAGTATTATAGATGTGAACAGTGTAGATGTACAATAGTTTCAAACATCACATAGCTAAATCAGTCTGAAAATCATCTGTTACATATACGGATACCCTCACTCAATAAGTTACTCCAAGATCAGTCACAGTGGAGCAAATGGGACTGCTCCTGGAGTAACATACTAAGTAAGAAGACTGGAATCTAGCCCAGAGGCTGTTAACATATATTTCCTTCAGATCTGACTTCTGTGGGTTTACATCCCACTCATTTCACTTTGACCTTCAGATTCAACTAAACTCAAAATCCAATGTTAAATTCAGTTGAGTTCCTCATTAATTTGATTCAAAATCAGCTGTTTCTCATTCAGAGCTGGACCCAGGCTCACTCAGAAGGTTTGTGAGCCTCAAAGGTTTTTACAAAACCCCAACCCAGGTGAATTTCACATGGTTTTGGCTGCAAGCAATTCTCACAGCTCTATGTCTAACTAGAATCATGAAAGAAGTTTTGCCTAGAAGTGAAACTCTCAAAGGCTGGCCATTCATTATGTTTCCAAAAATCTGGGAGAAATCAATTGCTTTTAATATTGTTTGATTTTGCCTTCTTCAGAAAGTAACTTGAACAGTTTTGTGATAAGTAAATGCAAAGCTTGTCCATCGCAAAAGAGAAGGAAGCAGTAAAAGGTGCTTTCTTCCTCCTCTGTGCCTCTCCACAAATAGGCCAGCCACAATTGCAGCCTAAGCAGAAGACTGTTCACAGCTACTGTCCCCACAGGTGCTAATCCCCTTCAAAAGAGGTGACATGGTTTGGCCAGAGTGCTGCCCCTCTCTTCAACTGGCCAGTAGATCTGGCTGTCCATTGATGGCTGTGAGCACTGAACCCTACCCAGAATCATGACACAGAAGTTGCACTCCTCAGGAGTGCCACAAACTCATCCTGAAAGCATGAAGTCAAGTTGGGTTCTCTTCTTCCCATATATGATGAATAATAAGGATCCTGCAAGACAAATTAGGCCTGCAGTGACAGCTGTTAAAAATAAATAATAAAAAGTAGGAAAGTTTATGGAGTTTAAGGCTGTCCTAAAATATGGTAGGCACCTCACAATCAAGATACAGTCCTTGCCCAGAAGACCAATACAATCTGATTTGACGTGACACTACAAGCGAGGGTCAGATATAAAAACAGATAGAAGGGCAGAAGAAGGACAAGGGTGCCAAGAAGATGATGTGGTTATTCAGTAAGGAACATACACATTTTAATGATTCAGTCCCTTTAATTAAAAAAACAAACAAACAGTATTATTAGTTGGTTACCTTGCCTGTTCACTTTCTATAGGCTTCATGACAGAGTTGTTTTTAGGAGGGACGTGAATGTGGCAAGGGAAGTATGTTATCAAACAGATACAGGAGAGCATTGCAAATCTAAAGAACAGCACAGAAGAAGGAAAAGAAAAATCTTGTAGAAGGAGACTAAGGCTTTGTCTACACTAGTGCTTTTGTTGGCAAAACTTTTGTCAGTCAGGGGTGTGAAAAACACCAATATGGACAGCACTATGTTGGTGGGAGAGCTACTGCTGCTCATTGGGAGTGGTTTAATTATGGTGGCAGGATAGAACTCTCCCATCAGCATAGAGCGGCTACACAGACCTTACAGCAGCGCAGCTGCAGCAGTACAGCTGTGCCACTGTAAGGTCCACAGTGCAGACATAGCCTAAGAAGGTATCAAGGTTAGAGCCATTGTTAGAGCAGAAATTATGTGGGAACGCAAAGGCTTTCCTTGAGGTTTGCATGTGTATCATGGAAATTGGAGCCAATAGGGTTGCACAGACAAAAATGAGGGTATAAGTTGTCCTGCGGAGTGTTTATTATGGATAATGAGTTGTGAGAAGGAAGAAAGCCAACTTGACTTTCAGATCTCAGAGACTGTGGCCCTTGCTGTTAGACTGATCTGGAATCCCTGAGACACAATAAGAACCCCATGGTGCAATTTTCACACTATCACTTTTTAATGGAGAACTGCACTTCCAGCTACACTTGTTCTTCAAAACCATACTTTGGGAATCAGCCAATGTGCTTTTACCACTCAGACAGCTCTTTCATTCATTGCCTTTGCAGTTAGGGTGTCATATACGTATGTTTCAGGCACACTATGAAGCATAGTATCAAATAGTATCTATGGTGCCATAATCTCCCAACCAGAAATGTATTGTTATGCCTGTGAAATAGTTATTTTGGTAGGGAAATATTACTTAACACGTATTTCTAAATCAATGTCATTTACATGGTCACTTTACTGAGGACTAAGAAATAAAAAGTTCCTGCCATAAAGGGTTTACAATCTAAATACAAAACACAGCCCAAAGATAGAGCATGTAATGCACTAAGAAACAAGGGAGTAAGTGGAGACCGTTAGCATGCATCTTGTTAGTTCCACTGTTTTTAAAAATAGGATTAAAAAAATCAAGATTTAAAACGCCCAACTCTTACCTATTGTATCGTTAACACAAAGAGATTACTGAAATGGAAAAGGGTTTTAAAATCTTTGTTTCTCACTTGTGTTCTTTGTTTATCTTTTGCACTTTGCTTGTCTTGGAATGTGCAAGGAGACCAGCCAGCCTCACTTTCTGGTTCACATGCACGAGCACAATGCTTTTTCCTTTGAGTCTCCAAAACAGCTGGAATATTCACATTCTGAAAAGAAGTTTTCATTGAAATTAACAGGAAAAAATAAATGAAAGCACTCTCAAGTCAGGTTAAACTTTGAGGGGGAAAAAACAAAAAAAACCACCCCCCAACAACTCATTTTATATTACACATCTTTTGGAGCCTAAACTACTTAACAGTAGCCCTTTGGGGATATTGTGTGAATAGGATTATGTACTCATGCAAGCAAATGCAACCCTCCCCTTTGTGGGCTACCTAGACTGTGCCTCCAGAAGCATACGAGTAAGCAAAAAAAAACCAAAAAAAAACAAAAAACTTCATTTTTTTCCAATGATAAGTCAAAATTTTCCACAGAAGTAGACACTTGACACTTTCCATGAAAATTTTCATTTAATTGAAAATCCAGTTTTCCATCCAAAAACAGTTTGAATGGAAAATTTTCAATCAACCCACATATGTTGTATGGTCAATTGACATATACCCTTAGTTAAGAACGTTTGCACTTTGAGTGTACATTATACTAACCAAAAAGCAAAAAAATAAAAAACGCCCAAACCACAAAAAACCACAACCACCCTACATTAAGAATTATTAAGGGTGCAACGTGAAGCATTCAAAAGTCAGGAAATGCCAGAATTAAGGTTTCCCATGCAATTTTCATTCAGCCCTCTTTTGCGTATACATTATGACATGGTCTTGAGTTACATGATCAAGACCCATGCCTCATTCAGTGAAAGGGTAGTTATTCCCTATTTCTTTTTATCCTCCTCAATCAATATGTGGCCCCCAGGCTTTATTTAATGCATACCATCCCAACTCTGCACAGAATATATTATTATAAGTTATTTCCTTTCAGAGTATCCATGGGCTGCACAAACATGAATTAATTTATCTCCATAACACCCCTTGGAGGTTAGGTGTTATTATTATAGCCATTTTTCACCTTAGGAATTCACAGAGAGGTTAAAGCCAAAAGTGTCCACTAATTTGGGGTCCCCAATTTGAGAGACCTAGAGCATGATTTTTCAGAGTATTTAGAATTGTTATAGCACTTTATATGTTCAAAACACAGCTCCCTATGTCTTCTTTTGCAGTTGTGAACACCCAGTACTTTTTTAAATCTGTCCCCAGGTGTCTCAGATTGGGCAACCAGAAAATGGGGAACATACAATTCACAGGTGCTAACTGTGAAAAGTTTGGTGTGAATAACTTACCTAGCATCATATAGGAACTCCATGGCAGAGGGAGACTCCAATTGTCCAGGGGGGCAATCAATTTCCTTAACCATCCTTTTTTTCCTGAAATCCCCTGCCTCATTCACTACACAACCTCTACCTTCTGCAATAAATGAGGCAAGAGTCCTACAGACAACAGTATAATTCACCATACAACCCTGATTAATTATCAGAGCAGGTCCATCCTGTGCACTGAATGAGGTAGGAGTACAGACAACCTTAATATTAAGTACTGCAACCATCTCTATGTTATACACCTCTACCCCAATATAACGCAACGCAATATAAGATGGGAAAGCTCTGACACACTGCTCTGAGCAGCGTGTTGAGGGTGCTGGGCCAGGCTGGGGCTGAAGGGTTCGATAAGGGACAGAGGGTCTCGGGGGTGGTCAGGGGCTCCCCCCAGTGTCTGGGGGGCAGAAGCTGTGGGAGGGCACTTTTGGGGGCCCCGCAGTCCCAGAGTGTCCAGGGGATTAGTGGGGGGCCAGGAGCAGCCCGCTCTGCTTCCCTCGCCCTGGCCCCAGCCATGTCGCTCGGGGGAGGGGGTCTGTGGGAAGGGATCTCCCCCGCACTCACCAGCAGTGGCGGAAGCAGAGCAGCTCGGCCCCAGTCCGCTCCACTCCACCAGCTTCCAGATGCAGTGCTCCGCTTCCCGCTGCAGGTGAGTATGAGGGGGGTGTCCTTTCCCCAACCTACCTGTGCTCGCCGGTGGAGGGAAGCAGAACGCTGTGGCTGGGAGCTGGCAGAGTGGAGTGGGCTGGGACCACCTTGCTCTGCTTTCCACTGCTGGTGAGTGCGGGGGGCATCCTTTCCCCAACCTCCCCATACTCACCTGCGGTGGGAAGCGGAGCACCGCGGCTGGGAGGTGGCAGAGTGGAGCGGGCTGGGGCCACATCGCTCCGCTTTCCGCCGCAGGTGAGTGCAGAGGATATCCCTTCCCCAACCTCCCCGCACTCACCAGCAGCGGGAAGCAGAGCAGCCCGGCTCCAGCCAGCTCCAGTCTGCCAGCTCCCAGCCATGGCGTTCCACTTCCTGCCGGGCAGGTGAGTGCAGGAACTTTCCCCAGCCACCCCTCAGTGACATGGCTGGGCTAGGCCAAGGAAAGTGGAGCAGGCTGGGGCTGCTTCGCTCCGCTTCCTGCCGCAGGTGAGCGCGGGGGGGCATCCTTTCCCCAACCTCCCCTCACTCACCATCAGCAAGAAGCGGAGCGCTGTGACTGAGAGCTGGCAGATTGGAGTGGGCTGGGGCTGGGCTGCTCCGCTTCCCACCACTGCTGGTGAGTGTCTGTCAGGGGGTGGGGAGGGGTGGATAGGGGTCAGAGCCATCAGAGGACAGGGGGGTTGGGTAGAAGGTGGGTTCCTGGGGGTATTTAGGGATGGGAGTCTCTCAAGGGGGCAGTCAGGGAACAAAGAACGAGGGTGGGGCCAAAGCAAGTTTGATATATCACGGTCTCACCTATTACGCGGTGAGATTTTTTGTCTCCCGAGGACCATGTTATATTGGGGTAGAGGCGTACTTATAAGGAGCACACGGGATTTTTATAGGGGAGAAGGCAACACGCCACATTTATTGAGAATACAACAGTTAGCATATACTTTTTAATTATACATACATACACACCATGCACACAATTTTACCAGTTGATGTTTATAATTACCAGTTTAGAGCTTGGTTTAATTTAGTGGCCTGCCAGATTGGTCGCAGAGGGGAACAGAGCTTTGTTGGTTGCAATTTGATACTTTTGGAGTGTGGCAAGACAAACCCAAAGTTGCATGGAAAACTACCCTGTTTTTATAGGGGGGTTTTGTTGTTGAAGTTTAAGGATTTTGCTGTGTCAGTTTATGACCAGTTATTTCTTAATTCGTGTTATTTTTTGATGTAAACATTCCAAAAACCTCCGAGAGGATCATCCTGCCCCGGATTTGATTTAATCAATTGTCTTTAGGGTGCCAGCCTCCACTTTAGGGTCATCAATTTGCCCTTTCTTAATTACGGATGCACGTTGATGGTTCTCTGGCACCAATACGTTTTGATAAGTGTTTTTGCTCCCCCCCCCCTTTTTTTTGGTAATCATCTGGTTAACAATAGCCTTTACACCTTATTTGTGGTGGTGGTTTTTTTTGATGCATGCATTTATTATTTACACAAACAGTCTTTTATAGAGACCTTTGAGAATACAAACAGCAGTATTTTATATCGAGCAAAAAGACATTGTGAATTAAACCTTACTAAGTTTTATAACCAAAACAATTCACATTGAGGCCCTGGCCTTCAACATTCCTTTAATTTACTTAACATAGACATAATACAAAATCCTGTCTCTTACTAGCTAAGCCTTAAAACAAAGAACTAAAAGGGTCTAATTTGTAATGCATGGGAAACAGAATCTCTCCTAGCCCCAAAGGGTCATTTTTTTCTGCTATTCAAATGAGGTGGCTGGTAGAATGAAATCAAGACATATATTAGTACCTCTGTTCTTATATTACAATTATACAATCCTGCTCCCACATATCCCCCTTTTGACACTAAGATTAATAATCGCCAGTGTTACTTTTTATTTAGTTTGCGTAATAGATATTGAATAGTAGTGGACCCAGGACAGATCCCTGTGGGAGCTCACTAGCTCTGTGCCCTCAGTTTGACAGCAAACTATTGATAACTACTCTTTGAGTACAGTCCTTCAACAAGTTGTGCACCCACATTATAGTAATTCTATCTAGAGTAGACCACATTTTCCTAGTTTGCCTAAGAAACTGTCATGTGGGCATGTGTCTAAAGCCTTACTAAAGTCGAGATATATCAAGTTACCTGCTTCCTCCATCTACTAGGCCCAGAAACCTAACAAAGGAGAAAATTAAGTTGGTTTGGCATGATTTGTTCTTGACAAACCCATTTTGTCTATTACTTGTTACCCTATTATCCGTTAGGTGTTTACAAACTGATTGTTTAATAATTTGTTCCCGTATCTTTCCAGGTATCAAAGTTAGGCTGACTGGTCTATAAGAAAATGGAACAAAGAGGACCCACAAAATTAAAGATATGTTTGCCTTTGTCAGGTCCACTAGGACCTCATCCGTCCTCAAAGATAAATGCTAATGGTAATGAGATTGCTTCAGCTAGTTCCTTAAGTAACCTATGGTGAATGTCATCGGATCCTGCCAACTTGATCTAACTTATTTAAATATTCTTTAACTTGTTCTTTCCCTATTTTGGCTTGTGTTCCTTCCCTCTTGCTGTTAATATTAATTATGTTAAGCATCTGATCACAACCGTTTTAGTGAAGACTGATGCATACCAGGTATTAAACACTTCAGCCCTCTTGATGTCATGTTATTAGTTATCTTTCCCCTCTAAGCAGTGAACCTATGTTTTCCCTTGTCTTCTCTTACTCATAATGCATTAATAGAACCTCTTTGTATTGCCTTTTATATTCCTTGCTAAGTGTAACTCATTTTGTGTCTTAGCCTTTCTGATTTTATCCCCACATGCTTGTGCTGCTATTTTGCACACATTCGTAGCAATTTATTCCATGGTTCCACTTTTTATAGGATTCCTTTTTGATTTTCAGGTGATTAAACAGCTCTTGGTGGAGCCATACTGGCCTCTTACTATTCTTCCTATCTTTCCTTCACATCAGGATAGTTTGCTGTTTTGCCTTTAATTTATCTCTTTGAGAAACTGCCAGCAATCCCAAACAACTTTTTCCCTTAGGTTTTCTTCCCATTGTCCCTTACTTACCAATTTTCTGTTTAAGTCTCCTTCAGTCCATGTTTGAGGCAAAAAGGATGAAATTTCACACTTAAAATTGTGCTTGGTTCTGAGACAAGTTAGAACTGCTTCTGACCAAAGATATATTTGCAACAAAAACATTCAAATATTCCAATTTTTTATGCAAAATTTGTGAAACTTCACATAAAAATGCAATTTACAAGTTAAAAATTCCCAAGAACAAAAATGTAACCTTTCCACATCAAATAACCCACACACACCACCAGGATTTTGACAAATGTATCTGTCCAAAGTATTAAGCTATACGTTAGAATATTTGAGTACCAACAAAAAACACAGACATCTTTGACCTGATTTTCAGTCAGCAGCCTCCCCTGATGCAGGAACAAACTTGTGTGTGTCCCTACCAGCACATACACTTTTGCTGCATTTAGACCTGTATCTACATTGAACAAATGTGGTATATATTTGAAAATTTTATCACTTGTGTGCACACGTGATCCATCTCCCACTGAAATCAATGGAAAGACTTGCATTAGTTGCACTAGGCCACAGAAGTGCGCGTGCATGTGCAAAACTGTGCACACATAAATGGAGACTAGGTTGAGAATCCTTAATGTAAATCAGATCCTTAATATAACTTTTGCAAATTTGTATTGAGCCTTTTATGTCACTCACAGTACAACTGGCTTCTTTGTCTTCCAAACATACGTACATGTCATAAAGGGTTAAAAAGGATAAAAACAGATTAAAGTGATCTTAAAAAAATAAACTAAAAACTGCTTCTCTCCGACATTACAGACAGCAGCTCCAACCATCATCAAGGGATAAATCAATTTGCAGAAGCTGTGGCAGCTATTTAAGTCCAGGGCATGGGGCCAGAGTCATGTTAAGATTTTTTTTTTTGGCATCCCATAGCACTGCATTCCAGTGATCAGGAACAGAGTTGGTCAAACTATTTGCTATGAACAATGTATTCATCAGGTTGGCTCTTCATCAGTTATCTGCGAACAGGACTCATTCAGTTCCCCCCCCCTGCCCAATTTGTTCATTTTTCATAACTGTTTGAATAATTTTGATTCAATATTTGAGCCTGTTAGTTATTTGGGAGCTTTTGTAGTGAATGCTCCATCAATATCCAGAACCCACTATTCAAGCTGTATCATCTCAGTCACACCTTATGGTTTCTCTCCCCTAACTGGATGACCCAGCTTTAATGTAACAATTTATTTAGATATGATCCAAGTGCCTGCCTTCAAGAACATTAAAGTAACCATATGTTTTGTTAGATAATGAATATTTATGTTTCCCCATCATTAATAAAATCACGGCCATCCGGGGCCAGTGGAGACATTGCTTCCAAAGCTGCAGTCACAAAGAGCTACACCCCACCAAAGACAGACTGACATTCTAGTGTGATCATGACTGCTCAGGTTCCATATGGTGGGCAGGAAGAGATCTGTGATGCTGTTTATGATGCCATAGAAATTATTTTCATCTGATTCTACAGCTATGGAACACAAGCATGTTACCTCCGGCCCATCAAAGAGCTGGAAAAAGTTCAGCAGCAGTGCCTTTGAGTCATTATGCTTATCAGCTGACGAGATAAAAATCACATATAAAGTTCTCCAAAAGGATCCCACAGCTTATAAATTGCAACTTCATTGGCATGGACATGTCATCCACAGCGAAGACACCAAGCGCCTAAAGAAAATACCATAGAGTAATAGCAAATCTTTAATGGGCAAAAGATCACAGGAAAAGGAAAAGGAGAGCTCTCCTTATAGAATGCGCCCAGTTTGACACTGGTTTCAACATGTATCAGAGCCTGGGCCTTCCAACTGGCAAGCTCCATACAAAGAGTGAGGAGGGATGTGAAAACTCCTGCCCTATGCAGCTGCAATGCTTCTAGTTGCCATCATTCAGGCAATATGCCTTTTCCCACATCCCACATTCATTTGCCCCAGGGTATAGCATATGGCAGCCAGGCATATCTCAGTAACACAATATATGCTCAAAATTCAAATGTAGTTGTGGACCTGCACACTCTATAGATTGCAGTATCCTTCTATGGTATCAATGTCCTTCACCTTCTTTTTTCATTTTCATGTCTTTCACTGGGCTCTGTCTGTACAATTCGTTCTCACCTCTCTATGTGAAGGAAATCTCTCACTGCATACGATTATATCGTACACATTGTCATTTGCATTTCCTACACTATTTCTTAAAAATAATTATTCCTAAGAAAGAAAGAAAACGAAAAGAGACAACGTACTCATGCCTGGTACTTGGTCTGAAGACCTACAAGCAAAACCCAGGTGATGTGTGAAGTGATGCAGGGGTCTCAGTAGATACCACTCCTCCTTTGGAACCAATGGAATTGCATTAGGTTTACGTTAGAAGTCATTGTGCTGTATCTCCTCTACGAAATAAAATGTGTTATCTATAAGCCTTAAATACTCTAGGACCCAGCTGTCTGAGAGAATGCCTCTACCCCATGGCCCAATGTGATCCATTCCCATCCCTCTCTTTCCAGTCAAGGCATGGCAGTTGTGATCACATGCTTTCGTTCTTGGTGTGGATCAGAGACTCTGACAGTAGGACATTCCCAATGGGAAGTGGCTCTGGAATGTGATGTGCTGGAAGTCTGTCATGCCTCACCACTTTTAGGGCACAGTGCAAAATTCATTTCTTTAGTGATGACTAAATACTTCACTTCCTGTCTTAAAATGTGAAACAGTTCCCTTGTTCCACCCAAGAGGTGAGTGCATTTCATAGATAGCTAAAATGATTCCTATATTTGTATAGAGTTTGTCAAGCTCTTTAGGATCCTTTGAAATTAAAAATCCCTATGCCATTGTAAGTGATCATTATTTACATATAGAGAGAAAATAGTTCATTTAAAGCTAGCTAACTGGGTACCCATACCAATTATATTAATCATACTGGAGTGTCTTGAGACTATGAATTTTCCATACATTTTTCTATGCCAACCCATGATACTGAGCAATGAAGTATCACTAGATGCTGAAGCCACTGACTCACCTGTCAAATAAGAGGTACATACACCTCCATACCATCTTCCAACTCAGAGAAAGAGGGAAAGGGGTTGAAACGAAAGTGGAAAGTAAAATGAAAAATAATATGAAGAGTGAAAAGTAAGAAGATCTAGAAAAGAAAGAAGTGTTGGAACAGATACTGAAGTTTTCCATTGCAAATTATCATCACTAACCGGCTGTCTGGGAACCACTCCAACCTGATGTTGGGTTCTCTTTGATAACGTGGTGTTTCTAAGCAACATTTCTAGGCAGCTCATGCATATGAGTGGTCAGTCACCACTCCATGACTTCAAAAAAAATGAATTTCTTTTGTTAGATGCAGATCCAATTTGTTGTTTGTTTGTTTTTTATATAAAAATACAGCAGGCCTTTTAAGATACAGTTTTTAAAAAATAAAGAATTAGTACTAAGTATTGTAACACATTTTACCATATACAGCAGAGAGGCTAATTTATTCAACAATATATTAATGAATCTCCCATTTTTCTTCTCAGCAGATGGGTATTCATGTAATGTGTTAAAGTTGTCAGGTATTTATGTTCTAATTCCATATGCATAATCAGCTGAAGACACCTCTTATTTAAGAATGACAATGACCATTTTATTCATGTGATGTGTTTGTGCTAGGATCTCAGTGAAATATTCTACAGGGTGGAGACCTGTTCCACCAGAATTTCTAAATTTCATTCTTCTTTTCAAATCTCATGGAAAATCTGGGAGAAAATCTGGACTCAAATCAGTTTAATCTGTACCTGGTGTCTCAGTTTTTCAAGTATTCAAACAAAGCTTATAAAGACCAAGTAGTATGTGATTTTTGTGGCTTCACTGGAGTATTTAGAAGCTATTCCTATCCCCCTAACATTATGTCTGATTGTATGCATGCATCCATAAGACCAGTAGCTAGTAGAGAAGAACAGCAATACTTCTCTGAAGCAAGAGATTTTCCAGTTTCAGCAAACTGAATGAGTTGTTGACACTCATCACAGGTAGAATATGAAGAATAGAGCAAAGATGTTTGTATATAATACCTCATCTGTGAAAAGCTGAAAGGCACTGACAACATATGACTCCCAATACCAGATCTGAAACAGGCAGGAATTCAGATATTGGTGGTAGAAGAGAACTAGACCCATTCTTGGCTAACGGACATTGAGAGAGATAGAATTCTGTAAACTGCTGACCTGGACTATGCTTTTGCAGTGCCTCAGGAGATCATCATGTTCAGTTAGCATGACCCCCTAGGGCAGGGGTCGGCAACTTTTCAGGAGTGGTGTGCTGAGTCTTCATTTATTCACTCTAATTTAAGGTTTCGCTTGCCAGTAATACATTTTAACATTTTCAGAAGGCTCTTTCTATAAGTCTATAATATATAACTAAACTATTGTTGTATGTAAAGTAAATAAGGTTTTTAAAATGCTTAAGAAGCTTCATTTAAAATTAAATTAAAATGCTGAGCCCCCCAGAGCGGTGGCCAGGACCCAGGCAGTGTGAGTGTCACTGAAAATCAGCTCGCGTGCTGCCTTTGGCATGCATGCCATAGGTTGCCTACCCCTGCCCCAAGGCATGGTTGAATCAAAGAGGTTAAAGAGAGGGAATGTCTACAGATCATTGGCGGGGATCATCATATTCCAAATTTAGGAAGAAGATTTCTTTAAAAAAAATTCCCATCAAAAAGGACTCAAACCTGGAATATTTGAATCTGACTCATGTAACTACAAATGAGACATTTGGTTAGCTAGCATTTCATATACAGTCACATAAACAAACTGCATTTACCACTCTAAGCCTGGAGCCACACACTCCTTGCTTAGCAAGACAGTACCCTTTATTTTGGTAATGTTAGAGATCCAGAGTATGAAATAGGACTTTTGCAATGGGCAAATCCTCATTTAGCACTGAATTCTGACTACTTCGGGGTATGTCTGTAAGGATGAAAAGGGTGCAGGAGTCTTTTCTCCCACTAAAGCTCCCAGATGGGGCCCAAGAAGAATGTGGAATCCCTATATGCTAGTGTGGATACTGACTGGAATACCTTGTGGTGCTCCACAGCTACAAAAGGCCTCAACCAGATTAGGGATGCAGATAGTGCCCATCCTGCCCCTCATTCTGCTCTCTGGCTTTAGGCAATGGAGACAGCTCACACTATACTTTTTAGCATCAATGTAACAATGGTTTTACATCATTCTCCAGTCAGCACTGCCTGATATATTCTGTCCACATCTTCCCTGCATAGGCTGATGGCCTCAGAGCACCTCCACTTCGTCATGTCAGATCCACATGGGGCCAGATGCACTACATCCGAGCGTGCTAAAGGAGTTGGTGGATGTGATTGCAGAGCCATTGGCCATTATCTTTGAAAACTCATGGTGATCAGGGGAGGTCCCGGATGACTGAAAAAAGGCTAATGTAGTCCTCATCTTTAAAAAAGGGAAGGAGGAGGATCCGGGGAACTACAGGCCAGTCAGTCTCACCTCAGTCCATCGAAAAATCATGGAGCAGGTCCTCAAGGACTCAATTCTGAAGCACTTAAAGGAGAGGGAAGTGATCAGGAACAGTCAGCATGGATTCACCAAGGGCAAGACATGCCTGACTAACCTAATTGCCTTTTCTGAGGAGATTCCTGGGTCTGTGGATGAGGGGAAAGCAGTGGATGTGTTATTCCTTGACTTTAGCAAAGCTTTTGATACGGTCTCCCACAGTATTCTTGGGCTGGATAGATGGACTATTAATGGTGGAAAGGCGGCCTAGATCGTCGGGTCCTCAACGGGTATGAATCAATGGTTCCATGTCAGTGGTAGCTGGTTTCAAGCGGAGTGCCCAAGGGTCGTCCTGGGCCCGTTTGGTTCAATATCTTCATTAATGATCTCAAGGAAGCACAGGGGATTGGTCCTGCTTTGAGAAGGGGTTGGACTAGACGACCTCCTAAGGTCCCTTCCACCCTGAGATTCTATGATTTATGGACTGTACTTTCACAATTTAGATGACACTAAACTGGAAGTGGTAAACACTGGAGGTAAGGAATGGAATATAGAGGGACCTAAAAAAATTAGAGATTGGCCCAAAAAAACCTGATGAGATCAACAAGGACAAGTGCAGAGTCCTGCACTTAGACGAAGAATCCCATTCACTGTTACAGACTAGAGACAAATGCAAGAACATTCTGCAAAAAGGACCTAGGGTAACAGTGACAAAAGCTGGATAGAGTCAACATGTGCCTTGTTGCCAAGAAGGCTAAGTATTTGTGGCTGTATAAGTAAGGCATTGCCAGCAGATGAGGCACGTGATCATCCCCTATTTGACATGTGGACGCCTCTCCTCTGAGTAGTGTGTCCAGTTTGGGTCCACACACAAGAAGGATGGAAAAATGGAAAGAGTCCAGCAGAAGCAACAAAATTATTAGGGAGCGGAGTACATGACTTAATGAGAAGCTGAGGGAACTGGATTGTTTAGTCTGCAGAAGAGAAATGAGGGGGGATTGATAGCTGCTTTCAACTACCAGAAAGGGATTCCAAAAGAGGACGGATCTAACTGTTCTCAGTGATAGCAGATACAGAACAGGATATTGTCTCAAAGTTGCAGTGGGGAGGTTTAGTTGGATATTAGGAAACACTATTTCACTAGAGGAGGGTGTGAACACTAGGAGGGTGGTGAAGCACTGGAATGGGTTACCTAGGGAGGTGGTGGACTCTCCTTCCTTAGAGGTTTTTAAGGTCAGGATTGACAAAGCCCTGGCTGGTATGATTTAGTTGGGAATTGGTCCTGCTTTAAGCAGGTGGTTGGACTAGATGACCTCCTGAGATCCCTTCCAACCCTGATATTCTATGATTCTATGCCTTCCCCACACGTACTGCATGGAGGAGCAAGTCCACAACTTGACCTCAATTGCTTATGACCTCAACATAAATAACTGAAAGTGGATGTGCATATTTCCAATACTGAGGCATGACAGACAAGTGTCTGAAGATACTGGAGTATATGAGAGGATGCAGGAAAGTGTGAACTTGTGAAAGAAATCTACTGCAGCACACAGTAAGATCTAACGCTTGGAAAGTGTTTTTAGTAAACAATTCATCTGCTGAATTTAGCTTTTTTGTTGCTTTATTATTTTTAAGAGAGTTGGAAGGTTTCACAAGCTGTCCATGGGAAGACCAAAGATTCTACACATTTGTTTGCCGCTGGTAATTCTTCATAGAAAGTTTTGCATGAACATATTTTGGTCTACGTTTCCTAGTGACTCTTCACTGCACTGCTGTGAGCATTCACTATCTGCAGTTCAGAACCCAAGCTGTTCATCACCTTCCCGTTTAGGAGTTTCCAGGCTTTCTTTACAGGCTTTATGCCTGGAGAAACCTCCAAAAACATGTTCCTCAACCCATCTCCCTCATTTCCTTCTGACTCCCCCTAAAAACTCCGGGTTGTCCCTTGAAGACTGTGAGGAAAAAAGGGGAAGGAAAGGGTTTATTTTCTAATTGAATGCATTTTTCAAGTTATATATAGAACCAGATTAATTTTTTTCAACAAAAAAATTCAGTGAAAAAAATGCAGATACGGTGACATTGAAACATCATGTCAGTCTCACAAAATCATTCATTTTGAAAAAAAAATCCCATGTTGTTTTGACCTTTTCTTTGAACAAAATGTTTTCATTTTTCAGTTTGAAAAGACTTGTTCCAAAATGTCCTTTAATTGTATTATTAAAAATCCAAAACCGCAATGAAATATGACTATTTTGTCAAACAGAATCCCATCCAACATGAATATTTTTACTATTTGATTTACAAAACATTCAAAAAATTGTTTTCAGTCCAACCTTTTGAAACAGTTTTTTTTGACTTTCTGAAATTGCCAGCAAACTGAAAATTCCACTATTCACACAGATATAATTGTGTACCCACTGTAGTGCCTGATCTAAAGCCCATTGCCATCAGATGAAAGACTCCCATTGGATTCTGTGAGAGTTGAATCAGTTCTTTATTGAGAAACCATTTGATTTTATTGTCTCCATTGCCCCTCCTGTCCCTCTGTATGTCTGCTTATGATTCTCACTTGTTGTGCCTTGACATGTTGAGATCAGTCACACTTTGAAAGGGACTAAGTCTTCTATTTTGTTTTGAAAAGGTAGCTAGAATGTTTCTGGGTGCTCAAAAACAATACAATAATTTTGGCTGGACATATAGATCGTGTGTTATTGTTTCTGTCCCTGACTGGGTGAATACTAGTGGCTGCAATTTTGAAATTCACTTTCCACAAATATTCTCCAGTAATCATGTAAAGTGGGAAAGAGTTCTGCTAATAAACATGCTTGTAGAATATTCACAGAAAGTGAATGCAACTGGGATTGAGTACAGACAAAGGACCTTAAGCATTCTTAATGAACATAATCAGAATTTTGGACACATTTCTGCCACCCTTAATCACACAGAGCAGTCCATGACTGCACAAGTAGTCCCATGGTAGTCAATATAAGAAAGGTCAGTAGAATTAAGCCTTTATCAATAATTTTTGCAGTATTCATCCAGCTCTAGTAAGGCCTCCAATTAAGTCTTAAACCATATTGGAGTGTATGATTAGAAGCAGGTTAGTTTTCTAGTTAAAATCCTGGCTTTAGACTCAGGAGACCTGAGTTCAGTTCCTTAGCCTGCTATCCCCTCCCAAACCATTTAGGGAATGATCTGAAATCAATGGAGCTCTTTTTATTGACTTTGGATTTGGATCAGGCCCTTATTCTTTCTGGACTTCACTCTAATTCATTAATGTTTGTGAGATGCTCAGATACCAGTGACTGTGGTAATAAAAGTACCTAAAGAGACAGATGAAAAGATGATAGTTTAGAATTCCTTCCTCATCCCTGCTGTGATCAATTTATACCCTGAAACATAAGATTTGATGACCTTATTATGCTAAGGTGCAGAGTCAAATATTTTATTAATAAAATGTCCCTGACCTTTTAATAACCTGGGCACAATATTTGACTCTTTTAGTTGACTACTAAGATTGATCCTGCAAGTTGCTGAACACCTCACAGGAAATGTTTTGAGCTCTCAGCCTGCATTAAAGTCAGTTGGAACAGGAACTGATGGAACTCAGCACCTTCAGGCATTCCATGGAGTAATTAGGAGTATGGATGTGCTCTGACATTACGTATATGCACTGGGGTTTTTTTCCTGCATGGCCCTTTAAAAAATTAAATAAATAAATAAAAATCAAGAGAGTCCCAATTCAGGCTCACTCCTGCAAAAATGCAGAGCATGCTGGTTCTAAATCACCAAAGCACATAAAGTTAAGCATGTGGTTAAGCACATGAGTAGTTTAACTGAACTGAGACCACTTACATGCTTAAAGTTAAACACATGGTTAAGTGCTTTGCCCTCAAAAGGGATAGTTAAAAGGATGTCTTTAAGGAGTGACACAAAAGTGCTACTTACAGTCATTTGTCTAAGGCCAAGTCAAACTCATGGCTAAGTTCATCCCTGACATAAATCCAATGACTCCAATCAAGTTAGGCCAGTGTTGAATTTGGACCTCTGTGTTTTTTTTCTGCAAAACTCAAATGCTTTGATAAAATTCCATTTCTCTAATTTTATTAGCCAATGTCACAGTCGTACCAGTTGCTATAAGAGCCTATGTAAGAATTTATGACAGATAATATGCAAAAACTTTCAAAATAGTTGGATTTCTATTTTTGCTTAGCAAATTGCCCCTGTGAGGAATGGTGTTTGTGCTTCTGGCCACGGGAGCTGGGCTACAAACATCAGAACACTTGAGAGTAATGAACTTCTTTCCAGTCTGTAAAATGCACCTGGTTTTTTTGTTTGTTTGGTTTTGGTTTCCTGGAAGCAAGATAGTCTAGCTAATGGTGGCTGAACCCACTCTACAGGATGTCAGAATTGACTTTGTCAAAGTTTTCAATACCAGCTCCTTTGCAGACATTTGCTTGGAATTATGAGAGCAAAAATTTCTTTGTGGGTTTTTTTTTTTGTTGTTTGTTTTTTTTAAGTTTTTAACCACCAAGCTGTAAGATTAAAGCATTAATTGCACCACAGTAAATAATGTCCAGCTGGTACAGCTCCAGCTGCAGTTGATCTGTTAGCTACTACTCCATGTATCAGGCCAAACAGCAACCATTCTTTTATGATTAAAATTAAATAGGAATCATTCAGACATTTGTTAATTCTATATGCTTGATTTTATCATCTTGATCTTGTTCCAGTTTCTTTAAGCGTAATTATTCTAAATAGTCTGAATCTTCTTAAAACTAGCTAGCACTTCCTTGTTTGTTGCTAGTCCTCTATGGAATAATACTGGAGCCCATCTATAACAGTGCTAATTTAGTCCTACCAAGAGTCCATATTAGGATTTCTATAGGTTTAATTCCCTACTTTAATCAGTCATTTATTCTTCCGTCCCAGAAGCTTCTGTGAAAAGTAAGCTTCCATTACCTGCAGTAAATCCAGAAAACTGGGCTTATTTATGTAGGCTAAGAAAATTTACAAAAAAATAGGAGTGGTTATTTTTATAGATGGCCTAAGGTATATTCCAGCTCCTCCAGTGCTTGTCTACCACCAATATGCATGCATAAGACCCACTGGTATCAATGAGAATGATTTTTGCAAACACTCCTTGCATTGATGGGAAAAAAAGACATGCCAATCCCCCTATTTCTTAAAGCTCTCTTGTTTTTTACCCTATTCAACCCAACTGCTTGCTGGTTGTTCTGCTGGCAGCTTTAACAGCACTAATACTTTCCAAACTAGAAAAAGTTTCTACTTTAATATAGTATGACTAGCTCAATATGTACTGACCTCAAACCCTGGATAGTAGTAACTTGATCTAGCAGCTCATTATTGTTACTCCCAGCAAATTTCCCCTTGAAAGTGCCTGATGCTTTCTTCCACCCTCACTCTCCCACCCTCCACTCAGAATTTGTTTTTAATTGTTCAGGAGAGAAAATTCAAACTGTGAGCCAACTATATATTTCCAGGGGGTACAAGATATTAATAGAGCAACATTGTGGCCCCATATATCGTAATAAACTGTGCTGTAATTTGTTTACCCACCAGAGACAGTAACTAACATTCAGATAAATGGAGCTGGCGCCTGCAAGATTTATGATACACTTCTGTGCTTAGCAATGTTTAATCAGGGAGTTAAAATATTATAGTGTAAAATCCTTTACAAGCATGCACAAACAGAGAACTACCATTAGAGGCTTGGCCAATGTACTCGATGTCAAATAGGACCTCCAGACACTCTCAAAACACAAAGAGGAATATTCAAAGGAGCTACTAACTGACTAACATTATTTCAGAACTACGTCAGGGCACAATTTGTTTTTAGGGGGGCTTGCTTTTGAAGTGACAGAGTGATAGGCAGGGACAAGTGGACTTGTTTGCAGGATCCATCAGGCTGAGAGGAGCTGGGCTGAGGGGGAGGTGAATTTTGGTCAAAAAGGTGGTGGATGCCTGTCACAGAGCTTAGTGTGTTTGGATAAGACAGACTAGCATGTGGGGGGATCAGCATGAAGCATCACACCTGGAGGAAAAGACAACTAGCTCCAGCCCAGTGCCATAAGACTGGCTCCACAAAGTCTAGCCAACATCTGGAATGGATATCAAGAGACACAGTGCAGCCCTGACTGGCGCTCCACTTTACCTTTGTACTTTTCACTGCAAATTGAAAAGCAAAACAGACATCAAGGATATATTTATATAACTGTCTTCAAGCTGCATTTTCTACTCCCATCTGCTGCACATGATAAGTTTCAAGTGTTTTCTAATAAAAAAGGATTTTTTTCTTTTACTTCTTGTTCAGCAAACAGACTGACCTCTTTTATTCACAGTTTTAAAGGAACAGTAAATATTTTGCAGCCAAGGGAAGATTTTCAGTTATTGGTGTTATTAACCAAGTGAGCAATTGGTGAAAGTGCACACACATGTGCATTGGTCTATGTACATGGTTGCGTGCACACGTGTGTTTCTGAGAATGAGAGACATTCTTTTGAAATAACTTTGTTTTCACATCATGCTGTTGTTACCTCTTTTGAGGTGGGGAGAGCAGTGCTGTGTACAAACAGGAGATTGTGTGGTGAGCCACTCTCTAGGAGCAAGTGACACACAGAAGGAATGCAGCCACCAACCAGATCAGAAACAATCTGTTTTTTCTCTGATTTTAGCTGTAAAGCTAATGGGTCCAGATAATTAATCAACCTAAGTCTTATGAAAAAAAAAAAATCACTAGAATGAGAACTGGTTTCATTTTGCTGCAGAGCTGGCAAATTCATTTTCACACCAGCGATAAGGCATCAAAATGGGCCTGACATGTAGTCACTGGTCTACAAAGACAAGAGGTACATGGCATTGTGAGACATGCTCTGACAAAAGTAAGCTGGGCTCATCTATACCAAAAATATTAAAGGTCAGATTGTGACCCACTTATATGAATAACTGATCACCAGTGTAAGTAGCCACGAAAAGTAGGATTACTCGTGACTATGCTGTCCACCAGTGGAAATAAAGGAACAACGATGTTGAAAGCATTTGCTGGATTTAGAAAACATAGTATTCATTATTTTGTTTGCTTATTGTCACCGGGAGAAGAGATAATCAGCACTGTGTTTTACATACTAGAAAGGGCTCCCCTGCCTTTCTCTTCCTCATATTACCAAGTGCAATTGTCAACTGTTGGAGTGATACAAGGAACTGGAGGTAAAATTTGGTGTAGCTAGAGCTGGGGATCTAGAATAAGTACTTCTGGATTCTGTTCCTGGCTACCACTGTTTGATTCGATAGCTGTAGGCAAGTAACAACCTATCTGCTTCAGTTTATTCAGTTGTAAACTAGGCATAATACCTACATTAGAGAGAAGCTGTGAGAGTTTAACAATACTTTGTAATTAGAGCTTGTCAAATATTTTTCTGTTGAATGCTTTTATTGGCCTTTTCCATTTAAATTTATTTGAATTTTTCCTTTTTTTCCCCCAACAAAAATCCAAAATTAAAAAATTAAAAAAAAAAAAAAAGGTTTTGTTTTGGAAAAAACATTCTTTAAAAAAAAATTCAGGTTGCCAAAAAAAAACAACCTCACATTGTTTTCACCAACATTTTTCTCAGGGGAAAAAAAAAAAAAGATGACAACATTCCTCAACCAAGTCTACTTGTAACATGCATTGAGTTTCTTCAATGAAAATCCCAGGGTAAGTGAAAATATTATAACTAGGTATGATATTATAATTGTATATAATTATAATATAGACTGGGGGAGAGATTCTGCACTCAGTTGTGGAACTTAATTGATTTCAAGAAACAGATTTTGGCTCAGAATATGTTCTTACCTGAAATTTGTTATGACAAGATACTACATCTGTCAGGGATGGTCTAGGTATGCTTGGGCTGGACTAGATGACCTCTGAAGATCCCTTCAAGTCCTAACATTTCTATAATTCTATAACGCTAGCTTCAGTCTAAAAACTGTTTCATTGTGTGTATTGAAATCATTGTATGTTACCTAAACAAAGAGGCATATTTGCCTTTTTTCATAATACACTGTTAAATAAAAGCACCTGCTGTTACTTACTGCAGTCTTCTCAGTTTTTTAAAAAGTTATGATTTCATTAAACCTCCAAAGGGGTGAAATTCTGTTTTTGGAGAGAGCGCTAGTGAATCTGTGAAAAGAAATTCACAATGTCAGTGAACCTGAAGAAAAAACCGAGTAGATATTTCACTTTTGGGAGTTGACTCAAAAATCAGGAAAAACAGTCTCATACTTTGAAATCGTACTGCTTATTGGCAAATTTTATGTCTATGCTCAATTTAATTCTAAAACATTATGATTTCACAATATTGACCCAAGTGAAATTTCACTGTTATTCACCTACAGATATGACAAAACAGCACCATCCATAAGTTTTGCACATTTTTATTAATACAAAAGTACTGTGGAAATAAATGTGGGTTCAATTTCCAAACAGACATAAAAAAGCAAGCATTTCCTCATTCTGAGATATAATTTTCCAGACTGCTTCACACTGCTCCTTAGTACACATTTTCACACTATTGTGCATATACATCTAAAATAAAAGATCAGTTTGATCATAAGAAACTTTCTGGATGGCATTTAAATGTCATGGTTCATAGATCAAAAGACAAGCAACCAGGTGGGTTAATAGAAAACACCAGAACATATTGCCCAAAGAAGTTAATATATTTTGGGTCTAAACCCATCCCAAGGTCTGTAGGCTTCAAGCAATGGTTAGTGTCTGACAACAGTGTTGTGTCATTTTGGAATCAGAAGAAAAATGCATTTCCTTATTACCTGTTTTCTGTAATTATTAAATGTAACTCGTTTACTGATTAGAAAAATATTAAATAGCTGTAAGATTGAAAAAAATGCGTGAAAGCAAGAGGAAAAAGCATGTAACATATCTGAAATCCTATGTCTTCAGTTTTTGAAATAAATCTTTAGCATTTGGAAAATGATTTAGAAAATATAAAGAAAAGAATTGTGTGCCGACCTCTGCATTAAAGCCTATTGTTTGTTAGTGCAGCTATATAGAATGGTTCTCTAGAGAAGATATAAGGAAACCAACTAGTAATTTTTTGAGAGTCTTTAGTGGGATAGTCTGGCTGCCGCAGACCATGTTACATGTCTGTGTAATACAATGTAGAATGCAATGAAATTAGCACTCAGTGGAGTAGTTAGACATCCAGTGCTCAAAGCACTGTCCGCAGAGTCTGCCTTGAGATTTCATTGAACCCCTAAAATATGTTGAATTAGGTTCACAATCTGTCCCTGCTCCTCCCTCATATTTAATGTGATACATTTCTCATGCAAAATACTGTTAATTCTGTCAATTTACCAGTGACTGTCTGACAAAGCTGAGTTGAAAATGTTACATGTACTGTAATGCTGACAAGCTCTGACTGCAGAACAATTGCCTGCTGCAGAAATAAAGTAATGCCATTCCTATGAAATCTATAAACTCAAAACAGGGCTACAGAACTAGTGGTTGCCAATAACTTTAACTTCATTTATCTATATTTGGCAAAAATTGTGCTGCAGCTGGAGATGAAATGCTGAGCTAAATAACTGCAGCGACGTGAGCTCCAAAACAGCAATTACTAAGCGAAGCTGCCTTGTATAAGATTTTACTTTTAAATTTATTGTATTTAAAGCAATTCTCTAGCAATGTACAGTACCAAGAGTGTTGCCTATTCAAATACTGCCCGATCCCAAGGACATATGAGCTTCACTATCAATATATTGAAGTGTTTAGCAAGGCAATATGTCTCTCATGCAATCCGATTAAAGTGGTGTGCAGTCAGATTGAAGTGGTGCACATGGCAGTTTTACCCTCCATGAACCTTTTTATTGTCTCTAATTGCATGAAGTGACTCATTTTAAAACCTAAACTTGCTTATTGCAAACTGTTCAACATTTGATTTAATTTTCTTTATTGGCAAAGCTATCGATAACTCTAACAGGCTAAAGGAAAAGCTATTGATTCTCCATTCACTGCCATAGTGAAAACCGCAAACACCAAGAGGTAGGCTCTGTAATCTTTACTCATGATGATGAGCACATACTCACATGAACAGTCCCATTGAAGAGACTATTCATTTGGGTAACTGCCCACCAACATGAGTAAAATGTTCCATCATCTACACTTCAAAGGATAATGAGGAATACGAGTTCTTTGTCTGCACAGTCATTATCACTTCATTCTAGTTTATGAAGTCCAGTAGTAATAATGAATGTTTCCCACATACATATTTAATAAATGGACTTTGTGAGAAGGGAAAAATATGTTCTGCCACACTACACAATACATATTCCACTATGGAAGCCCAAACCTCTTCAAGAAAAAGTTTAGTATTTCCAAAAAAGGGTCAGGGAAAGGGCAGTGACCTTCTGGTATATATGCACGTTCTGGTAAATGAAGGCCCCTGCCATAATTTCACATCGTTCATGCAAAATGGTGCCGCTAGGAATAACATTAAAATACCAAAGAAGTTGACTGACTGCCTTGATTCCAGAAATGATAAAGCATTTCTTATGTTATTTCCAAGATGACATAGCTTCCTTCATACACGGAGTCTTGAGTCAGGATAAAACTTTTCTTTTTGATCACATTGCTGACTTTGACTTCACTCTGTTTAGCTTCACTGTCAAGTCCAAAAATTCATGACCCTGAGCTTTCTCCTTCCCCTGACATCATCCTTATCTGTAAGACTGCCTCATCTCCAACCAAACACAAAACATAGCCAGAGTTACTAAGAAATTCTTATTCATACACTATCTTTCTGTCTGGACTACAGCTCATTCTCCTCAATCTCATGGGCTGGATTCATCCAAGTGGGTCCAGGAACAAAAGTACAATTTGTACCCCACCCCCTGCAATCAGGGAGCAGCTATGGCAGAGGAGGCTATGACCTCAGGGAAGGAGAGGGGAGATATTGATAGCACTGCCTCACTCTCCTGCAGAGTTCATCCAAGGAGAAGCAGCTTTAATCCTTGTCAAGAGTGGAGGCATCAAGCTGTCCTGCCCCTATATTCCAGGGCCTGATCTCTGCTGGCTGCTTCCAGGCCTCCTGGATGTATGGAAATCATGACCAGCTTCACCAGAAGCAGTCTCACATCTAGGAGGACATCACAGGGTGAGTTGGACCTTTTATTTTGAATAACATTTAGAGTCCAGCATGCTGCATCTATACTACTTCCTTGCCCAAAGAAGTTGCGCCATATTACCCCATCCTCTACCACTTTCACTGGATTCCTGTCCATCTGTGTATACAATTTTAAATTGCTGTTTTAATTTTAAAATTCATGATGAACTTGGTCTACCCCTTCTTCTGGGCCTTAATCCCCACAGCTCACTGATTCCTCTCTCCCTCGATTTTGGCTTCTTGTTCTCTGTCATTATCTTGCAGTTCTCCACACTTAGCTGCCGCTACCTCCCAGGACTCTTTTCCTTCCTCCACAGGTTCTGTATGTGTATGTGTATATATATGAATATGAATATGAATGAGAGAAAGAGAGAGAGAGAGAGCGCACTAGTTCTCACACACACACACACACACAAAAGTTTGAAATACAGCATCATCTTTAGTTTACGTTGACTCACTAACTCTCTGCCAGTGTTACACTGTACACATAACAACCTGTATCAATATATATAGCCCTGTATTGTGTAACAGTATAGGGACTTAAAATGAAAATCAACGATGTTCAAGTAAGTGGGTTGTATAATGAGACCCTGGTTCTTCTGTATACTCTTTAGTTGTAAAAATACTGATATTAGCTCAATTATCATCTTTATTCAATATTAATTTGAGATAGCAGAAAGGGTTAATCGGCTCTTAGAAGTTGTTAGGTAACAGTTTCTGCCTTCCGGATAACAAATGAGGATTATTCTAATGATGTTCACTGAAACTATTATCACTCAATATCCTGTTGACTTGGTGTTTCAACCTGAACTTAAATTAGCTTAATTTGAGAGGAGCAAGAAGTGGTTCATCTTCTAAAAAATGTTATTCCTTGCTTTCTCCTATAGAAAGCTCAATACAGGTGCTTTCAATCGACAATGATTTTACACTGGGGGAAAACACTCACAAGAAGAGAACAAAACTAAAGTCTCCATGAGAGGGAAAGCACAAAGCTCTGACATGCTGAATAATTCTGCTCCCGTCACTGCAGAAAGGAAAAATTCTTAGAAATATCAAGGAACAGTATACAGAAAATAAAGGCATACAAGTTTCATGCCATATACACAGCTCTATTTTTCTAATTCACCTCTGGAGTCTTAGGGCTAGATGAATTGAAGCACAACTCTGAGCAACAACTCCTCCCCAGGAATCATTGTGACTGAGCCACAGTTCTTCCCCTCATCCTCCTTGCTAAAAGGAGTCATGTTGGGAAGAAGAAATTTGCTGCTAGTGCATATTAGCAGCAATTTACAACCACCATGTCAACTCATCTACACTGGCCAGTGAAGTCTGGGGTGGGGGGAGAACTGGAACCAGAGCCCCACCCATTCCCCACTGTTTCCTGTCCTCCTACTCTGAGGAGAGAGTAAATAGGTGCCCATTTATACCACACAGCTAGATCCAAGGTCCTTGTAGACTACATTGGGTTATAAAGGTGGAGTTCTTATCAGGACCAGCTCTAGGCACCCACAAAGCAAGCACATGCTTGGGGTGGCACATTTCCAGGGGTGGCATTCCATCCATCCTTCTTTTTTTTTTTGATGGGGCTGCACCACTTATACGGGGCGAGGGCACCACGCCCCCCGGCTGCAGGTGGAAGGGGAAGACCCAGCCCCGGGATGCTGAGCTGCCAGGGCCCAGTTGCTATCTGGGGAGAAGAGGGCAAGTCTGGCTGGGGAGCTATGCCTGTGCCACCTCATCTGCGCACTGGCTGCTGCGCTGCCTTGTGCCACCTCTTATATTGGGAGCTTCTCTGTGTGGCCGGGTGGGGGAGGGGGTAAAGCCCCTGCAGGCACAGGGAGAAGGCGACATCACTCACTCCGCTTCCAGTGCCGCCTGTGAGCCACAGCCCCACCTGAGCTTGGGGCAGCAAAAAACCTAGAGTCGGCCCTGGTTCTCATACCCACTTTCCCCATGCTCCACTGTCACAACATAGGCCTCACTGACTGCATGAGCCCAGAGTCATTAAAAAGTACCGTGCCTCTTTGCCAGTCATCCCCATTCCTAAGTGCATTATCGAACATCCTAATAATTATTACTTTAAAGTCAACTGCTAACAAGTCAACATATGGAATAGGTTAAATGTTCCAACATCACTGATATCATCTTTATGGAGTACAAGTTTCTGGTTCTGTTTTCAGAAAAGATCCTTCTTACACTAACCCCCTGCTCACAGAGAGATACTGTACACACTCTTCTAGAGTAATTCAATGTGGAGCAGCTATGCTGCTTGGGATTAATTGATTTTGGTTTTGTGATGCTGACACTTCTGATGTATGGGTGTCTGCTTCTAACTTCATAAATTACAGCCCTTGTCCATGTTAAATTTTGTTTGGGCTGTGATTCTTCAACATAACATGAAGCAGCAACTGCAAAGACACCTAATTTACAGTGCAGCATCTATGTTTTATTTTAATATATAGAAGTTAGATACAGCACTTCCTTTTAAAGTAACTCTTTCCTTTCCCTTCATCACACATCACTTACCTCCACACTCATGGATTTCACAGGAAATTACCCACATTCCAGAAATTCTTACAGGACAAATGGTTAAAGCTTAACGTGCACATTCAAATTGTGAGGCAACAGTGTTCAAGCACAACTACATTCCCTACACTCTGTTACATCTCCTACACAGGGACAGCTCCCACTTCCTAAGGTTCAATCCACCACAGAGTGGGCAAAAGGAGGCACAAAGAAGTCAGGGCATGGTCCTGCTCCATCTCCACTTGAGGCAGACAGCGTGCTGCACCCTCTCTGAGGTGCAATGTCTCCCAGAGTTCCCATTGTGGCACTGCAGTTACACACTCAAGGGTCTAAAGTTACCCTAAATCAGATACTGTTCAAGTAAAAACAGTCTAGCCTATCAACAGCAGTATACTCCCTGCTTCCACACTCCCACCATCGGTACAGCGCACATGTTCTATGTTTGTTTCAGGTCATACATTGATTTTCATGCACCTTCCCCTCTAGTTGGGGGAGCGGATTTTGAGCCCAACATGGGGGTTACTAGGAAAGTGAATTGCATGCAGGTTACCTTTCTTTTTTGTCTACATAATGCACTTTTTCACTGGTTTGCAAATGATGCAGTTAAAAGGATGATTGCCCAAAAACATGGCTAGTTTTTATGTGAGGAGAGAGTGAAATCACCATTAAAAACAAACAGAGATATTGTCAGTATGTAGTGACCCATCTGTGGCAATCAGCATTGCAGGTCATTATATTGAACGCATTTTTTCCTTTCCTTATGATCATTTGTTGTAAGTAACACTATTTTCCCCACCTGCACAGCAAATGACAGACAAATCAGTCAGGCCCTGTGGACCTTATTCTCCACTGTGTCACACCTTGTGTGGTCATTGACATCAGCACAGAGTGAATATAAAATTTTGCCATTCTATTCTTTGCCACCAGTGTAAATGACTACACAAGATACAAGGTACTGGAAAATCTGGTGCTATAAAAGAACTAGATAAATTCATGGAGAATAGGTCCATCAGTGGCTATTGACAGGGATGGTGTCCCTAGCCTCTATTTGCCAGAAGCTGGGAATGAGCCACAGGGAATGGATTACTTGATGATAACCTGTTCTGTTCATTCTCTCTGGAGCACCTAGCATTGACTACTGTTGGAAGACAGGATACTGGGCTAGATGGACCTTTGGTCTGATCCAGTATGGCCGTTCTTATGTTCAAGAGAAGAAGCTAAACTAGATAGGAGGCCTTTTGTAAAGAGACTTGTGTTAAAAAGTTTATGAATGGAATTTGGGAGTTGCCTGCAGCAGCAGGGGACTAGACTTGATAACCCAGGAGATCCCACCCAGTCCTCTGTTCCTAATGATCGTTTGCCTCCCACAATTATTGGAAAGTTACCATTTACCAACAGTCACAACAAACTGGTAACTGATACACTACAGCTTTTTCCTATACTTAGAACAGAAAATAGCATGTTGGCAAACATTGACTTTTGAATGGAGACCACTGTGTCAAGATCCATAGTAACCTTCCTAAAGAATTAAAAGCACGAACAGCAATTTACAAGACTTACACTAGAAAGGAGAAAGAAAGGAATGGCATCAAGCTGTATGGCTTCCATGTGTGGTCTTGTACTGACTTAAGCCTCTTAGATTTTTTATTTTATTTTTGCTTGCTTGCTTAGATTGCAAGACTAAAGGTTAAAAACAAGGGACTTGTTGTTAGTAGAACTGGACTGACTATCATTCAGCCAATTCTAGTTATTAGGTTGGAAACAAAGCACACTCTGTGATTAAATCCATATTCAATCATAAATATTTTGTCAGTAAGACAGTGAGTTTTCTTCCTACAGGAAACAAGAACTGAAGAGAGGCAATGATGAAGGGAGATAGCCAAGATAAACGGGAGTCGGTGATAAGATAATGCTGTAATTCTCTGTTACAGTATTGAACTGTGTTCATTTAAATTCCCAAGAACAGCTAGGTGAATTCAGAAGCAATGAGAATGAACAGAAAAGAGATTTCCTTTCTTGCATTTTCACTCAGGTGAGGGAGAGACAGTCCTTAAAACAGCGGTTTGAGAATCTCTATTCTTCTTTGAAAGGATGAATTAAAATCTGGAGGGAGTTTCTGAATGACCTTGAGCCCTCAGATCATTACACTTCAGTGTAGAACTGTGGCATGTGAATGGAAAATGGAGCAGTGACGGTTTTGCCAACAACACTGGAAGGATGATCATTTGGCAACATTTTATAAGACGAGATGGAAAAACAGAGGCTAAAAGGAATAAAAATGCTGGGCCAGATCTTCAGCTGGTACATAGTCAGTGGAGCAATGCCAATTTACAGCAGTCAAGGATCTATCCCAGACAGCATTTATCTTCTGTTTTTTGTTTGCATTATTTTCACACATTGTCTGCTGAAACTTTAAATAGCATTACCAGACATGGGGCAGATGCTCTGGTTAGATCAGGGGACTAGGTAGGACTCCTGTTGTTATTTATTAATTGTATTACAGTGGAGAAACTAGGGACTCATTGAGGTAGGCACTGCATTCACACAGGCTATGCCTACACATGGATCTGGGTGCCTGAGTTCCAACTTGAGTAGACATATGATAACTCTCATCAAGCTAGCATGCCAAAAACGGTAATGTAGCTCTAGTAGCACAAGCAGTGGCATGACTAGCCACCCTGAATACATACCCACAGGATCCAGGCAGGTTTGTACCCAGGGTGGCGAACCTCTGCCACCACTCACCATTGCCCATGCTATTATTTTCTGCCTGGATAAATGAGAAACAAGCAAAAGAATATCTAATCAAGCTTGTGTAAGCAGAGTCTGAATGAATTCTTCCCTGACAGCTAGTTGGGAGGGGGAGAGACTTCAGCAGCAAACTGATTTATATGAACACACATACTCTGCTTAGTTATCTAGAACATAGACAGGGGCTGCTCAAAATAATCAACTTTGGCTGATATTGGGTTACAAGTCACTTTGGTGCTGAGTGCAGGGATGGTGGAGTGCTGTTGCTGATGTTGTTGGCATTGTTGTGTGGGTGCAGGGAGGCAGGGTGTGCTTGAACTATCCCAAATGAGGGAATAACCCTTAGCTGAAAGGACCTCGTTATGCCAGGGGCTCGAATGCCAGCGCACTGTGAAAGTAAGACAGGTGGGGACAGGAGGTGTGGACCCTCCCTGGACTCATTTAATCTGTTCCCCCCATTGTTCAAAGAAAGAGCGAAACAGGCTTCATTATGATCCTCTGTTATTTTAAATGCTCAATCAGAGCTGAAATCAACTGTGGTAGGAATGTGTTTCTGCCCTGCCTGCTAAGAGCTAAAAATCACTGAGAGTGGAAATAACTTGAGAGGGGTCACTGTTTCTACCCAACCTGCAAAGAGCTAAAAATTACTAAGAGATTGATGTGCACAGGTCACAGCAGAGGGGGAAGTGGCAGCAGAAGGTGACTGACAGTCAGCTGGCGAATGAGTGGCTGGTGAGGTGGAGAGGCACACGGAGGGTGGCTGGCAGAGAGGTGAGGCGAGCGGCCAGCGGGGCGGCTGGCAGGTGGCTAGTGGGGAGGGCCAGAACAGAGCCCCGCAGAGAGGGGTGGCAAGCGAGTGCTTGAGCAGTGAAGCCGTAAGGTGCCTCTTTACCATGCTCTCCTCCACCCAGAGTGGGAGGTGAACTTTGCAGATGCACCTCTGAACTCTGGGTCCACACTGACCAAAGGACAGCAACTGTGAGTGGGATGAAGATAAGGATTGGGCATGTGAAAGGGACTTTTGGATTGCTGGACTTAAGAACCTGAGGGGAAAAGAGGTGGGTCTTTTACTCGTGGTTTATGTTTATGAACCCTGTTTGTGGTGTTTTGCCAAATTAAGGCTGAGTTGCTTCCCTCCTTTTATTAAAAGTTTATTTTCTACACTCAGACTCTATGCTTGCAAGTGGGGAAGTATTGACTTTCAGAGGCAGCTGGGGTATGTGTAATTTCCCCAGGTTATTGAGTGGGCACTTGAGCTGGTTCTGTGTTGTATTGATGGAAAGGAACCCCTAGTTATTCAACCTGGCCCTGGTTGCTGCTGGCTTCACCTGGTTAGACTTGGAATCACCCTCCCCACCCCATCTCTAAGTGTAGCCACAGATTAAGAAAGACTCCCTGCTCTGAAAAGCTTACAAATCAAACAAAAAGGATGGAAGGAGAAACAAAGGCATAAAGAAGGGCAAAAGTCAAACAACAGGTAAAGAAGAGCGCCTAACTTAGCTGCCTTTTTAATTTTTACTCACCCGGCAGCGCTCCGGGTCTTCAGCAGCAGGTCCTTCACTCGCTCCGGTCTTTGGCAGCAAGTCCTTCAGTGCCGCAGAAGACCCGGAGTGCTGCCAGGTGAGTCAACCCTGCCAGGCCCCGTCGAAACTATTTGAATTGGGCCCCGCACTTCCTAAAGCCAGCCCTGCCTCCCCATGTAGTGTCCCACCACCAGCCATTGGAGATATTTGCTGCTATCACTCACAGATCAGCTACATGCAATGATAGACAGTCTTATCATACCATCCCCTCCATAAACTCAGCAAGCTCAGTCTTGAAGCCATTTAAGCTTTTTTGCCCCCACTGCTTACCTTGGAAGGCTATTCCAGAACTTCACTCCTCTGATGGTTAGAAACCTTTGTCTATTTTCAAGCCTAAACTTGTTGATGGCCAGTTTGTATCCATTTGTTCTTGTGTCTACATTGACACTTAATTTAAATAAATCCTCTCCCTCTTGGTATCTATGCTCTCTATTAATACATCAGTGGGAGTCATGTCTCCCCTCAGCCTTTGTTTGGTTAGGCTAAACAAGCCAAGCTCTTGGAGTTTCCTCTCATAAGGTAGGTTTTCCATTCCTCAGATCATCCTATAGCCCTTCTCTCTACCTGTTCCACTTTGAATTCCTCTTTCTTAAACATGGGAGACCAGAATTGCACACAGTATTCTAGATGAGGTCTCACCAGTGCCTTTTATAATGGTTCTAACACTTCTCTGTCTCTACTGGAAATACCTCACCTGATGCATCCTAGGACTGCATTAGTCTTTTTCACAGCCACATCACACTGGTGGCTCATAGTCATGCAGCGATCAACCAATACACCCAGGTCTTCCTCCTCCTCTGTCACTTCCAACTGATATGTCCCCAGCTGATAGCAAACATTCTTGTTAGTCCCTAAATGCACGCTAGTGGCACCTCAGTCCTTTAACCTCCCTTACCTCAGTTCCCATAGGTTACCAACTTTTCCTAAAGTAAATTTAGGGAAATGATATCATGTCTGAGATACCACTACATGGTAAACATTGGTAAGAGCTGGCTTTTTAATGGCAACTGATGTAAGCAATAAGGAATGTGTCAGTGACATAAGCCATGAAGATGAGTAGTATCTTCATGAATAAGAGAAAGGAAACAGCACAAAAGGAACTAAGAATACTCACCAACTGCAAGATTCAGCAAGCAGGTGCAAAATAGCTTCTTCAGGGCTATAGCTGCTTGTCACTCCCATATTTAAAAGGGGCAACTACTAGAAAAGCATTCTGGGAAAGAAGATGAATCTACAGTGAGGTTCCAGTTGTGACTAGGTAGTCAAAAAATATTCTCATAGAGAAGGGTCTAAATTCCCCTCCTTTCTAAGGATTAGGCACTTGGTTGCAAGATATCCTATGGTTTTCAAATTCAAACTGTTAATATTATATTTCTACAATAAAAATGAACAGAAAATAAAAAAGACAAGAGATGCTTTTTGGCCATTAGCTGTTTCCTGTGTTTTGAGTATGCTACTGCTGCACCACAGGAACATTCACTAAGTGAATAAAATTAGAGCAAATATATAACACAATGCAAAATGTAAACTGGCACCTTTTCATTGACATCAACAGAACTATGCTGATTTACACCAGCTGAGAATCTGGCCCAACATTCCTGTATTAGAATTTCTTCTTAGCACAGCTAAGTTTATTATATTGGACAAAGGGATAGCACATATGCATACATGCTGCATAAACAGTATTGTACTGTTTGTATACAATATTGGCATGATACATACATATATTCTGTCTAGTATGACCTCTTAGACACATCAACCAGAGAAAGGGCTCCTAGAACAGTGCAGGATGCCCTTCAGCAGTAACCAGCCACTGCCCACCTTTGTGTATCTAGCAGCTTTTTCTGACTCAATGCATCTGTCTCTTAGAATGCCTTTTGCTCTTCGGACACCAGCGACTGCCTTGCCCAACAGAAGTAGAAATCTGCTGTTACCATGGTTAATATTTCTGACTTGATTGGCACCACCAGTAATTGAACTGCAGTCTCTTGAGTGCAGCAAGCTCTATTCATTAGCCCCTATTGTGTTAGACCATAGCATCAACCCACATTATTTTTCTTTGGGGAGCGGGGGAAGACAAGACAAGGAGAAAAAAAGCAGCCATGAATACAAAGTTATGTTGCCACACAAGATCTTGCAGTTTTGCTCCTAGAATGATTTCTTAAATATAATAATACTGCACAGGCATGTTATCCTATCAAGAATAGTGCAATATAGAGGGAGCAAGCCTCAGTTTAATGCCATAGTCACTCAGTTGAATATTATGTATAGCTGAAAACTGGAAGAGTCCCAGGATTTGTTTTTATAAAGACAGTTGCTCATTTGTTTATCATACTGGCAAGATTCTAACAATCATCTTTGTCTTTCGCTGTTGGGTCTATTCATATTATACACATATCAAAGTCATTAGAAAATCCTCTCTGAACCTTAGTAATTTCAAGGTGATGAGTTTATAAAAAGTTGCAGTGATGTATGAAATATTTCAGGCTTGCTCCAGTAAAGCTTACACCCAGGAGTGGCCCTTGACTTCAGCAGGATGCCCCATGTCAGTATTGCAGAATTGGACCTTTGCATTGTCCTATTAAGTTTCTGCTTTAAAACAAAAAATCCTTATGACTCCATCTTTACAAATAATTTCAAGTGGGGGGAACTGTTTCATTTGGTCCCCCACCATATTAATCCTTTTCTTGTTCTTAAATTACTCCACTATTGTAGCCGAGAAATATTACCCCAGGATTCGTTCCCATAGGAAAAAAATAATGGAAGTAAAGTGAAAAAATACAAAACTGTAGCAGTGTGTGGAAATGAGAGAGACATTACAAGATACTGACAAGCCACAAAATGTTTCTATTGTAGCTTGCTATTAATCTATTCTGCATCCTCTCAGTGCAGGTGTAGTGCCAAGATTCTCACTTTCCCACAATTTCCTCTATATGTTAGAAATACAACAATATAGCCTCTATTTATTCATTCTCTAGCCTGATCCCACTCCCACTGCATTATGTCAGGTCACATGGTCTTATCAGGTATGAGACCATGTCACACAACACAACAGATGCTAGGTAATAGGAGGACCCCCATGCAACATTGCAGCACAAAGCCTCATTGTAAAATACACTTCTAATTGAGTGCATGGGAATGAATAGGGTTGTAGAATAACAAATGTCTGCCCCAATCTGTGCAAAAATTGGAAAGCATATAGCAAGTGAAGCTGAAGAAAGAGAAAGGATGGTCTGTGATTAAGGCATTAGCTGAGGACTCAGAACAGTTAGGTTCTATGCCTGACTCTGCCACAAACATTCTATGTCAGGCTGGGCAAGCCACTTGATCCACAGTTTTCAGAGGTGGCTTCTAAATGTGTGTTCCTCATTGTAAGATTCCCCAGTGTGAAATCCTAATTTTCAGAAATGCTGAGTGCTCACAGCTCCAACTGAGGTCAATGGGAGCTGCTGTTGCTCAGTGCATCTAAGGAACTTGTCCACGTATGTCTCATGTCAGGCATCTCATTATAGAGGCACCCAAAATTGGTGGACACTTGAAAATTATGGCCGACTCTCCCTGTGTCTCAATTTCCCCATCAGTAAAATGGAGATAATGATACTTTCTGTCTCACGGGAGTGTTGTGAGGATAAAATTCATTAATGTTTGTGAAGTGCTCAGTTACTACAGTGATGAGCACCATAGGAAAAGCTCAGGAGGCAATAATGAGTTTGAATTCAGGGCAGGTTTTTTGTAGTAAACAATGCCTGGGTTCACAGCATGACTGACGATAGGGAAAAAATGAAATACTGAACAGCTACTCATTCAGTGAGCATCATACACACAGTGTGCTGAATTAGGCAGGGGTCCCATGGAAAAAATACAATTAAGACCATCATAATACGTACACACAAGAGGACCACATTAAGAATATATGGCTGCCGTAATGGACATTCCCAAATTTTAGAATGCTTCATTTTACAACTTCAAGTGATTTTTAACTTAAATAAGTAAGTATAAATAGTTATATGTAAGTAAGCATGTATGCACATAGCTCTCTCATCTATATGTAGACCAGGGGTCAGCGACCTTCAGCACATGGCCCATCTGCTGGCGGGCCATGAGACATTTTGTTTACATTGACAGTTTGCAGGCATGGCCTCCCACAGCTCCCACTGGCTACGAATGGTGACCCACAAGTACTTCTGTTCTTTTTGTGGACCCCAATATAAATATATATCCACACACATATGTAGAGCTTCATGAAGCTCAGAATTTGTCATTTCACTATTGTACCAGGTGGGATTTGATGGGTTTAGCAATCCCCTAACTGGTCATCCCTGATATATGCTAACTGTATCCTCTGTTTCATAGTCTACGCAGTCCTTTACATGCTCTGGCTAGGATCGCTGCAAGCTAAACTCAAACACTAGCAGCCTGGCTATTTTCATGCCCTTCAGCTTTCATTCTTTTTGTTGGCCAACTTGCCTGTTACATAAATAATTGTGGTTTAAGAGTAGACCTAAATTCTATTCCTCCATTTGACATATTAAACTAACTGCAAATATTCTCAACCCAGCTTTCTAGGTCAGTCTGCAACCAGCACTGAGACCAGATGTGCCTCAGAAAGGACAACATCATGTGAATAAAAAAAGACAATTTAAACAACAATTCTAAAACTCAATTCATACCCATATGAACTTTACACCTATAGGTAGTTCTCAAAAACTACAAATCTGACATGGAAATTGCGATTGTGTTAGTACAAAACTGGATACATAGGGTAGCCATATTTCCCTATGCTGAATATGGGACACCTGATAAAATTACTCATATTCAAGCGAGTTCAACAGCAATCAAATCAGAACGTTCAAACTATCATCATGTTGACTGAGCCCCTGTTAAAAAGAAATACTGTGTAGTTGGATTCTTTTTATTTGCTTTCTTATCTTTAAGGCTTTAGGGTTCACATGGGGAGAGGAGACACACACACACACACCCCTCTCCCTCAGGAGGGGTGTGGGGGTGACCAACCAACCTGACCCTGTCTGCCCAGTGCTCTTTGCCCTCCATGCCTGGCTGGGCCCCAAGGACGGATCCGTCTCTCCTCATACCTGATGCCACATCTTCCCAAGGCAATACGTAGGGGAGCACACAGGGTCACACGCCTTCCCTCCCCAGATTTATGCCAACGTTCACACCAGAATGTGGCCAGCAGCCTGTGCAGGGGCAGAAGGGACAGGGAGCTGCTTCCAGCCAGAGGGGACGAGGAGGTGGGGAAGGGATGGCCTTGCCTGTGTTTGTGACACATGCAGAGCTCGGTTCCTCCTAGCCAGTGCCCCAGGCTGGAGGGCAGTGGAGGAAGGAAGGAGCCTGCAAGCCATGCTGTTGGTGAGCTGAGCTCTCCGACCAGGGGCTAGTTCTCTGCACAATGCTGTGAGTGGGATGTGCCCTCGCCAGAGGGGATATGGAGGAATGGGGCTGGGAGGGGAAGGGGCAAAGCAGAGTCAGGACAGAGAGAGAGGGAAGCACATAAAGGGCCGATGGGTGGGCAGCATAGGCAACACATAACCAGCCGCTGCCTGGCTCCTGCTCACAGACACCAGCCATCACAGTGCACAACCAGTGCCAGCCAGAAATGGGATAAGGGGCAGGGCCCTGCTTGCCAAGAGCCAGCATGCAGCTGGGGCTGTGCTGATGGACCAGCGGGGGAGCATCCGGCCCCACACACTCCAGCTTGGCCCTGCCACCTGACTTGCACACCCACCCTCATCATCAGCCACTGGACATCACCCCCCTCACCGCTGGCGAGCAGGCATCTGGCCAGCAGCAGGACCCACCAGTACTGATGAGGGGGAAGACATAAAATATGGGACAATTTGCCCGTTTTTAGAAAAAGTCAGGACACCTACAGGAGACCTTAAATACAGGAGCGTTCCTTTAAAAACGGGACATCTAGTCACCCTAAGCTTTTCAGGATCTTAGAAGTCATAGTCATGTAGTCATAATAGTAGTGGACCCTTAAGTCCAGCATTTAGGGAAAGATTTTTCAAAAGCACCTAAAAGATTTATGCATCAAAGTCCTTTAGGTGCTTTGAAAAAAAAATCTCTTCCATGGTTGCTATTACATCTCTACCCCAATATAACCAAAATTTGAATATAACGCGGTAAAGCAGTGCTCCAGGGGGGTGGGGCTGCACACTCCGGCGGATCAAAGCAAGTTTGTATGTAAAGTGTTTTCACCAATAACGTGGTAAGATTTTTTGGCTCTAGAGGACAGCGTTATATTGGGGTAGAGGTGTATGTGGACCAAGTAGAGCTCAAAAGAAGTAATATAATCACTCACCTTTATCTTTGCCTCAACTAGTCAGAACAATAGTGACATTTGTAAAATTCCCATTTAATCCCATAGAATCAGATTCTGAAAAGCACTTTACATCTAGCCTTATTGAAATAATCTTGTGGATAAAAGGTGCCTCTCCTGGGAGTAAGGACATCAGAATCTGGCCCATACTGTTTTCTTTTTTTTTTGCTTTTCGCACTCAGCTCCGCCCATCAGTAATCTAAATTCCTTGTTGTTTATTTTGATATATCGAATGTGTTTGTCGTCATTACTACCTGTACTGCTAGTTTGATTTCAGCGGGTATGGATACACTTGCAACTTCAAAGCGCTGCCGCGGGAGCACTCCCGCAGCAGCGCTTTGAAGTGCGAGTGTGGTTGTGGCACCAGCACTGGGAGAGAGCTCTCCCAGCGCTGCAGGTACTCCACCTCCCCGTGGGGATTAGCTTACAATGCTGGGAGCTGTGCTCCCAGCGCTGCGGCACTGTTTACACTGGCGCTTTACAGCACTGTAACTTGCTGCACTCAGGGGGGGTGTTTTTTCATACCCCGAGTGAGAAAGTTGCAGCGCTGTAAAGCGCCAGTGTAGCCAAGGCCAGAATGGGTTACGGAGGTAGCTGCTTCCCTTCTCACATTATAATTGTGCTGATGATGACAGTATGCTCTTTCTTATTTCTTCCTAGAGTGGATGTACACAATTCAATTGGTTGGCCAGACTCAGCTGAAACTTTGCTGTTTTCGAGTGAAAAAAAAATCACGTCTGATTCTCCATGGAGCTGTGGTCAGACACAGTGGAGAGTGGTGGCCGGAGTGCCACCCCAGGACACCTTGCTTTCAATGGGAGTTAGGTGCTTAGACACTTAGGCTCTTTTGAAAATCCTAGTATGTGCCTAAATACCTTTAAAAATCTGGCCAAAATGATCTGCAGGACCAAATCCTTTTGCATGTTTGTTTGTTTTTTAAATGTCCATTTTGCCCCCTTTTTTGAAGCCAGCTTCAGACAACTAAGGTATCTCATCTGAGTATCCAAAACTGAGTTACCAAAAATCAAATGCCACTTTTGAAAAGAAATTGATCCTAACTGACTGGTGCCTCCATTTTTAACAGCATCTTCCTCACAGGACATTAGAGGCTTAATTTTTTAAATCTCTGTAAAGTGCATACAGATCCTCATAGGAAGGTTGCAACAGAATAGCAAGGTACAACATCCCCCATCTTTGCATCCATTCTCCTCATTATACAAAATAAGGAAACCACCACTAATTATGAATATTATTATTTGTATTACAGCAGTGCCTAAGAACCCCAATCTAGGACAAATTTAAAATAAAAAAATAAAAAAATCCCTGCACCACATTTCAGCTAGGCAAAAGGGAATTCCGTTCTACCTCTTGAATACCCCCATCTAAGCCCTGCATTTGAAATTTAGCCCCAGATGCTAATTAAACAAATTTCAATGGTTTTTGAGTATGTGCACGCACACACACACACCAGTTATGCTATTCTATTTCTATAGCTGTCCAGCACTGATATCAGGCCCTGTGCTGCTCGCATTGAAGTCACCAGCAAAACTTCCACTGATGTCAGTAGGTGCAGAGTTGGGTCCACAGACTGCACTAAATTAACGACATGCTAGCTGTAGTGTCTGTCTAGAGGACAAATGAGAGAAAGCATTCCTGAGACACATGCAGGACTTATTGACTTCTGCATCCTAGGTGATGGATTACATGACCTGTGTGTGTAGTATGTCTTTTCAACTCTTGTTTCAGAACCAAATTCTGATACCTTTGCTGAGGATGAGAAGTAGCTTATCTCATATATAAAGTCAATGGGGTAAACTACTTCTCAGCCTGAGGAAGGGTATCAGAATCTAGCCCTCTGGGATTCTTTACAGTTGCCTAAATAACGTAATTTATAATCTTTTGCCTGTTTGAGGGTTTGGCTTGTTTTTCTGTCTTGGAAGGAGGAGCTGACTATCGAGATGCTATGTAGGAAAAGGAACCCCTCTGGTGTAAAATTGACACTGTTTTGTTCTTCCTTCCTTCCACCAAACCGACTGAGGAGTTTGCTTGAGTCCACCTCCTTCCCTGCATCCTCTCTAATTCTCCAGCAGATGTGAGAGAGGCAATTCTTAAAATACATTACCAGTAATATTGTGAAAAACTCCTCAGCACTTCTAAACTTGGAACGACAATAGCGTACTCGTCAACCTACAGTGAGGGAAGAGTTTCCAGTACCCCCACCGGAGTAGAGTACTGGGGAGAGATTTTCAAAGGTATAAAGGGAAGTTGGACCCCTATCTCCAATTGATTTCACTCAGCTTGGGTGTCTAAATGTCCTTGGTGCTTTTGAAGATCTCCCTTTTCAAATGTAGCAGACGTTAGAATTAATATTAAACCTTTACATACATTGATTGTAGCATTGCTGAAAACATTATATAGCTGAAACAAGTGTTATTTTAATATCTTTTCAAATAGCCTGTTCTCCTGATGGTCTAGCACAGTAGTCCCCAACCTTTTCGTCTGGCGGGCACCAGATGAAGGACCACTGCGGCGGTGGAGCACCCGCGAAAATGCCAGCGAATTTCGGTGGCGATGCCTCTCAATGATGCCGCTTGCCATTGACAAGCAACGTCATTGAAAGGCGTCCCTGCCGAAATTCGGGAGCAATGCCTTGTGATGACGTCACTTGTCGATGGCAAGCGGCATCATCGAGAGGCGTCCCCACCGAAATGCTGCTGAAATTCGGCGGCATTTCAGTGGGTGTTCTCCCGGGGTCCAGGACGCGGGCGCATTAAGATGCCCCTGTGGGCGCCATGGCACCCATGGGCACCAAGTTGGGAACCACTGGTCTAGCATCACACACTAGAAACACTGGTCCTAAGGTCAAGTGTCACACTATTGGGTAGGCATACCAGCATGAGAGTTTTTAAAAGATCAGTTATAAAATTTACTGCCCTTACAACAAGTATATATTTCTTACAATAAACACAATACATAACATACAATATTACAGACAAGGGACCTGGTGCATACTATACAATTTGGGTCAGATCTAAATGCCACTGAAGTCAAGGGAAGAATTACCATGGAATGGACTCTAGCTACTCAAGTGCAAAGACAATGAACAGTTGAACAGCTACAGTATTAATGAAATGGTAGGCACAGTTTCACTAATAAAATACTAAATTCTGCTATGTGCAAAACCTACAATGTATAGGGATATTTGTACATATGCCCCTGTATATGCACAGTTACTGGTATGCTAATGCAACAGGTGTGTACACAAATTTTGTAGGCATGATTAAGTCAGAATTATGATGATTTGATTCATAAATAGTCAGTGCCAAGTTTTTGCATCTTGATGCATTTCTACTTGCATAAAAACTACTAGGCTACAGCATTCTCCAGTAATAATAGTTAACTGCAGTAGCAATATTGCAAGCTCTAGGGACTGTTTCTATTCTCCCTTATTCTGGTTTTAGACTGACATAACTTCATCGGCTTCATTGGAGAAACTCCTGATTTACACCTATGTGAGTGAGATCAGAATCAAGCCTCTACTGCTGTGGCCAATACTGCAAAGTGCAGCATTTTTTCAAATAAAAGGCAATGAACATGAAATAACAGATCCATAGTGCAATTTAAGGAATGATTGATGTGAGCACATGACTTCCAAATTGGTTTCTCCTCTTAATTTTTATAGAAATAGGAGAGTCTGTATAATATCTTCTACCTATCATAAAGCTGGGCATATTTCCTCTTTCCCTATTGTTCTCTTTTCCTTTATTACTCTCTCTCAGCAATAGATTACTGGCTCACCTGGGAGAGGCAGTTAAAGTCAGAGACTCACCCATAATTAGGGAAACTTGGAATCCTTGAAAGTGCACACCTGGCTTTTCATTACTACCTGAATTTTATACTTCCAAGTGTTAATCTGTCCTTGGGTTTTACCTTCAAGTTTCACTCCAGTATTCAGTGAAACCATGGGGTTTTCCAGGCACTGACACCTTGGAAATGTCTTCCACATGGGAACCAATCTGAAATGCGTGATTATTTAATAATTTATTTGTGTTGATTTCCATGAAGGTAGCATCCTGGAGGGGGAAAAAAAAAACAGCACAGACAGTGAGAAATCTCTCAATTAAATGTATAGAGTGAGGTTTTGTTTAAAAAGGGCTGTTTTATGCAGAAGGCATTATTATGCTCATTGTTATTATTGCAATTGCAGCTTGGTTTTGGAGGGTCTAAGAATGTCTTACACATTTTGTAACCTTAAGCATAAGCTTTACCCACACTTCTTCCCTCTTATAAACCAGTGCTGCTGCCATTCTTCATAGCTTTTAATGAAATACATAGAATAGCTGGAAGCATAAGTTAATTCACAATTATTTCCTATAGTACAGTACTAGAATAAATCAGAGCACTAATTTACTAAATACTTTTAGGGAGGCATTCAGCCTGTAGCAGAGTGGATCTCTGCTCTGGCCCTGAAGGGGTTAAAAACAGCCCACAAAAGGGGCTGGGGCTGGAGCAAGCAGCCTTTTGGAGCTGGGCTGATTGGGGGAAGTGGCAGCAGCTGGGGCCACGCCTCAAACTGAGCCACAGGCCCTTATAAAAGGGCAGAGAAGCCAAGAGCCTAGAGAATCTCTCTCTGCATTCAGAGGGAAAAGGGCCTGGCTGCCAAAAACTAGAGCGGGTACCTAGGGTAAAGCAGTGCTGGGGAAAGGCAGAGGAGAGCTGGGGAGCTCCTGCCTGGAAAGCCCTGGGCTGTGGCCTAGAATTAGGCCAAGAGGTACTGGGGTTGTAGGGTGCAACCCAGGGGTAGGCCAAGGCAGCAGATCCAAACCCCTTTGCTGATGATGAGTGGCTGATACTGCAGTCTTCCCCAGGGCCTGGGGCTAGACAATGACTGGCAGTAGCCAAGACCCTGAAGCAAAGTGGGGATAGAGGGTGGGGGGTTCCCAGGGAAGGGAAACCCCAAAGAGGAAGGGGTTACTGCCAGGGGGGCAGAACCCCATCTAAAAGGGGCACTGGGGTCCAGGGAGGGACACAGGGCCTGTAGCAGGAAACAAGGTGGATCACTGGCCTGCAGAGGGTGCTCCAGTTGCAAGTTTGAGCTAATTCCCAGGAGTGACCAGCAGGAGGTGCCACGGGGGTGAGTCAGCCTGGTTACAAGCCCTATTAATCAAAATATTTTTAAAATTACATATTGCTACTATGTATCAGAGATTGGAGCTAGGGTTTTGGCCAAACATCAGATGATCCTTTCTTAAATAAGTTCAAAGGCCTCTGTAGATTGGGATGACTCCTAACTTAGACTTTGCTGGTAGTCTGTGCTAGTAGGGCCATTATTGCTAAAGAGACATTGATATTTTAAGCTTTTAAATTAACCTCTCAATGGGAAAAGGGAGTTTTACAATCGCGGTTAGTGGGAGCAAGCGCTAGTGTGACTGGGGTCCAAAGCCCTAAGCAGATAGTAATGCAAAGCTGCATCACGTCAGCAGGAGCTCTGAGAAGCATTGTGCCTTAGGGAGACAAGTGGAAGACATTGAGCCAAATCCTCAACTGGTGTAAATCAACATTGCACCATTGGCTATACTGGAGCTATTTACACCAGTTGAGGATCTGGTCCATTGTGCCTCCTGGAGCTCCACACTGTCTAGGGAATGTGCCAACAACAAGACATATTCAAAGTGTGCAATGCATGCGCTGTTTGGTGATATGGAGGGGAGAGAGGATCATGGCTTGGCCTCCACTGACATGAAGTTGTTAGTACCTTTACTTTCCTGAGTGCAGGATATGGCTGTCCCTTGTATTTCTCTCACTCTCCCCCTATATACACCAAGCTTTTGTTAGTTAGTTATTTAGTGGAGAAATTCTCTGAAATTTAAGTGCCTCCTTGCCCTCACCTTAACATAAATAATCCATCAGTTCACAGGAAAATCAAAGATAAGAACTAAGCAGCAACAAATTAGCAAACATAGGACTTTGCATATCACTGCAAACATCAGTAGAAAAACGCAAGGAGAAAACTGAACTTGACAAATGGAAAAGGACATCATCAGAGGGGAAAAAAAAATCTTGTTTTCAAGATTCCAGCAAGACATTATAAAGAATGAGTGTAAATAGCCAAGTAAAAACAAATAGTGGCTGGTGTCCGTCAAGAGGTCCACTGGCACTTCTATCATGAGCCCCATTTCAAAAAGGAATACTGACAAGGAGCATATTTCTTGTTGTGCATATAAAATTGTCATAAAAATGTTCAACATAAAAATATGGTGTCTATAGTCAGTCACGTGAAATACTATTAATTTCAGTGGAAGTTTGTGTGCTATGGTAATGATGTCATTTACCAGGATTGTTAAAGTCATCAGATTATATAGTGCCCTGAATTATACCCACACAGACCTCTGCAAGTCAGCTTCCCTGTCCTCTTCCACACGTCACTAAGGAAAGGCCAGGACCACAGTACTGCTCCACATGTGACTAATGGTTAATCTGTATTTTCATACGTCCTGTATTGCACCTACGTAAGAGAGATTTGTCCCATGGTTACTTATAAACCTATGTTTCCTTTACAGGAACTTAATGCTATATTTATGCTAGGGATTGGAATGACCTAGTTTATTTTCATCAGTGTGTCCAGGTATGTGTCTATAGCTTCTATCACTGTGTCTGAGCACTGCACAAATATCAAGTTTATCTACATCAGGGGTCGGCAACCTATGAGCGGGGCCGGCAGCCAGGACCCCAGGCTGGCAGCAGGCTGAGCGGATGAGCCTGCTGCCAGTCTGGGGTTCCATCCCCCGGCCCCTGCCAGCCAGGGTCCCGGCCGCCAGCCTCGCTCAGCCCACTGTCAGTCTGGGGTTCCATCGCCGGCCCCTGTAAAGGTAAAATGTATTACCGGCACACGAAACCTTAAATTATAGCGAATAAATGAAGACTTGGCACACCACTTCTGAAAGGTTGCCGACCCCTGATCTATATAACATCACTGAGTTGGAAATTATCATCACTATTTCACAGATGGAATTTCACAGAAAGGTTAAATGTTTTGCGAAAGGTCACACAAAGTCTGTGGAAAAGCTAGGAGCTAAAACCAGATCTTCTCAGTTCCAGAACTTCCAGTCCATTGCCTTAACCAAAATAGAACTCTTTCCAATCTCCAACATCACTCAAAGCAACCAAGACTTAAAACATGAGCCATGGCTTAGTTAGATGAGTAGTGCTACTGAAGTCAATGGGGCTACTCATGTGAGGCAAAGTAACTCACATGTTCAGTGCTTTGCAGGATTGTGTCCTTACTTTGCAAAGCTACCCAGTAAGGCGCAAATTGTCCCTTTGAGCACAGATCTGAGTGAAGTATGGTGCATACACTGCTCCATCCTTGCAGTAGCTCTGAGAAGTATTGTACTTAACTTCAAGGCACAATCCCTTCCTGTTTTCCCCTTGCTCTGGGGAAGAGCAAGTTGCTGCTACCTATACCAACACTGCTGCTTGCCATGCACAGAGGAGGAAGAACCAAGGCTCCACCCATTCCCTTCTACCCATCTACTCTAGCATACCCCATGCCGGCATGTAGCAGATATTCTTACTCCCTTGCATTCCTCAATGCAGGTGTGTAGTCCAAGTCACATCGTACCCCCAGAAAATATCTCTGATCTTAACGCCTGTCCATGTTCTTCCCTGCCTCTAATAGCTGTTCAGCCAGTTCACAACTCCCTTTTCCATACTAGGGCTTTTTCCTGCTCCATTGAAATCAATGGAATTTTGCCATTAACGTCAAAGAGAGCAGGATCAAGGCTTTATTTAAAAAAAAAAAATCTCATTTGGATTGTAGTTATACTGATTGACAACTTCACTACAACTGCATTGAATTGCTGTCTAAATCAGTAATGTACTTTGGTATCTTAATTAACTAGAGTCATAGTTGAATTGAATTGGTTTCCTTAGAGATCTTTCAGGGTGGTTGTCAATCCAAAAAGGTATCTTATAAAAACGTTGCTTTTTTGTACTACTGCTTTAGATACAAAGATATTTTTTTCCATCTTCTACCTCCTAGTTCCTACATTTTCTTATTTCCTATTTCACTCCTATTGCCTTTTTTAATATATTCTTTTCTCTGCTCTTATATTTTAATTATCATTCTATTTGAATTTAATTATTTTCTTCTTTCAGCTAACTCCTGTCTTACACAGCACATTATCTCATCACCCCTTTCAGTAAAGCTCTTTCTATTAGCTTCTCCTGCTTCTTTTAAGTGTCTGTATTTTTCCCCATTTCTAATAATTCTTTTTTAACACATTAGTTGCCTTTGCATATATAGGGCTTGATTCACTCACTTACACCACTGAAAAGCCAGTGTAAGTCCATTGATTTCAAGTAAGTCACGCTTGATTTGTGCCAGTGCAAGTGAGAGAAGAATTAGACCCCAAAGGGAACTGGAATGGTCTGATAGAGGACTGCTGTTCATTGCCCTTTGTAAGATCCTGAACATCATAGTCCCAGACACAGAAGTGCAATACAGGAAGTGGTTAATAAACATTCTCTCTTTACTCCCATCCTTCGCACTGCTTGTCATCCCTTCCCTTCCCCCCATTCCTCCTACACTCTGGGCCTTAGTCCGAACTCATTTACATGGATATCAGCCTATTGACTGCTGTGCAGCTGCTTCTGACCTACACTGGTGAAAATGAGAGCACAACCAGGCCCTCTCTTTTTAGTAAATTGTCTTGGTTTTCCAGTTTTTAAATTATCTTAAGCTAGCCATCCCCGCCTCACCCCCCAATGGTAGCTAAAGCCTGCACTCTACAGCAGTATGCTGCACTTATCATTTAATGAGACACCTCCTAGTGTTGTCCACACTTACATCAGAAAGGTTACTTAAATGAGCTGATGTGCTCCAGCTGAGGAATGCTACATGCACTGCAGCACAAGTAACTCATTCAAGTAGCCACAATGGCTATTACAGCAGTGCTAAAGCAGATATGAATGGAAGCACCCTGTGTTCTAAGGGTAAGGCAACTCCAGTTATGTAAAAAAGAAGAGGAGGAATACAATTCTCCACTGGCTATTCCCATTCTGCTGACAAAATTCCTTCCCTGACTTTGTTGAATGTAAATAATTCATATTTTCGTTAGGGCTGTCAATTAATTGCAGTTAACTCAAATTAACACAAAACAAATTAACTAGCTTAAAAAATAGTGATTCATTGCAGTTTTAATAGCACTGTTAATAGAACATCAATTTAAAATTATAAATATTTGTGCATGTTTTTCTACATTTTCAAATATTGATTTCGATTACAACAGAACATAAAATGTACAGTGTTTATTATTTTGATGAAATATTTGCACTATAAAAAAAATTAGTATTTTTCAATTCACTTCATACAAGTACTGTGGTGCAATCTCTGTTATGAAAGTGTGATGTACAAATATAGAATTATAATATTTTTAGGGCTGTAAATTAATCACTGAACTCAAATGATTAATGCAAAACAAATTAACGCTTTTTTAATGAGCATTAATTGCACACCTCTGTATTGACTCATCACTTATACTTTATCACTTGATGGACATTGGTGCAGTTCTACTGTGTTCTCATGATCTGGAGTGACTAAATATCAGAAAAAGTTAATGGAGCAAAGCAGCAGAAGTCCAGGTCTTTTGAATGGGATGTTTATTTTTTTTAAAAAACTTCCGGATGGTTCTCTGCATAAAAAGATGGTTCTCTAACTATTGCAAGGCTGAGTTCCAGTACCATTGAAGTACTGTGCAGTGCACCTATGTGCTAAACATGCTTTCACTTGTGCTACAGATAATTCATCGACCATGGGTTGTGCCTCCCCAAACAGCCTAGCATGGCACTGCACACACTCCTCCCCAAAGCCCCCTACTGCTTGCCCTTCCCCCTTGGCCCCAGCCCAAGCAGGCTCCTCCTCTTCAGTGCTACTGAGGCTAGGGAGCCGGGACGTGGTGCTGGGGGGACAGGGGTTCTGTGCACCACTAGCCCACCCAAGGGTGCCATGTGCCACTTACTCACCCAGAGGCTATGGGCTGGGGGGACCATGTGCCACCTGCCCTGTGCTTGGGAGGCCTGGGTGCACTGGGGCTTAGGGGCGTACGCTAGTCCAACCACCCAGCACTCAGAGGTGGAGCTGGCCAGGGAATAGTCTCCCCCAGCTAGCGTTCCATCTGCCGCCCATGCCACCAAGAGCAAATGAATTCCACCAGCCATGAAAGATTATGCTGGCAATGTTTCAGGATTGTGACAAGCCCATGGATCAAACAAAGTACAACAGCTTAACTAATGCTGTAGCAAAGTGAATAGCTATGGATAGCAGACCACTCAACCTTGTAAAATGATAGAGAGCTGAGAGATGTTATTCACATTTCATTTTCCATTCAGTCATGCACCTTGCCCTCCTGAAGAACCATTGCATCATGAAGACATGACCTATGTCACACCAAGAAGGCTACAAAGGTGGAGCTTCTGAAAAATGCACAAGTTGTTGCTTTGACTGGTGATAACTAAACATCCTTGAGCAATCACAGCTATCTTGGAGTCATGGCATGATGCTGCATATACGCTGCAGTCTTTTGCTTTAACAGTAACGCATACTGAAGAGATATTATGCTGAAGCATGTGCGGAGTATTCTTGGATGTTGCAAAAGAATGGAATATTCAAGAAAAGGTAACAATTAGTATTGATAGTGCATGTAGTATGATAGCAGCAGACAGTCATTTGCCTTTTGATCACATGATGTGCATTGCTCACAGTCTGCAGCAATCCATTACAGTGGGCATTCAGTGCCGGTGCTTTTGAAAATGTGCTGGCAAAATGTAGAAAACTTGGGGGGCCATTTCAAACTCAGTCCAGCTAACAGTACAGAGATAGGAATACAACAAGCTGCAAATTGACAGCAACAAGAACCTCTTATACAAGATATTTCAACCAGATGGACCTCCACAGTGGGTAAGGCTCAGTGCCTGTGTAATGCTGATAGGCCCAAACCGGGGACCTCTGGAGCTTAGTGCATGAGCCTCTACCACATGAGCTAAAAACCAACTCGCTATTAACTAAGGCTGTAAGGCAGAGAGAGAGTGTCTCTCTCTTATATATAAAAAAAAAAAAAAAAAAGAGATGATTGATTCTCTCTCTCCCTCTCCCTCTTCCATTAGATGGGACAGAACACCACACACAGGTGGTGTGTGGGTTACACCTGCTCTGCAATAGAGCTGCTATCACAGCCATATTAGGTCTTCAAAAGCACAATCAGTGCTGACTGGTAAGGATTTTGAAAAACTGCAGAAGTTAGAAACTCTATTTCAGCCCTGCATGTTTGTGACTCAACTTCTTGGGTGGAATGTGTAGGTCTCCTGGTCAATGGTTTTACTCGCATTCTGCCATATATTTTGTGTTATAGCAGTCTCAGAGAGCCAGCATATGTTGTTCGATTTAAAAACACTTTCAGGGTAGATTTGACAAAACTCAAAGAAGGTACCAAAATGAGATTTCTAAAGATAACTACAGCACTCAACCCCAGGTTTAAGAATCTGAAGTGCCTTCCAAAATCTAGAGGGACGACATGTGGAACATGCTGTCAGAAGTCTTAAGAGCAACACTCCAATGCGGAAACTACAGAGCCCAAACCATCAAAAAAGAAAATCAATCTTCTGGTGATGGAATCTGACTCAGATAATGAAAATGAATGTGCATTGTTTCACACTGCTTTCCTGCTTTGGGTCACTATCAAGCAGAATCCATCGTCAGCATGGTAGCTCTGGAATGGTAGTCAAAGCATGAAGGAGCATACAAATGTTTAGTATATCTGGTATGTAAATACCTTGCAACACTGGCTACAACAGTGCCATGCAAACATTTGTTCTCACTTTCAGGTGACATAAATAAGAAGCAGGCAGCATTATCTCCTGTAAATGTAAACAAACTTGTTTGTCTTAGTGACTGGCTCAGAGGTGGGCAAACTATGGCCTGGGGACTGAATCCAGCCCTCCAGATGTTTTAATTTGGCTCTCGAGCTTCCACCGGGGAGCAGGGTCAGGGGCTTGCTCCGCTCCGCGCAGCTCCTGGAAGCAGCGGTATGTCCCACCTCCATCTCCTACATGTAGGGGCAGCCAGGGGGACTGCACACTGTCCCCGCCCCAAGCGCCATTCCTGCAACTCCCATTGGCCGGGGATCATGGCCCATGGGAGCTGCAAGGGCAGTGCCTGTGGACGGAGCAGCACGCAGAGCTGCCTGGCCACGCCTCCATGTAGGAGCTGGATGGGGGACATGCCACTGCTTCTGGGAGCTGCATGAGGTAAGCGCTGCCAGAAACCTGCACCCCAACCCCTTGTCCCAGCCCTGATCCCTCTCCTGCCCTCGAATGCCTCAGTCCCGGCCCAGAGCACCTCCCATTCCCCTAACCTCTCATCCTCAACCCCACCCCAGAGCCTGCACCCCCAGCTGGAGCCCTCACCACCTCCTACACCCCCATTCCCAATTTTGTGAGCATTCATGGCACATACAATTTCCATATCCAGATGTGGCCCTCGAGTCAAAGAGTTTGCCCAACCCTGGACTGGCTGAACAAGAATTAGGACTGAGTGGACTTGCAGGCTCCAAAGTTTTACATTGTTTTGGTTTTTTGAGTGCAGTAATGTTAAATAAAAATTCCACATTTGTAAGTTGCACTTTTAGAATAAAGAGATTGCACTACAGTACTTGTATGAGTGAATTGAAAAAAAATACTATTTCTTTTGTTTACAAATATTTACACTGTAAAAAGATAAACAAAATATAAACACTGTATATTGTGTTGTAATTGAAATCAATATATTTGAAAGCATAGAAAATATCCAAATATTTTAATTTGATGATTATTTAACAGTGCAATTAAATGATTAATCTCAACTTTTTTTGTCTTGTGATTAATACTTTTAATCATTTGTCAGCTCTAATTTTTATGTATTTTTTTAAAAAAAAATTTTAAGACACTACACACAAGAAGGTTAGAACATTTCTCTGGATATTTCTGTCTCAGTTCCTTACCATTGTACAAGGACGTGAGAGCAGGGAACATGTGCAAATGCCAGCCAGAAGAGGGAAACGGAGGTGGGGAAAAATGCACACATGTTCCATCAATTCAGGGTTGAGTGCTAGGTTTGATGAGGTGGGGCTAGCAGAGCTATTTTCTCATTCAGACTCCCCTCTAAAAAATGCAGCTCCCTGCAGGGAAGGTTACATCCTGGGAACAGATTGCTTTTGTAAACTTAAATTTTGATAAATCTAAATGAATAGATCCATGTGAAGTTTATAAATGACCTGTCCTCTCATATAAGGAGGCAACATATGTACTATAGTATTCATACATGGTGAGCCTAAATAAAGGTTGCAGCTGTTGAATATTCTCTTTATGTAGGCCCAGAGTCACCAATACTATCTGGCTTCTTTGGGTCGCTCTATCAAGACAAAACTGCTGTAAACCCGACAGCCAATCAGTGCTTTGAATCACTAAAGCTGGCCCAGTGAATCCGTCTTTTCATAATTCTATTGAGCTGGGAGCCACTGTGCTAGGTGTTGTGCAAACACACATGAAGACAAAAAAAACAGATTTAACTTTATTTTGAGCTTGTTGTAGTCCTTTACACCAGCACAGTAAAGTGCTACAATTCTGATTTGATAGCATTTTATACCCACCTTGCACTAGCGTAATTGACTGCCCAAAGCAACAGTGAATGGGAACCATAGTCTCTGGCCCCAGAGAACTGCCTAGCTACCTTTGTAATTGTTCTGCATCACAATGGGATGAGTTCTAAAAACAGACAGCAATATTAATAGGCTAAGAAAGGCCTCTGAAAAGCCCATTTTGTGATGTGATTAAATTGTGGTTGCACCTGAAGCCATTATATGAGTGGTAATGAGATTCCTCACAGAACCTGTCCCTTAACATGTACTATAATTAGAGAAAACTTGCATCCTAACAGACAGTTTTTCCAGAGTGAGGGAGGGCAGGAGGGGGCAAACCACATATTTAGCCAAAGCACCTCTGTATATCTGTCTTAGCACAGTGCCATGCAAATGTGCACTCAGAAAATTAGCACAACTAGAAAGCAAACATCCCACAGGGCAAATCAATCCCCAGCAAAGGATAATGGGAACCCTGTTCAAGCAGCTGTGTCCTGCCCTCTCCACATTAGCACTTGTTGGTGGAAGCAATCAGTGCTGGTCAATGTACAGCTCTCCTTACAGCTCAATTCACACAAGGATCATTAGCTGGAACCAACACGGTGGCACCCCGTGCTGCCAAATGGCTCCCTTTCTTTCTAAACACAGGCAAACAAGGACTTCTCCAAACAACTGACACTGCTATTTTTAATCTTTTTTTTCCTTTTGCCTCTATTTTGCCCTTTTCACAGTGTGGAAGGAGAGATCTACCAGAAGGTAGAGATTAGGTTATTTGACTTAATTTCAGTGTGTGTTCCACTGCTGGGTTTAAGAACAATCTTGATTGGCACAAAAGTCTCTTACGTTCAATCAAAGTCAGACAATAACATTTAATCTATCATATCAGTTTAAAATTATCGGACTTAATTTATCACTTTCAAAGGGTGGAGGGAGGATGGGAGAAGAACAGCAATGGAGAATGTGATGGTGTAACCCACACATTTCCTGAGTGTGGTGCTCTGTCCCATCTAGTGGCACTGAGACCATTTAGAGAGAGAGATAAAATGAAGAGCCAGTAGGCTTTTAGCTTATGCTGTAGAGGCTCATGCACTAAGCTCCAGTGGTCCCTGGTTTGATCGTGACCAGCTTCCGTCAGTGTTACATTGGCAGCCTGGAATTTTAATTACTCTCCCCGGGATTGAGAAATTTTGCAGGAATATCCTTTTATGATTGTACATAACTTAACAGACTACACCATACAACACAAGATAACTCGATTCTTATAGCATTTTTGCAGATGAAGTGCACCGCAGTGATTTGTGGAATTAATTACATAGCTAAAGGAGAAAGAATTGTGGTATAAGCAAGATAGTTGAAAGCATCTCTTCTAAGAGCTGAAATACGATGGTGAGCCAATGGAACAGAGCAATAAAGGATGAATCCTGGGGTACTTTTCTAGTTGGCAGGAGGTTCAAAGGAGAAGGATCTCTCACAACAATGGAGTTGCAAGAAGGCCCATTCTGGATGGTAATAAGAATCAAAGGATTGCCAGCATTTTTAGAAATTAAGAGTAGAAATTACAATTTGCACCTTTAAGTAACTAGATACCAGGATTGCCTTAAAGAGCTCCCATCACCATAACAAATGGCCATGCCTCTGGAGTAGTGAAATACAGATGGGGAGCTGAGGCAGAGAGGGATCAAAATCTCAATGCACTAAACTCCATGGGATTAGTCACACGCTCAAAATTAAGCATGTATTGCTTTACCGTTTGGGGGCCGATGGGCTTAATCCAAATGCCACTGATGTCAATAAGAATCCTTTCCAAGGTCCATAGGAAATCTGCAGCAAAGTTAGAAAATGCATTCACACCTCCCAAATCCCAGTTCAGTCCCTTAACCACATTAACATCCTGTCTGCCTCTAGAGTATCTGAGGACAATACCAGACATAAGACAACCCCATGCGGATTGTGTTTGAGATGCTAACAAGTGCATTTAAAGATGAACAGCTGATCAGTGTACTCAAAAACTACTGGATATATATAAACTGACATTTAAACAGGAAAGAACCAGGAGACTAACTACATTCTGAATTTATGCCAAAGTACCTGGGTATTACAGAACATTTGTTATCTAAGGTCACATTTTCTAACACATATGCACAGTGCTGAGTACAACTTAGTGGATAGTGGGGTTGGGGTGAATCCTTGACCATTCATTCAAATGGAAAATTAAATTCCATTATCATCAGGTTCTCACCTTATATTCATTTGCTTTCCATGAATATTCAAGCCCTTGGAACTTTTCTACTGCCATTCCTTGTGAAGAGTTCATATTTATCATAAAAAGGAGTCTAAATGTGAATTTCAAAACCATACGGTGTTGATTAGCTATACATGGCATACAGTCAGTGAACCATGTGACCTGGCACTGCCTAGCTAGCCAGAAAATATTCACTCATTTAATTTTTCAAAATCTGGGCAAAGGGTAAATTAAAATTTCCATTTCAACAATACGTACTCAATGTCTTAAAATGTCACCATTCCTAATATTTCAGTTTCTACTCTTGGAAAAATGATATCAAGAATTCTCATGTACTCATCAGGCACTGATGGCTGGGACTTTAGGCTTCCCCTTCACAGTGGTCATTCTACCATTGAGATACTTTAGATACTGCTCAATCTCAGAAAAACATGAAAATAAAAACAGTGAAACACATTTACTTTCTCCTAATTTTATGCACCATTCACAACCGATAAATCATCAGTCATGATCATCATCATCACCATCATCACGACCACCACCACTCTTTTATATTAATAATTCATGAGGGGTCAGCTGCTCCAGGGCCTCAGATCCCAAAGTAAAACATTCCATCGCAGGTGCTACAGACCTGATTGTCTAAGGAGCTGAGCATGTGCCAGGTGCTGACAGCCCTCATACCTCTCTTTAAAACAAATTCAGTGCAATGCCCAAGTAGCATGAGTAGGGGAGCCAGTGTCCCATATACAGAATTCTACATGTATAATGTACCTAAAAACATAGAAATGTCTATACAGAATAATTTTAGTATTTTACACACACACACACACACACACACACACACACACACACACACACACACACCTCTATAAAATGCTAAATTGTTTTTGAAGGTAATTCTCAAAAATCTTAGTTGTTTTGCCTCCTATATTTCAAATAATTGCCCACAAATTAAAACAAGCAATATAAAGGAGACAATGAAATCAGTCTTCATGTGCATTTAGTGGAATATTTCCACATCTTATCTAGTTTGTGTATACTACACTCTCACTTCAGTGCACTGCACATACAGTACTTTCTACTGCAAGCAACATATAAGGTATTCTCATGAGGCTTCTTAAGTTTAAATCAACAGTAATATAAAAATAATATCCTCTCTCTTTCCTTACTATTATCTCAACCAAAGAAAAAGGCAGGAAAGCATTTAAAAATTCATACAGAAAGTGTGACTGGCAAGAATAGTGATTATTACTACAAGTCAGCTACTCTTTCAAATATGACAATTTTGTCTCTGAAAAAAAGAAGCTGCAGGAAAGTGATGGTGGAACTTGATTGGCTAACCACTTGTGCAATTGTGAACTTTTCCTAACAAACATGAATCACTAGTTAGCATGCATTTCTGCATATTTTGCATGATGTGTATGGTGTAAGAGTAAACAATACAAGGATGACTCTTTCCCACCCTCCCCACCACCAAAAAAGAAAAGTCATTTCCGGATTAGGATGATATTCTACATAGAAATTTTAAGGAATCCCTAGTCCGCTGCAGTGGTTGCTTTGGGATAAAAGGTTTTGGTACACTTCTGAGCTTCACACACAAAATAAACTCTACTTATGTGAGTCACCAAAACATGACAGTAGTCAGACTAGATGGTACCGATGTTCAGAAAACAGAAAATGCAACTTAGAATCTAGGCCACAGCCTTTTTGATCCAAAAAGCAGTACAGAATATGATGTTTCAGAAAATAGTTTCTAATAATAAAGGGTCTACTTCCACAACATACACTTCAAACTCAGATGTTCCATTGCAGCTACATCTTATCAGTGTAGGATAACTTACAACCAATGCATGCATACATACAGTTGTTATGGCGGATGAACTTTATCCTATTAGACCAATGCATCTCTCTCAGCCTCTTCCTGAGATTTCACTCATTCTGCCACAGATTCCCTCTATGAAAGATTCAAGGTTGTTTATACACAATCATTGTCTATGCAGAAATGGGTAGAAATCCAGTTGTTTGTAAATGTACCCTGACAACAATTTAGATTAAAGTTCATCTGTAGCACTGGTAGCCTTTCGTTTGTCTCCATAGGAAATATACAAACTACTTACTCAGAAGAGGACAAGGATGTGTCACAAAACATACTTACCCAGAAACTGCATGTTTGGGGGTAGATCTTTCCTGTGCAAGGGCCAAATTCTGCTGTGATTCACACCAGTGAAACTCCACTGGAGACAATGGGGTTACGCTGACATAAGGTAGCAGAATTTGGCCTCAAATCAGGATGAAAACTGAAAGGCATCCATAGATACATGCCACCATGTGGGTGTCATTTCAGTAAGCTAGTATTTGCACATGGAAATCATTTCTGGCTGTGGAGGAAAGCCTTTTGTTGTCCACAGAACAACTGATTCTCTGCTGGAGACTAAATAGACCCATAGATGTAACACTAACCACCTTATGCTGCAGCTCCAAAGTAGCAACCAAACAGGGCTACTGAAGAGAAACAGTTATTCACTTACAATTCATCTGTCTCTCCCCTATCGCTCACCCTGCCAAGGCCCAAATGTGAATGACAGAGCATAATAGAGATCCAGAATGAGAGAGAGTGTTATTCATGTAACAAACAAACCGCTGTTGGTCTCCTTCCTTTGGTGTAAATAGCTCTTTTTGTAACCTCAGTTTCATGTTTCTTCAATCTAACAACGAAAGTGAAAGAATATCAAAATTGTGGAACATAGGGAAAACACTGCAACTAAAGTGAGTGACATCCCTCGAAATGTAGTACAAGTGAGTCGTATGCTCTCTCACCCTTAATAGCATTCAGATCTCTGACTAGGCACATAAAATATTATTCATAAGAACAAAACAAAGAAATATTGGTGGCTTAGGTGGAATACCACTCAAAAGGTGAGTGCAATAGTCGTTGAAGGGCCAAGTGGCCTAGTGGGTAGCATACCCTCACCTAACGATGGGTTTAGCTTCACTCAGAGTTTGCAGCATCCTTGCCTTTTTGTTATCAGAGAGGAAGTGAGATTGGAATGTGGCTTATGCCCCTGCAGCAGGGGCAGTTAGTAGGAGAGCCTAGGCCTTTCCACTCCACCAGACTCTGACCTTGGGCCCCATGAGGGTCAGTGTCCAGTCCATGCAGTGCCCTTGGAGATACCTTCCCCGGGTTACTTCCTACCATTTTTCTCTCCCTATGACTCCCAGTCCAATATGAGGTAACAAAAGGAAAAGAAGACAATAAGAAATGGTTATTTACTCTGTGCAGTAACAGGGGGTCTTTGAGATGTGTTTCCCTATGGGTGCGCCACTCTAGGTGCACATTTGTTCTCCATGCATCTTTGATCAGAGCTTTCAAATAGCAGTGGTCATTTGTCCCACACATGCATGTTACTCAGTCTCATGCTCTGTGCTGTTATATAGCACTGTGCAGGTGAACTGCCCTCAGTTCCTTCTCTACTACAAAGTTCCATTGCAAAGAACCCCAAAGCAAAGGGAAGGAGGGGGAGCTAGTGGGGCACCCATAAGGGGACACATCTGAAAAAACCACAATTATGGCACAGGATGAGTAACCATTTCTTCTTCTTCTAGTAGTGTCTCTTTGGGTGTTCCACTCTAGATGACTACCAAGCAGTAATCCTGAAGGAAGACAGAAGCTTCAGAGTTGAGTCTTATTTCAAGGAAAATATAGCCAAGCCAAAGGAGCATTGGAAACAGAATTGAGAGTTATTTAATAATACTCAGAAACATGTGTATACAGGCCTAAGTCACAGTTCTACGTAGTTCAGTGATGAGTACATGTTTGAGAAAGGCCATAGTGATGGAAATAGATGTCAGAGTGAATTGGTATATCCGAAGGGGCTTGGATATTACAAGATTGATAAAAAGAACTAATGTAGTTGGCTATCCATTTGGAAAGTCTTTGTTTAGAGGTTCCAGACCCTTTGATCTGTCTGCAATTGGGACAAATAATTTAGGAGTCTGTCTCAAAAAGGTACAGTCCTGTCAAGATAGAAGGTCAGAGCTCTCCTGACATCAAGTGGGTGTAACAGCACCTCTTTGCCTAGGTGAGGTTTAGGGTGGAAGATCGGGAGGTGAATGGGTTGGTTAATATGGAATGCTGAAGATATTTTTGGTAAAAACTTGAGAAGTAGTTGTAATTTGACCTTGGTCTCTGAAAAATACTGTGAAAGGGGGATATGACAAAAGGGACCCTATTTCCCCACCTTGACAAACCAATGTGATGGCTTCTAGAAATGCTGTTTCCATTGACAAGTAGAGGAGAGAGCACGTAACCATCAGTTCAAAGGGTGAACTTGTTAGGTATTTTAGAACCAGACTGAGGTCCAACAAAAAAAAATGGGAGTAGGCCACTTAATGGTAGAAAAAGATTTCGAGGTCTCTAGAGATACCTCATTGTCATTGGTGGGCAAATACAGAATAACCTTCTATTGGAGAATGGAAAGCTGTGATGGCTGCTAGGTGGACTCCAATGGAGCTGAGCGACAAGCCCAAGTTTCTTAGTTGTAGAGTGTAGTTCAGTATATCTGGCAGTGATTAGGTTGTTGGCAGAATATGTTTGAAGTCACAGCAGCAGGCAAATGTTGTCCATTTCTGCAAGTAAGTAGTGTGTGTATACGATTTTCTGCTGTGTAATAACACTCTTTTTACTGCCTTTGAACCATGACTAGTTGTTTCTAATCCCATGAACCACTGACCAGCCATGCTTTGAGATGAAGAAGTCCAAGATTGGTGTGAAGGATCTTCCAGTCTTCCTGGGAAATGAGATGAGGAGAGGCCTGGGGAGTGATCGATGAGTAAACAACCAGCTGTATCAGGTAAGGAAACCATGTTTGTCCAGGCCAGATAGGGACTATTAGAATAACTTTGGCTTAGTCCTGTTTTATTCTGAGTAAAACTTTTGGATATTAGAGTCAAGGGGAATGTGTACAGTCGACCCACTGACCATTGAAGGTGAAAGGTATTCCCCAAAGGTAGTGACCCATCCTGCCTCTGAAGCAGAACTGGGCGCATTTCTTGTTTATTACCAAGGCAAACAAGTCTATTTGAGGGGTGCCTGACTGTCATAATATGTGGTGTATATGATGGACTATTTTCCACTTGTGGGTCTTGAGAGAAGGGTCTGTTGAGCGAGTCCACAGTCATATTCTGTACTCCTGGAAGATAAGCTGCTGTGATGACAATCTGATTGCATATGCACTAATTCCAAAGCTTGACAGCCTTGATGCAGAGTGGGATCTTGCCCCACCTGTTTAATTGATATAGAACATGCATGATGTTGTCTGTCATGATTTATGTGTTTGCCCCTGATTAGTGGTGGGAACTGGAAATAGGTGTATCTGACTGCCCTGAGTTCCAGGAGGTTGATGTGCAGTATGGGTCTCCTGAGGTATCTATCCAACCAGGGATGCGCATCCCATCCAACCAGGGATGCATTCATTGTTATAAAAACCACTGGGGAAGGGCAGGCAAAAGGGATTCCTGCAGAAATCTTCTGAGGGTATTTCCACCAATTGAGAGATTTCTTCATGAAGGTGGGTATGGAAAGTAGTGTAGTTGCACTGTGTCTGCTCAGTGACTAAATAGTCCTGAGCCACCCTTTAAGGCAATGAATTCAGAATCTTACATGGTCTGTAAAGAAAGTACCAGCTGCCATGTGCCCAAACAGCTGAAGTCAGTTCTTGACCAGAGTTTAAGGGATGATCTGATTGTGTTGACTATGTTGGATAAGGCCATGAATCTATGTATTGGGAGGTAAGCTCTTGCCACTGCTGAACTGAGATGAGCTCCTATGAATTCTAACTTGTACAGGGGTCAAGGTGAATATTTGAATGTTCAATTGTGGGCCCAATTTGAGGAAGAGATCTATAGCTTTGCAAGTTGCCCATCAGATTATTTCCAGGGGCTGAGCTTTCGGAAACCAATAATCTAGTTAAGGGAACACTAGAATTCCTTTACTGTGGAGATGTGCTGCTACTACTGAGAACTTTCCAAAAGACCCTGGGGGCAGCTAAGCAGGTTCTCGTGAGAGGGTTCCCTCAAGTGGGGCTGGCAGGTGGAAAAGAGGTAAAGTGGGTGGAATACTCTGTGGATATTATCTCCAAAACCCACTTGTCCATAGTGATGGACTCCCAAACCCACCAGACGGGGTAAAGATAGTCACTGAAAGGAGGAAGGCAGGTGAAGCAATGCAGCTTGTAAGAATGGTGATAACTCAGGCCCTCAACCACCTCATCAAAATTGGTGCTTGGAGTGGAAAGGCTGCAAAGTCAAAGGTTGAGAAGTGAATGGATCTCTTCTCTGGAATCTCAGATTCTTGTGTTAAGGGTTGTATGGTCTCTGGAAGCTCTAGAATTGGGTAGATTGGGATCTCTGCACCATCTGTGACTTACTAAACTGTCTTGTGGGCAGTTGTACAGATCCTAAAACAAAAAGTAACCTGGGAGTCCTTTAATGTTCACACAGATTTGTCCATGCTAGGGAACAGTTTGGTACTATCAAAAGGGAGGTCCTCAAAATTTTGGAACCTCTTTGGAAATGCTGAAAGCTGTAGCCAGGAGACCCTCCTCATAACTACCACTGTAGAGATCAAATGGGGGGCAGTATCAGCAGCATTGAGGAAGTCCTGCAGTGATGTTCTGGCAAGCAGCTGGCCTTGCACAATGCTCAATAAAAGAGTTCAACTGAGTATAATTTGTATGATTGTATTTTGTTATTAATGCCTGATAGTTGGCGATTCTTAACTGCAAAGTAGCTGACATATGTGATTTTCTACCAAACAGATCTAGACACTTCTGATTCTTGTCATAGGGTGAAGATTTAACATGATGCTGCCTTCTGCGTTAAATCGCATCAACCACTAAAGATTTAGGAGAAGGATGAGAGAATAAAAACTCTGAGGCCTTAGATGGGACATAATATATTTCTTATCTACACTCTGGCATGAATAGTGGCCAGCTGAGGTGTGCCAGCTGAGGCCTTTCTGGACCCTGCAATGGTTAACTAGCAAGGCAATGTGGACAGATGCAGCTTACGATATGGTTCTTTAACCTCCTCTAGAGGGATCTGCAAAGAATCCGCAACTCTCTTTAAAAAGTTGCAGAAACTGTTTACAATCATCTGCTAAAGATTAAGGAGGTGGCATAACTGCTTCAACCGGGATTGAAGAAGAATGTTGCCTGGTGGAGAAATTTCTTTATCAGCTCTAGCTTCCTGTTCATCAAAAGTTTCTTCCTGAGGTTATAGTTTCCTAGACAGCGTAATGAAGGCTGACCATCTCTATGACTGGTGGTTCTCAGGACCTAGAAAACTGCTGATGATAGGGTCCTAGTATGGCCAAGGAGGGGATGCATATGACATGGTTGGAGGTATCTATGGATGTTCATACAAGTGAGATGGAAGTTGAGGTTCTCTCTCACAAGTGACCTCAGTCTCTTCAGAGACTTGTGAAAAGAGACCTCTGTAGGGATGGAGATGAGAGCCCCACACATATTTGGGAAAGCAAGGCAATAGCTTCATCAGAATCTTCCTTTCCCAATTTACTTTCTAAACACTGGAGCACCAGAAGAACCCTGAGGAGAAACCACAGTACCAGATGAATGCCCAGAGATCTGGAGATCCTCCATTCCAAGAGTATATCAGTGCCAAACAATGGTGAGCTGAGCAACCCAGACTCAGCAAGGTCCTGGGGAAAGTGAAATTCCTGTGGTACTAGGAGTGTTACTGGTACTGCATCCATGGTCTGCACTGAAGTGATAGTAGCTGAGGGAGTTATAGTACCTTGAATCTTGAGGGGAGTCCATGCAGAGCCAGAGAGGGCTTCTTCGGTACTAAGAAGAGGTAGAGCTCTTCTTGCCACCTACTCCACTGACAGCAATGATGATCTCTGAGCTCAAAACTTTGCAGTGTTTAGGTCTGACAGTGCCCTGGATATCTGAGCAACCGTCAGCCTCGTGAGTACTGGGCCAGAGAGCAATGGGTGCTGAAGTGGCTGGAGTCAGACTGCAAATTCTTAAAAGTAGGATTCCCTACCTGGAGAACTCAGAGGACTACCAAAGGGTAGTCTTATGAGTGGAATCCTGGATCTTCCTCTAATATGCCCTCGAGGAGTACAGTTCACGGACAGTGGAGGCAGCTGACTTACTGAGAGACTAGCCTATGGTGGGCAGTGTGTGGGGGGGGGGGATTTTTTAATACAGAAAGGTAAATACTGCTGGAAAAACATACAAAGAGGTGAAGTGAGTTGCCCAAGGTCATACAGAAGGTCAGAGCAGAGCGAAGTCTCTTGACTTCCAGTTCAGTACTTTATCCATAGGACTATAGTGCCTTTAAAATTAGCCTTATTTTGTGACACAAACAAGATGGTGAAACACAGGATATTTTTTAAAAAAAAAATTTGGGTCACTAGATCTCCATTTTTCACCAAAAAAAAATAAAAATAAAATAAAGTTTTGAACAAAAAAGTCATCCAGCTCTATGCAGAATTCCTAGATGCTAGTGTTAAAATATCCTTCTTTAACCATGCAGTTCAAACAGTCTTCATTCATACATATGTCTGTACGTAAGTTCAGTGACAATTGTCTGGTCTAAATCGTGACCAAATCCTTAAACATTTAGGGATGCAGCCTTGCTATGCTATACTTTAATCAATAACATTAATGTAAAGACAGACAATCAAGTATCTTTTCCTGGCTTTTGGTGGAATCAGAGCCATATCATCATGGATAATGCTCATATCAGATTTCAGCAGCTAGGTAGCATTGGGTTTGATCAATACTTGAATGAAAAACCTCCAGAAAAAACAAGTGCTGAAGGTGATATTGACACAGGTGTTAACTAATTAGGATTCCAATCAAAATAATTCAGGCTATTGATGCCATTCACTGAAGCACTCAAAATTTAAGCAGTGAGCTCCTAAAGGGCCTGATCCAAAGTAAATTGACAACCAACAGAAAGACTGTCTTGGACTTTGCGTCAGGCTTTTAGTGTGGCCACATGACTATTGTTTTTTAAATGACTACAATGAAAGGAAAGGACATCCTTTAAATGTTCAAAAGCAACAGCTGCAATGTAACTGAGGCCGTGTTCTCAGTTGGTCCTACACTGAAGCCCAAGTAAGTGTCTTAATGACACTCTGAAAATATGTAAAGCACTTTTTAAAGACAATTGTGTCTGGGCACACCAGCTGTTTGTCCAGCCAGAACAAATTTAGAATCAATGGACCAAATTCTGCCCAGATTTGCATCACATGCAGTTATAGTAAATGCAATGGCGCTGCATTGTGTTTAATAATAGGTCAAATTTGATTTACCGTAATTATTAGAGTTTAAGGTCAAAAGGAACAATTAGATCGAGTCTCAACTCCTGTGAACCACAGGCTCTTAAATGTCACCTAGCATGGAGCCTTGTATCTTCTGTTTGTTTAAATACCCTTCACTCCATAGGATCTTAAAGTGCTTTGCAATGTTAATATACTATTCAATGTTTCACTTTATCCACCTCTGAAATGCAGCTACTGTTGAACTGCAGTGTTAGAATTGCTGCTAAAAAAGGACATGAATAAAATATCTAACTGAAACTGCAGGAAGAATTTAGGAAAGATGATAGTAATTACATGCATTGGAATTTAGCCAGAACACAGGAGCTATACCTCTACTCTTGTGGGAAAATACTGTAGGACTCTAATGACCATAATTGATCAGGGCCTCATCTTATTATTTAGTCCACAAGACAGTTTCACCAGCATGTCCCATGATGTGCCATTGGTTCATTACTGACTCCAAGAGAAGAGTCCTACCTATTAGTTGTGATTATTATTTCTTAAGCACTAACAAAGTGCCTGAACATTATGCTAAATAAGGCATAAAACCCAGATATTTTTAATGCATACTGAGGCTGACAGAGAAAGTGTAGACATGGACTGTGAAGACCGGAGGAGGAAGTGGCCATGATATTAGTTATTATTGCTGACTTCTTGTAGGAAATAAGAAATGGTGAGTTTAGGAGGGATGTGAATGAAGCTGGGTGGTGACTTGATACACCAGAATTAGGTCAGTTCATGTATAATGAAAAGGTTTAGAAGAACTAGACAAATGAACCACTACTGCTTCAGCATCTTCTTGACTGTTCTTTAACAGATATCCCCTCCAAATACTCTTCTTAACTGGTGACAGCTGGCAAGATAGCAGCACCACATGGGATGCTTTGAGAGCATAGTTACAGTCCCTGGTAGATGTCTGGCTTTTTAGGGTTCTTTTTGAAAGGGTCAGACTATACTCGGTTATACCAACATTCAGGAAGCCACAACAGTTGTTCAAGTGCTTACAGTCTAAAAGAATATTTGCCATATGTTTATCGTACCTTATAAGAAACTCATCCAAGTTATTTTTAAAAATACCCATTGAATTGTTGCTTTCATTAGTAACGTCTTGCTGCATAAAGCCAGGAGAGCAATAATGTCTGAGGTGCCTAATTAATGACACTCACTTTTCAGCATGGTGCAGATTTAGAGGTCAGGCACTTGCACATACTAATGAGGTTTATTAAAGCCAGTGAAGTTTGGCCAGAATGGTGCACCTCTACAGGGGAAACACAATTGTCCATTTTCTCCTCTCAGTGACACTGCCTGTAATTAAAATTTGGATGGAGGGGGTTATAGGGTAGGGAAGTGGGGAAAGTTAATGTAAAGCTTTGTGAAACTTTAAGAGGCCTCAGCTGCTCATTAGGCAATATCTACACAGCAAACAGTAAACAGGTGAGTAGGAGAGATGTACTTTAGGGACAAGCAGCAAATCAAGTCTGACATTCAGGCTTACTGGACGTAGAGGAGGCCTCTGGGAATTGTCTGACAACATGCCCCTTGATAGTACATGACTTCAGTGAAAGCCTGTAGAGGAGAGCATATGGTTATGGCATCTGACTACATATTATACTTTTAAGAATGTGACTAGCAATAGCATGGGGTTATGATGTTACAGTGGATTGCAGCATATGTGCATATTACATGGGGGAGTAAAGATTTCTGTTGGCTGCACACACCTCTCAGAACATGTCTGCCTGATTGACTATAACAAGTGACTCTGGCAGTGCAACATATGATCCTGAGAAGACAGAGACTATAATATATTAATATAAGAATGTAGTTGATTACAATATAAGCTGTTGAAAGTGAGCTGACTATAGCACAAGACTGTAAGAATGCGGCTGTCTGCAGGGTCTAACAGTGAGAATGTATCTATCTATACTTAAGTGTGTTTCTGACTACAGCCAGCTGTCATGCAATTGGAGTGGACAAGTGGAGTTGTCACTTATCAAACCATTGCATTGCATGTGGTTATCATGTTTAAATATATCTCCTATCCACTTTATGGGTAGCTAATTTTTGCTTTCATATGTGTGTGGAGAGTGGGTGTTGCGCTATGAGTTTGATTACAAGATCTTAAACCTTCAATTTATCAGTCCTAGTTTTAGATTTAAACTAGGTCTTACAGTTCAGCTACTGCATTTAAAGGGACACCATCAGTTAAAGAGTTATTTATTCTTCCCCTATGTTTTCAGCATTTACATAGCCTGGGGTTAGTTTGTGCTTTGATGAACTTGACCAGGGGAAACTGGCAGTTTCATTTTCTGAGGTACTAGAAGATTAGTGCAGTAATTTTTTCAGGTCAGCCAAGGAAACTTAAAATTTTAAAGTGTGTGTAAAAAAAATTGCTTAAAAAATAAAAATCTTGACTAGGAGCCCCAATCCTGCAACAAGGACAAATGCAGAGTTCTGCCCTCTCCCACTCCCCACCCCCGCAATAGAAAGGATGTGGATAAATTGGAAAGAGTCCAGCAAAGAGCAACAAAAATGATCGGGGGCTAGGGCACATGACTTACAAGGAAAGGCTGAGGGAACTGGGCTTCTTTATGTCGCAGCCCTAAAGGCTATGCTCAAACATGGCATCTGTATGGCCAATTGTCGGTCAAAAGGTCACATTGGTACTATGTACAACACCGTAGTGCAGTGTGCTACATTATAGTGCCTTGTGCAAAAATACCAGCGTGCTGTGTGCATTTTCCCGCCTTTTTACCTGGTCACCTAGGGGTCAGGCTAGTGCCTTGTGCAAAAATACCAGTGTGCCGTGTGCATAAGGGTAGTGTGCTGTGTGCAGATCCTGTTTACATGGAGGGCCCCAGCTCGGAACCTGGAAGGCGAAGGAGCTAGGGACCAATCAGATGCTGAAACGAGTAAGACAGCTTTCAAATAAAACCATGTCTCGCACTAAGATCTGGAGGAGTATCCCCATATTAGCTGGAAGGCCTGGATCCCTCTTCCAGCTAGAAGGGGCTCTTGCATATTTTGCTGGCTCGTGTCGTGTTAGGATTAATTCCCATCAATTCGTCATGCTCTCGGTGTCGGTACTGCTGGTCAGCTGCGCTTGGAGTGCGGTATTTGTATTCTAATTTCTGTGAATATTCTGTTTGCTTAGCCTCTTCTCATTTTCCCCTCCGTTATTTGGTACAGAACTGTATATATTGTTATTTGGTGCAAGTTGTGTATATAGTATATGAGAGTTAAATTGTTGTATTAATTACTATTGTGGTTAACTGTTGTAATTTTACAGTATTTGGTTAATGTGCACACAGTTTATTTAGTTTTTGTGTATCTGTTATGGATTTTAGTAAGCAGTTAATTATAGATTGTTTCAAGTTGTGTAAATATTCTCGTTCTAATAGTATTTTTAGTTGGTAAAAGCGCTCCTCCCCAGCCCAAGTTGCAACTTATCCCCCATCAATAAATGGCCACGTGGTTTTGAACTTTCAATCTGTCACATTTTGATTTTCCTCACTCGATCAAAAGCTTACTCGAACCTGCATTGGTCTCAGACACTTTAGTCTTCAGAAGAGTGAGGGGGGATTTGATAGCAGCCTTCAACTACCTGAAGGGGGGTTCCAAAGAGGTTGGAGCTTGGGTGTTCTCAGTGGTGGCAGATGACAGAACAAGAAGCAATGGTCTCAAGTTGCAGTGGGGGAGGTCTAAGGTGGATATAAGGAAACACTATTTCACTAGGAGGGTAGTGAAGCACTGGAATGGGTTACCTAGGTGGAATCTCCATCTTTAGAGGTTTTTAAGGCCCGGCTTGACAAAGCCTTGGCTGGGATAATTTAGTTGGTGTTGGTCCTGCTTTGAGCAGGGGATTGGACTAGATGACCTGCTGAGGTCTCTTCCAGCCCTAATCTTCTATGATTCTTCCAACTGGATCCATTCAGACAGAGCTTTGCCCCGTCGCCTTCATGCCAGTGTCCACCTGTAGTGATCTGACCGCAGGACTGGGCTTATATTTCTAGTCATACTGGGTCAGGCTGTGCAATTCACTGCTCCATGTTGAGGTGGTTCAAAGCTGCATTGTCTCCGAGGGGATCATGCGACAAAAAGTAAGAAGCCCTCCTATAACTGGTACAGCATAGTACCCCACTGTGCATCCAGCCAGTTCCACAGGTTAATTGTAGAGGTGGGTAGCACCAGAGAGCTGCCTCCTGCCCTACTAGGGTGACTTTCACCCTGGATTGCTAGGAGGCAGCAGCAGCTTAGGCTTTCCCAAGTTTGGGTGTTTAGTGTGTAAGTGTTACCCAACCCTGTTTACTTCCCTTCAGTAGCATCTGAACACGAGGGGCAGTGCTTCTTAAAACACTGCTACTCTGTGCTCCTGTTGCCATTGCTTACACAGTAGGATGGCCAGACAGCAAGTGTGAAAAATCGGGAGGGGGATGAGGGGGTTAATAGGAGCCTATATAAGAAAAAAAATCTGGACTGTACCTATAAAATCAGAACATCTGGTCACCCTGTTGCGCACACACACACACCCCTCCAGCTCCAAGTGTCACGGCATGGGCTGAACTTCCTCCCTGCTTGACTGCACCAAAACACAACTCTTGCAGCACCTTAGCCCCTTTCCCCTTCAGCTTACATAACCATCCAGCAGACATATTAGAATGGAAAGTAAACATCTTGAAAGAAAGCAATTTTAAAGATGTACCCCTTTACTATGAGGAGTGCACAGCTCCATGGCCATGTGCAGATGCATAGGCTAGCCCTTTTTGTAAACACTGACTGTAATTAAAGCCTAAAGTTTCTATTAAATTTTCCAGTCTTTGTTGCCTGCTCCACCTTCAGTTCAAGCCTTAAAGTTCATTGACTCATGGACATTTTTGAGCCAACTCTGTTCATTGTGATAAATCAAGTTGTTTGTGCAGCAGCGTAGTGACAGACAGTTACCTGAGAACTTCAAATGTAAAATGTTTAATAACCATCTGATGGCGAGGGAGAAAGGAAGTGTGTGATCTTTTGAGGCTGAGTGCTGGAACGGTATGACAAGAGGCAACATAGTGCATTCAAGCCCCACTGCATGCCAGCTTACTTTCTTTTCTCTAGAAATGGACAGAGCTGAAAGGTAGATGACTGATGGCATGTTGTTAAAGTACTTCCAAGTCTGTAAGAACGCCTGCGATTGATGCAAGCAAGGAGAACAAAACTTTTGCAAAGAAAGATGAAAAATATAATCTGAAGAAAATATAATTAGTTCTTTCCACCAAGGAACTGGATAGGTTTTAAATTCTTGATCCAGAGTTTAATTTAACTGTAGTTACTACAGTTAAATTAGATAGCAACAATGTTAGGGTATGTCTACACTATCCACTGATCTGGTGGATAGTGATCGATGTATCACATCTCATCTACACGTGATACATCAATCCCCGAATGCGCTCCCTGTTGATTCCGGAACTCCACCAGGGCGAGAGGCAGAAGTGGAGTCAACAGGGGAGCGGCAGTCATTGATCCTGCACCACAAGGACATGAAGCAAGTCAATCTAAGTTGATCTAAGATATGTCAACTTCTTCAGCTACGCTATTCTCATAGCTGAAGTTGCGTATCTTAGATCGATTCCCCCACCACCACCACCAGTGTAGACCAGGCCATAGTTACACTTTTTAAAAAGCAAAATGCATATTTACTTCCTTCAGGAAAGAAACATAAGATTGTCCTCCCATTTGCTCAATGGAGCTGCACTGGCATAAGAGAGACTTCTGTATGTAGGCTGTGAAGAGGAACGTGTATTTTAGATCACATTTTCCACCCTGCTCAAGAACTGTCATGCTTGTTTTGATTAACAGTAAGTTACCAGAGCTGTGATTATCACCACTACAGTGTTATTATTTACACTGTGATCTACATTTAGACACTAGAGTGATGGGCTCTGAGTAAGAAGCTAGCTAACTAAATTCACCCAAGGTAGCGATAAGGTCTTTGGCAAATTAAAGAGAGAGGCAGGCAGAAGCAACCTTAGTCTGAAAAATGTCAAAGGAGCCCAAGGGGAGTAAATCACCAAAATCTCATTGATTTCACTGGAATTGGATCACCTAATTTCCTTAGGCTCTTTTAAAAATCCCAAAAACTCAAGGGCCGAGGCCTGTTAAACCCAAGCAACTCCACTGAAATCATTTGGGCTGACCTAGGCCTGGTCTACACTGGGAGGGGATTGATCTAAGATACGCAACTTCAGCTACAAGAATAACGTAGCTGAAGTTGACGTATCTTAGATTGACTTTGAATCTCTTACTTCGCGTCCTTGCAGCGTGAGATCGATGGCCACTGCTCCACCGTCGACTTTGCTTCCGCCTCTCGAGGAGCTTGAGTTCAGCAGTTGACGGGAGAGCAATCAGGGATCAATTTATCACATCTACACTACATGCGATAAATTGATCCCCAATAGATTGATCGCTATCCACCAATCCAGCGGGTATTGTAGATATACCCTTAATATAGCCCCAAGAATCAAAGTCAGTCTTGCTGTAAGCCATGACTTCCACTGAAGTCAGTGGGGGCTCAGAACCTCTGAAAATTAAACCTCTTTCATTTACAAATGCATACATGGATGAACTTCCTCCATGTTTGAAGATTTTAACTTAAGTGACTTGCCCAGGTCAGACAGTAAATCTATGCAGAGCTGTGAATTGAACCCAGATTGTCTTGTCCTTTAACAAGCAGATCACACTTCCTCTTTCAGGGAGGATATTTAAAAGTACCTGGCCTTATATATCCTGATTAATTCTGTTGCTTTCTTTTTAATATTTGTAATTAACATTGAATAGTTATAAGCAGACTGTTTATGCAAGGTTATAAGTATTTGTTTTGAATGTATTGATCTCTAGTACAATAGCATAATCCTATTCCTTTTATAGGAATTGAAAAAAGAGTATTAAAATAGTCATTTGCTAACAGCTGCACTACTAACAGTATATGAACAGCCTAGAATAACAAGCTAGTATCACATGAGCAGCTCAGTGTGACTCTGCAAGAATGAAAGAAATGCAGATCCTGTGATTCTGCAGTTTTACCTGTTTACTGCAAAATCCAAGCATTCATTACATGTTTCTAGCTCTATCCATTGCAAAGCCAGGCCTCTAAATGTACTGCTGCTCTGTAAACACTGTCAGAACACTGCTCAGGCACACACACAAAAGCAAGAGCTCGTGCCTTGCACTCCTTACTCAAGGAAAACAATCATTGGGTAGGAAGTGAGGAGCAGGTCTAACCAGCAAAAAGCCTATTTCATATAATTCACCTCTATGGTGTTACCTCTTGTGATGCTTTGGGGTTCAACACAAGCCAGTAACTGGTTGTCACCACCTGCCTTGCAACTCTGATTGCCTTAAATTTTATGCTGACACCAAGAGACTGCATACAAGCAGGCAGGTTACCCTTAGCTTCCACCCTCCACCCCCAGTTTCTCTTTACGGGGTGACCAAACATCCTTCCACTCCTGAATTTCCCAAACACCATCTGCCCTGCTGTATCCAGCCTTCTCCTGAAACACTTAACATCTAAGTTCACTTCCAAGAGACAGCAAAGAATCCTGTGGCACTTTATAGACTAACAGACGTTTTGGAGCATGAGCTTTCGTGGGTGAATACCCACTTCGTCAGATGCATGTAGTGGAAATTTCCAGGGGCAGGTATATGCATGCAGGCAAGCTAGAGATAATGAGGTTAGTTCAATCAGGGAGGATGAGGCCCTGTACTAGCAGTTGAGGTGTGAAAAATCAAAGGGAGGAGAAAAACCTGGTTTTGTAGTGGCAAGCCATTCCAGTCCTTTGTTTAATCCTGAGGCTGATGGTGTCAAATTTGCAAGAATGAATGAAGCTCAGCAGTTTTCGTTGAGTCTGGTCCTGAAAGTTTTTTGCTGCAGGAGGCACCTTAAGGTCTGCTATAGTGTGGGCCAGGGAGGTTGAAGTGCTTCCCTACATGCAGGTTTTTTGTATATTGCCATTCCTATATCTGATTTGTTGTCCATTTTATTTTCGTAGCAACTGTCCGTTGGCCGATGTACATAGCAGAGGGCATTGCTGGCAATATACATTGGTGGAACGTGCGTGTGAATGAACCGCGGTGATGGTATGGTTGATCTGGTTAGGGCCTGGATGGTGTCTTGGTGTAGATTGTGGGCAGGTTGGCTCCGGGTTTGTGCCAGGAATTGGTTTCCTGAGCTAGAGTTACTATGTGCGGGTTTGCAGTTACTGGTTGAGAAATGTTTCGGTTTGGCAGAATTGCCTCTGGGTAGGACTGCCTGCACCGCAAGGCCTGTGAAGTGTGGGATGCGTTGTCAGGATGGGTTGTAGATCCTGATGATCGCGTTGAGGGGTTTAGCTGGGTTACTGTTATGTGACGGCAGTGGGTCCTGGTTGGTTTTCTTTTGGGTTTCTCTTGCGTAGAGGCTTCTGGGTATCACATCTGGCTCTGCTGAATCTTGTTTCCTTAATTTCTCGTGTGGGTATTGTATGTTTGAGAATGCTCTAGTGAATTTTGTAGGTGTTTGGTCTCTGTCTGAGGGTAGACAGATGCGTTGTACTCAGGGCTTGGCTGTAGACAATGGATCGTGTGATGTGCCGGGGATGGAGCGGAGGAATGAAGGTAGCATAGCGGTCAGTAGGTTTTCGGTATAAGATGGTGTTTAATGTGACCATCACTTATTTTGCAGCCGTGGTGTCTAGGAAAGTGGATCTCCCGTGTAATTGGTCCAGGCTGAGGTTGATGGTGGGGTGGAAGCTGTTGAATCGGGTGGAATTTTCCAAAGCTTCTACCATGGGCAGATGAGAAGAATTCATCAACGTAGCGTAGGTGAGAGGGGCATGAGTGGACGAGGAAGCCAAGGAGCATTGTTTCCAGGCTCGGCCATCAAAAATATTGCATATTGGTTGGGGCCTTGCGGTGCCCATGCAGCGTGCACTGATTCTGGACGAATATATTGTCTCAAATTTGAAGTAGTTGTGTTCGAGGATATGGCACAGAGCTCAGAGCAGTTGTGCTGTGCAGCATCAGAGCATACTGTTCCTGAAGCTTGTATTCCTCTGTGTGTTGGGGATTGATGATGATCTCAGCACTCTAATGCTCATCAGGTGGTTAGGATGGTAGGTTTTCGGAAGGTCACCAACATTGTAGTTCTCAGGAATCAGTGGTGTCGGAGGATAAACTGGTGAGTGCTGATGGCATAGGGTCTGAGTCGAGAGAGTCCCACATATCCAGACATTCATCAGGTGAGAGTGCCAATGCCGAGATGATTGGGGCACCCAGGGATTTCGGGTTTGTGGATCTTTGGGCTAGTAGATGAATAACCTGGTCAGAGTCTCTAGAGGGTATGTTTGGATTTTTTCCGGTGTTAGTATAGTAGGGAGTGTCCTGAGTAGATGTTGCAGTTTTCTTATGTATTCCTCAGTGGGATCGAGGGAAGATAGCTGTAAATTGGTATTGGGATGAGTTGTCTGGGGCCTCGTTTTGGTAGTCAGACCTGTTCATCCGAATGACAACAGACATCCTTTTTCAGCCTTTTGATGATAATGTCGGTGGGTTTCTGAGGCTGTGGATGCATTGCATTCTGCACGACTTAGGTAGGAGGCAAGTGGAATGTTGTTTTTCCTAAGCAATTCTGCTGTGCAACGCGGCGGAGCATTCGATGTGAGGTCAGACTGTCATCTTGACCCTCAGGAGGAGTCCTGTGGAGTTCTTCTTGGCTGTTGGTGGGGGTACATGTGTATCGAGTGCGCTGTCAGTGTTGTCCTGAAAGTATTCTTTGAGTCGAGACGGCGAAGTAGGCTTCCAGAAGCCGGAACTGTTATGTTGGTGGGGGCATGGCAGGGCAGAAAGACGAGTCCCCCGAATAGGACAGACTTTTCTTCTGGACTGAGTGGTAGTTGGAAAACAACTATCGCTTGCTCAATAATGCCTAAGTCAATGCAGAAGCAATGCCACCAGCACTCTCAGAAACTCACCCGACATTACCACAAAGAGGCTGATAAAGGAGGTGCTGTTGTCATCATGAACAGGTCCGACTACCCAAAGGAGGCCGCCAAGACAATCTAACACCAAATTCACAGACACTTCCTCGATCCACTGAGGACATACACTAAGAAACTGACACATCTGCTCAGGACACCCTACCTAACACCAAACAAATCACATATTCTTAAATACCACCCTGTCATCTACAACCATTCTGGACAACATCCAGTGCTTTCACAGCCTCGCGCCCACGAGGCAACCTGCGACCTGAACAATTCTCACAGTAACTGCACACCGCACCATAGTAATCAGCTCATGGAACCAATCGCATGCACACAAACTCGACCAACTCTGCCCACAATATCTACACAAAGACACCTCACAGGACTAACCATCAGCCACTTACCAGTTTCATTCACTGCGTGCACATCCCCAATGTAATATATGCCAAGCAAAGCCCTCTGCTATGACATCGGCCAACTGGACACGTCACACGAAAGGATAACGGACAAATCAGATATCAGGATGGCAAATATACAACACCTGTAGGGGAACATCAAACCTCTCCGGCCACACATAGAGACCTTAAGGTGGCCATCCTGCAGCAAACAAATTAGGACCAGACTTCAAAGAGAAACTGCTGAGCTTCAGTTCATCTGCAAATTTGACACCATCAGCTCAGGATTAAACAAAGACTGTGAATGGCTTGCCAACTACAAAACCAGTTTCTCCTCCCTTGATTTTTCACACCTCAACTGCTAGAACAGGGCTTCATCCTCCCTGATTGAACTAACCTCATTATCTCTAGCTTGCCTGCATGCATATACCTGCCCCTGGAAATTTCCACTACATGCATCTGACGAAGTGGGTATTCACCCATGAAAGCTCATGCTCCAAAACGTCTGTTAGTCTATAAAGTGCCATAGGATTCTTTGCTGCTTTTACAGATCCAGACTAACACGGCTACCCCTCTGAGTCTAAGAGACAGGAGTTCATTAATTTAACTGGGATTTGACAGACACTCATCTTTCATTCACAGCGCTGTGTTGGTTTATATGAAAAGTAAAACAAGTTTAATAAAAAAAGGACAAAGGATTAAATGATACCAGATAAAAGGAATAAAGATAGAAAGGGTTACACACAAAAGTAAAAATATGCTTCTAAGACTAAAACCTGATTTAACAAATTAAACTCTTGTTCAAAGACATGTTTCTCATCAAGTCTCTTTTCCAGCATGGCAGACCAGAACCTCTGGCCAGGAACCTTCACAGAGTTCAAAGTGTTCAGTTCCTGTGTCTTTTCACATGGGATCTATAGTTGGTTAGTGCTGCACTGGATGTACAAGGGCGTGAAGTATTCACATTTACACAGTGCGCAGGGCCAGTGCTAGAAAACTCAAATGGAGTCTGGCAGGGGTACAGATATGGCCCTGGCCCTCTCTCATGCCAGTTGTAGCTCAGAGGCCAGCACTAAGGAGAGTACATTCTGCATCTCCAAAAAGAAAATGAAGGTGTCACTCATGTGTGCTCCCCTCAATACCCAGCCCTTGCCACACTTCCCTTTGGAAGCACCTTTTGCTTCTAAAACCACAGTATAGCCTACAGTGGTATGTGGTATGCAAATCCCAGCCCTCCTCTTTATAACTGTCTCAGTTGGAGATGTTAAACCACCCATGGGCTGAAGGTAAAGATCTAGATATCTAGGGCATTTTAATGTGCTCTTACCCTCAGATACCATGGTTATGTCTACACTGCAATTAAAAACCCATACCTGGCCCATTCCAGCTGACTTGGGCTCATCAGGCTCAGGCTGTGGGGCTGTTTATCTGCAGTGTAGACATTCAGGCTTGGACTGCAGCCTATGCTCTAGGACCCTGCGAGGTGGGAGGGTCCCAGAGGTTGGGCTATAGCCCAGGCTGGAATGTCTACACTGCAATTACACAGCCCTGCAGCCTGAGCCCCAGTCAACTGGCATGGACCAGCCACAGGTGCCTAACTGCAGTGTAGACATACCCTGAATGTCCTTAAGAGTCAAATATTTGGGAAAATTAGATGGACTGTCACTACGGAAAAAACACTAAGCTAATGTGGGACTCAAATCAATGCTCTATATATGATCCACTTCCCCACATCCAACCCCCATTCAGTAGTGGTTGGAATCTGAACTTGAATCTAGATCCAGATTTCAAAGCTTGCATCTTCTTTATAATATACCGTACTAGAAGCCAAGCTCCATAAGCCCCTGGCACTTGAGTGGGCAGGCAAGGACACAATCCAAATCAGAACTTCCAAGATCAGGCCAAGGCCCATTTCTATTTTAAATCAGTCACCTCATTCTAGTGATGACAGCTTTGCTGATTTCAATCTGTTCCAAAACCAATGTCAGACAGGTTTCTCACTCACACATCCCGCACCTTCCTCAGAGTTCCATGCTTACCTCCCCTTGGCAATCTTAGTTCTATATTCTAACTGTTCTGCCTTGCCAGTCCAAGGTTAATTCATTGATTTTTTAAGCTAAATTACTTTTCCCTGAATGATCTAATTCAATTACCTCCCTGCAGCAGCTGAGCTAATTGCCCTCTCTCAACAATTCTACTTTCCTATTTCACCTTTGTTGGTTATTTTCTCTGTTGCTTATCAATTTCCCAAAATATATGTTCTACCTTTTCAGGTAGTGTGCTGTTTCCTGACAGGAGAGGCAAAAAGACCTTGGAGCTACTTCCATGTGAGCTGTCAGGGTATGTGAATCAAAGTTTGATAGCATTTTTCATCTTTCCAGCCAGCCATTCAATGGGCTCTATTTAAGGAATGGAATAGTCTCACTATCTTTTCCTAATTTTCTCCTTGTTTTAGTGGATAACAAAAATTTAGAAGACCCATTTCCAGACTAGCCAAAAGGGCAAGTCTCATTGATTATCGCACACTATGCAAACTTCTGCACAATATGTTTCTGAGGCAATAGGAGAGGGTATCTGATTCTATTTTATGGTTTAGTTCAAACATAGCAATTGAACTTATAGGAGAAATTAATTCTGGAAAGTCCTATGGCCTATATTATGCAGGAGGACAGACTAGACTATCCCAATGGTATCTTCCAGACCTGAAAATCTGAGACTCTATATCAGTCCTGCTGTTGACCACATTCTGGAAGGACCACAACGTTTTCCAATAAGAGCAATAAGAGCTTGCCCTGTAACCCAGGCTGCTAGTATGGTTATTAAAAGCAGCAAAGAGTCCTGTGGCACCTTATAGACTAACAGACGTATTGGAGCATGAGCTTTCATGGGTGAATACCCATTTCGTCGGATGCTGAAGATGCTCTTTCTCCCACCCTTGACTCTTGCAGAAATGCCAGTGCCTCCAATCCTCCAGACACCTGCCATCTTCTCACCCCGAGGATAGTGAGATAAGAAAAAAAGTCCTTTGAAGCCATTTCTTTCAGCCTACCCCCACTCCCACCCTCTGTCATGAAATGGCTGTGCAGTGGACAAGTACAACAACTTCACAAAAACCAGCCCATAATTATTCTCTTTTTTTCCTAGAGATGGTCGTTCAAGGTCAGGGTTGAGACTGTTTAGCAGAGCAGTACAAGGAAGTTTCTGCTGCTATTGCCCAACTTGTATGTTTTCTGTAATTAGAGGACCCAGTCTCCATGGATGTCAACATAGCAACTTTAATGAATGTTTACCCAAAATATGTATAAAAAGTAGAAAAGATTATTTTATCACTCATTTCCTGGGCAGATAGCATCAGACTCAGTTGTATGGGGTAACTTTTCTTTTGCACTAGTTTTCTACTTTCAGGTTCCTAGACCAATATGTGGATCTTTGGTCTATGCTGATCTGTCCAGAGTCATTTTTGCTAACAAGAGGATCCTGCCCAACACGTGGCTGTAACCAAGCTTCCTGAAGCAGACTGATTAGTGTGGATTACCTTATAGGTATGTAAAACTGATTGATCTCACATTAACAGCATGGAAAGAATATTAGAGAATTAGAAAGAGGGGGAACCCTTCCTCATGCCTATATGAAAATTAATAGGAAATTAGAGCAAACCATTTTAGGTTTCAAAATTTCCTAGTGAAACAAAGATAAGTTCTTCCAATCCCCTGCCCATTTTCTGACTAGTTTCCCAGAAAACTCTAAAGAATGTCACTATTACAAAACCCCATCTTTCAACTGGGGCTAAGTTTCAAAAGCATCAGAAAACAAAACATGGATATTTCTGTAAAGTTATTAGAGTTTAGTCCCTCAATAGCCTGTATATGGTGGGGGGTGGTGAAATCAATGTGACTCAAATATACCTGGCTAATAACTACCCAGACTGGGTTTGCTCCATATCAATGAAGTGTTCTGTTCTAATAAGATTAGTCAAGTACAAATGACTCATAACACTCAGTGTTTACTGAAGTTAGTATTAACCAGATTCTGAAAATGGTAGAAGTGTTTCCGAACCTCAAGCAAACAATGTCAGTGGAGTACTTCATAAAACACCCCACCCCCACTACCTTTTCAGAACAATGTCTTTCATAAACTACAAAGAACAGGTGTACATGTAGGTTAAATTGTCTGTATTGTTTTATAACAAGCCCTTTTCATTTTCTGCACTACAGCCCTATGTGCATTAAATGCAATTTAGCAGGATCATCAGAGCTTGAAAGGGCAGATCAAACAGTATTGAGAATCCCAGCTGTGCAGGTCCCAATTCAGAGTAAATATTAACCACAGTGCTTGCTAATAATTTATTCAATTTGAAATAAGACATTTGTGTTCCTTTGTTGTGTGTTAGCCTCATTGTTTCCACTGCATCATGGTTGTATAAAGATTTCCCTAATTTATAAAAAAATGAAGACCCATTATTCTTGTTCCAGGATTTAGATTTATCAATATTTAAATCGACCTTTCAGAACGTATCAAGAGTATGGTACAGTGGCAAACTTGAAATGGGTAAATTAACTTCCATCATGGTCGGACCTTTTTATGTTGCAGGTGGAGGATGGCTGGACACAGAAAAGTAAGAAAAAATGCATTTAGATTAGTGCAGTGATTCAATAAGCTCATATTTGCATCTTTGTTATCCCAGCTGTAACCTTAAGTGCTGAAGCTGATGACTATGCTGAAGGAACCTGTTTTAGGGAGCAAATGAGTGATTGCATTTTAAAACCAAGGAAACGGCTTTTTTTTTTTTTTTTTTTTTTTTTTTTTTTTTTTTTTTTTTTTTTTTTAAGTCAAGTCTCTTGCTAGTTGAAGACATTCAGAACTCTGCTGAGTTCTAATGTCTGAGGCTTGGAGATTATATACATATACATCAACCACAAAGCAAAGGAGTCATGGCCAAACAAACACTTTGCAAATACTAGACCCTGGAAACAGAAAGAAGAATGGAGGGAAAGAAAAAAAAAAAAAAAAAAAAAGGAGGACAAAAGTATGCCTTCTAGGTCATTGTCCAGACAAATAAAAATGGCACTCCCCACCCCAAAAAAAAAAAAAAAAAAAAAAAAAAAAAAAAAAAAAAAAAAAAGGAGGACAAAAGTATGCCTTCTAGGTCATTGTCCAGACAAATAAAAATGGCACTCACTACTCAAAAACTAAGGTAGAGATGAAAACCATGTGCTCATAAACACAAACTACCACATGCAAAAGGGACAATTATGTGATGAACTCAAAAGGATAAAGACATTTATCAGAGCATTGAATGGATGAACATTATAGCAGGTTGGACCACTTGTGGTAATGATGCATGAGTTGAGAGGAAGGCAAAGGAGAATTCTACCTTGATTAACACAGGATGTTAATACTGGGAAGAGAAGGTGGACACCAGGATGGAGTCATGTTGGTGCTAAAGCCAGGTTTTTAAGATATTTAATCCTGTATCTTTGTATGTTGAAGGAGAGATTCAGAATCAAAATCAGGTGCAGTCACAATAGCAAAAGTATGTGCCACCCTCAACAGAGCTCAAAAAATAAATGTAAAAACGTTGTAACCATCTACAGAGAACAACCATAGAGACATTGTGACATTCCGTGGTGCAATCTATACCAGCGAGGGATTGTGTCACCACCTGTCCTTCAACCTTGGGTGCCTCACAATACTGTGTGCTGTAGCTCCCACCTGGGGCACTCACAAACCACTCTCTAGCATGCGGTTAACACCTTGAGTGCTGTGTACAGCTGCAGCCTGCCAGCCACCCTGCCACCCTCCAGTCACACACTGGCTTCCACCAGCCTTGGTTACCACCTGCAGAATTACCCCAGCACACTCCTAAAGTCCCCCCCACCCAAAACCATGCATCTTCCTACTCTCCAGCCCTCTCTTGGACAGTCCAGATATTTTAGGTATATTGACCCCTTACAGGGGCAACAGTTTTCTACTTTAACTGGAGTTACCAAACAATTCCACTTTAACACCCCCACACACAGAGGATTAGTTTTGATTAAAGAAAAAAAAGTTTGACTACAAAGAGATTGAGTACATATCTAAGGTCTTAGTCAGAAATGTATACAAGATAAAATGCTTTCTAATAACTAAAAACTTAAACCTTGGTTCAAGTTAAAGTTCCTACCAAAATGTTCCCAGCAAAAAGGCTGACCAAATTCTCAGGTCAGATTTCCTCCCAAAATCCTGATTCCTTTCTCTTCTCGGTGAAGGGAGGGAAGGAGGAAGAGAATGGACATCTGGAGTATTTTTGCCCCTACCTTTTATGGTCTAGTCACCCTTTGAATGCGTTTTCCTGAGGGTTACCCATAGATAAGAAGTTCCTTTCAGCTGTGAGGATGGTGACACAGGGTCTCCCAGTGAAAGAGGTTCCATGTTTGATAAAATGCAAATCAATCTGTTTCTGACCCCCTTCACTTACAAAGAATGGCCACTTGACAGGAGATTGCCAATCAACTTTGAGGACACCTGGTTGGAGGGATCAGCTTCTCCTTTGTCTTTGAGAAACCAGTTTAACCACTATCCAGACTCTTCTGGTGAACACATTTCAGTCATAACTTCAGCTTATGTTAATAATTTTACATATAATGGTGCTATACAGAGAGAGAGAGAGAGATTATTAACCAGCAAGTTATTGATTTTCAAATGATACTTCACAAGGCATATTTTATACAAAGATTATTATAATGGTGTGAAGGGTGCAAATGCAGGGGTGAGATGTCTGATTGAATGCAAGACAAGATGGGTTACTAGCGATGGAAAGCTTAATGTGAAATTACGATCACACTGGAATTCCTGAGCTGGACCAATTGGCAGATTTGTACTCAGTAAAGTAAGTGAAAGAGGGGAGAGACTACTAAATTTCTAAGTAACAATCTGATAACAAACATCCAGCCCTACATAAAAAGCTTCAAAGAACATGGATTTAGACTTATTTGTGAATAATAAATACAAATCAAGGGTATTGTCATACAGATTTATAGACAATATCTGATCAGATCATAAGTTAGTGCTGGCATCAATGAGGTTGAGGCTGAGAGCAACAACAACAAGAAAAGTGCCAAAAACTGAGATCTATGACATGGACAAAATGAAAGAGCCAGATATCGGGAATGAATACAAAGCTGTGCAGAGAAACATCATCATGTCTCTAGTGAAAGTAGTAATGCACACTGAAGAGAGAGATTCAATGGCTTTATCTCCCCACGTAAGTATTCTCACGCTTCTTATCAAACTGTCTGTACTGGCCTATCTTGATTATCACTTCAAAAGTTTTTTCTCTTACTTAATTGGCCTCTCAGAGTTGGTAAGATGACTCCCACCTTTTCATGCTCTCTGTGTTTTATTTTATTTATATATATTGTGACAAAGTTCCTCCTCTACCTTGGTGGGTCCTGCACTTATTGGCAGATTTGCTCACCTCAGTGATCTCCCCCACAGTCTGGATCAACTCCTCCTGTGTCTGATCAGGAGTTGGGAGGTTTGGGGGGAACCCAGGCCCGCCCTCTACTCTGGGTTCCAGAAGCGTTGAAAGGAGAGGAGCTACTCCGGGCCCCAGGAGAGCAGGGTCCTGTTCTCTGAGTGACCAGAGCAGGGGCTGCACTAGAGTAATCAAACTGCTAAAACCAATTAAGGCAGAACAGGTTGGTTAGAAAACACCTCAGCAAATCAAGGCAGGCTAATCAGGGCACCTGGGTTTAAAAGGAGCTCTTTCCAGTCAGATGGGGAGGAAGCCAGAGGAGAGGAAGTATGTGTGAGGAGCTGGGAACAAGAGACACAAGAGCTGAGACTGAGAGGGTGTGCTGCTGGAGGGCTAAAGGAGGTACAGCATTAATCAGACACAGGAGGAAAGGTTCGTGGTGAGGATAAAGAAGGTGTTTTGGAGGAGACGCATTGGAGAAGTAGCCCAGGGAGGTGCAGCTGTCACACAGCTGTTACAAGAAGCACTATAGACAGCTGCAAAATCCATAGGGCCCTGGCTGGA
>NC_133771.1:33844541-33898626 GCF_003597395.2 Chelonoidis abingdonii | reverse complement strand
AGGATTCTGTGGCCTGCTTTGTGCAGGAGGTCAGACTAGATGATCATATTGGTCCCTTCTGACCTTAAAGTCTATAGCACTGAGATATGAAATGAGTGGAGTCATCTATTGTGGAAAGACAATGAATAACCCTAGATCTGCAGATGATATTGACTTCATAGCATGGAAGAAGGAGACAGACAATAACTAAAATACACCAGAAAATCAGCACATTTAGACTGAAGATTGCCATTTTCTTTTGTTTTCTCTGTGCCAATTGTAAGATGAAAGTCAGAGAAAGAACAAAAAATAATTGAAGGAAATTGTATACCTTGGAGAACTACTATTGAAGAATTGTGAAAGTGACATAGTCTGAGTCTTCTTTTATCTGCTACTGCATCCATACTTCTCTGCAACATCTGGAAGGCTAAAGACATTTTGAAAAAATGAAAGTTCGTGTATACGAGATAATTATGTCAATACTGCAGTATGGGTTGCAATGCTGGAGTATGCGGAAAGCAAGATAGTTCATTTCTGTTGAGGGAGAATACTGAAAGTTTCAAGACTGCAGAACATTTTTTAAAATGGAGTGGTAAGAAAATAGCTGTTACAGAAGACTCAAGAAACAACTGAAATGATTTGGACAAGTGTCAAGAATGGATCTGGAAACAATACCATGCATGGTGGGTACCAGCGTGCAAGGTACTAGAAACAGAGAAAGACCAAGGATGCATTGGATAGATATGGTGAAGAATGACATAGAACAAAAAGATTTAAATATGATTATGTCAAGAAGCTGGTATCAGGCAAAGTGGTGGAAAGATTTCATTTGACCCCATTTTTGCTGTTAAGCTGTCAGACTGGAATCAAGAAGAAGAAAGAAGACTTAGGATATGGCTAAACAGTAACATTTCTACCACTGTTTACAGTACTGATGACATCCAACTGTGATAGATCATGAAGTTTGAAGATCATGAGTTTGAAAAACAGCTAGCCAAAAAATTAAACAGGTAATAACAAAATTGTTTAAGTACATCAGAAGCAAGAAGCCTGCTAAACAACCAGTGGGGCCCAGGAAGAAACGAGATACAAAAGGAGCACTTAAAGACAATAAAGTCATTGCGGAGAAACTAAATGAATTCTTTGCTTCAGTCTTCACAGATGAGGATGAGGATGTTAGGGAGATTCCCAAACCTGAGCTGTCTTTTATAGGTGACAAATCTGTGGAATTGTCACAGATTGAAGTGTCACTAGGAGGTGGTTTTGGAATTAATTGATAAACTTAACAGTAACAAGTCACTGGGACCAGATGGCATTCACCAAAGAGTTCTGAAAGAACTCAAATGCAAAACCGTGGAACTATTAACTATGGTTTGTAATCTGTCATTTAAATCAGCTTCTATACCCAATGACTGGAAGTTAACTAATGTAAAGCCAATATTTAAAAAGGGTTCTAGAGGTGATCCTGGCAATTACAGACTGGTAAGTCTAATGTCAGTACCGGGCAAATTAGTTGAAACAATAATAAAGAAATAAATTGTCAGACACATAGAAGAACATAAATTGTTGGGCAAAAGTCAACATGGTTTCTGTAAAGGGAAATCGTGTCTTACTATCTATTAGAGTTCTTTGAAGGGGTCAACAAACATGTGACACGGGGGATCCAGTGAACATAGTGTACTTAGATTTCCAGAAAGCCTTTGACAAGGTCCCCACCTAAAGGCTCTTCACGTAAATTAAGTAGTCATGACATAAGAGGGAAGATCCTTTCATGGATTGAGAACTGGTTAAAAGACAGGAACAAAGGGTAGGAAAATGGTAAATTTTTCAGAAATGGAGAGGGGTAACTAGTGGTCGATGTTCCCCAAGGGTCAGTCCTAGGACAATCCTATTCAACTTATTCATAAATGATCTGAGAAAGGGGTAAACAGTGAGTGGCAAAGTCTGCAGATGATACTAAACTGCTCAAGATAGTTAAGACCAAAGCAGACTGTGAAAACTTCAAAAAGATCTCACAAAACTAAGTGATTGGGCAACAAAATGGCAAATGAAATTTAATGTGGATAAATGTAAAGTAATGCACATTGAAAAAATAACCCCAACTATACATACAATATGATGGGGGCTAATTTAGCTACAACTAATCAGGGAAAAGATCTTAGAGTCATCGTGGATAGTTCTCTGAAGATGTCATGCAGTGTGCAGCGCAGTCAAAAAGCAAACAGGATGTTAGGAATCATTAAAAAGGGATAGAGAATAAGATGGAGAATATCTTATTGCCCTTATATAAATCATGGATGACCCATCATTGAAATACTGCATACAGATGTGGTCTCCTCATCTCAAAAAAGATATATGGGGCACTAGAAAAAGGTTTCAGAGAAGGGCAACTAAAATGATTAGGGTTTGGAATGGGTCCCATATGAGGAGAGATAAAGAGGCTAGGACTTTTCAGCTTAGGAAAAGAGGAGACTAAGGGGGGATATGATAGAGGTATATAAAATCATGAGTGATGTGGAGAAAGTGATAAGGAAAGTTATTTACTTCATTCCATAATACAAGAACTAGGGGCTGCACAAATGAATTAATGGCAGCAGGTTTAAACACATAAAAGGAAGTTCTTCTTCACACAGCACAGTTCAACCTGTGGAACTCCTTGCCTGAGGAGGTTGTGAAGGTAGGACATAACAGATTTTAAAAGAGAACTAACTGGATAAATTCATGGAGGTTAGGTCCATTAATGGCTATTAGCCAGGATGGTAAGGAATGGTGTCCCTAGCCTCTGTTTGTCAGAGGGTGGAGATGGATGGCAGAGAGAGATCACTTGATCATTACCTGTTAGTTCCCTTCAATCTCTGGTGCTGTACACCTGCGCGTTGCAGAAATCACTGCTCAGCGGACAGGGATAACTGGGCTAGAACGGACCTTATGGTCTGATCCAGTATGACTACTTCATTATAACTTTAGAGGAGATAGATGGCAGGAGAGAGATCACTTGATCATTACCTGTTAGGTTCACTCTCTCTGGGACACCTGGCGTTGGTCACTGTCAGCAGACAGGATACTGGGCTGAACGGACCTTTGGTCTGATCCAGTATGACTATTCTTATTAATTAATTGCCATAGATGGCCAAAGCATCAGGAAGATTTTTTTCCTCTCCCCCATTTCCTCACTTCTGTACTTACAGTATAATAAAAACATTTCTCCACAAAGACATTTCTCTGATTTTTGGTTTTCTTAGGCATTAAAATTGATTTTGGATGTGAGGTGAGAAACCACTGCAATGCACATGAGACTCTAAGACTGAGAGCTCAGTGTCTTTGCCTGTGCCAGTTTTCTTCAGCAGACTGCAATATTTCCTTCAATGTACTATACCCTCGCTAGTGAAATCATTATTGTGTCAGTAATATGTAATCAAATATTTCATTCGTCAGACTAAGTCACTGATTTTTTTCAGTGGAAAGGAAAGCTACCACCAACTAGAGGTACATTGCACAATTCTCTAGACACAAACACTACTGGGCACAATGTGGGGAATATCAGGATTAAATGGCTATACAAATACAACAAATAAATCTTATAATTAGGGAAGGAGAGGGAGGAATAGCTCAGTGGTTTGAGCATTGGCCTGCTAAACTCCAGGTTATGAGTTCAATCCTTAAGGAGGCCATTTAGAGATCTGGGGCAAAAATCTGCCTGGAGATTGGTCATGCTTTGAGCAGGAGGTTGGACTAGATGACCTCCTGAAATCCTTTCTAACCCTGTTAGTTTATGCTCCTATATACAGAAGTCACTGAAATATAGAGCTCAAAGATGCTTAAGTAACTTAGGCTCTCAACTCTCACTTTCAAAAGTGACTTGGGGCCAGATTTTTAAAGGTATTTAAGCACTTAAAAATGCAGATAGATGTTTTAGAAAATCCTCAGTAGATGCCTAGCTGCTTAAATACCCCCACCAGGTCTTTACACACTAAAATCCCTTTAAAAATCTGACTTGCAAGAGTCTAAGTCTCATTGACTGACCCTGACACTATATCCCCTCGCCTCGATCCTGCTGCGGCTCTATGCAGTGTCATTCACTTTTGGTTTAGAAAAGCCTAAGGGCTGCCATAATTTATTTTGAGCTGTGACAGTCACAGGGTACTGAAATCACAGCCACTGGTCAATCCAATGTAGACACACACCACCTACTCTCCAGACACACCCTTTTCCCATGTTGTTCTGGCAACAAGGAAGAGGAGTTGAAGAGCCCTCTGACAGCTCTGACCACCAGAGAAACATTTTCAAGAGCTTTAGGGCTGGTCCATGCTGACAGTGCAGTGAAAAGCAGCCTTGCAGCAATGAAAAATCCTACTGGTAAAGGATTGGGGTTTATCTTACAGCACTTTCCTTTTGCTGGATGTGGTTTTGCTCTTGCTGAGCCAGCTCACTCACAGGGGCAATTCTGTCCAAGATCTCTCAAGGAATCCAGGGAAGCAGGTCCCAGCAAAGTCAGTTGTTTTATTTTAAGCCTTCTTAACAAATCAGAACCTCACAGATTCTTCCTTTAAAAGTGTGCTGGTCAAGTAGTCCCTTCTCTAAGTCTGTCCCCCCACACCAGTAACTTCAGCAACCTGAAATTTCCTGGCTCTTACCTCAGAGCCTCCGCAATAAAAGGACTTCACACAGTCTCCCTTCTGTCCATTTGGTTTCTGGAACAATTCCTCTCTGCAGTAGCTCCAGTAAGCAGTCCATTGGGAGCATGGCCCAAGCTTTCTGGCAGGTGTTACAGTCCATTCCTTCCCCTTTCCTGCTGTCCTGTTATCAGTCACCTAATTAAATTCCAGCTCTTTTCAGGTGCTATGGGCAGGGCTCATCAGCCAGCCATCCACAGGCCTCTGACCCCACAGGAATAGTATCCCTTATACCTTCACACTGCCCTATATATCTATTGCTAAGTAACTCAAAGGAATCAGGAGTGATGATCAAACCAGTAATAAAAATCAAGAATACTTTAATGTATAATCCAGAGTTTGGTGAATGTTACTGTCTTAACAATGCAGCATTTTTGTATGTGAAGGGCATTAGTGACTTTGTTTGCTGCTAATATTCAGAGTTGTGTTTTGGTCTCCAAAATACTCATAAAACTTTTGCTCTCTGAAAGTACATGTGTAAATGTGTTTGTGGTAGGGTTCACACTGGTGATTTTCATACTGCCATTTTGATGTCTGTTGGATTTCCTACCTTCTGTTCATGAAAATTTCAGTTATCCTACCAGGGAACAGAAACCCCACACAACTTAGGAAAGAAATATAGGGTATAAAACAAACCTTAATTAAGCAGTTACTTAACTAACCACTTTTCTTATGGTTCTTTTCATTTTTGATGGCTTAACTAAAGATAAAGGGCTTGAGAGTTGAATTTAGTTTTATAATGTTAAATACCCTTAGCAATAGCTAAACAATACCCTTGCTATAGGATATAGGAAGGCAAAATGGTATTAATTATGATTTGATTACATAAATCAGAAAATTGGTAAATATAACCATTCAGGTGTTCAGAATACAATCGCACAACTACAATAGAAAACACTTGCACTCAATCACTATGCTGGGAACATCATTTTGATTATATTTTTGACTGAGACCCTCAGAATAGGGCCTCACGTACTAATTGTTTATCAGCTCCAGTGTTGCTAACACAAGACAATTTGGGAAAATATTTAAATGACAATTCACCAATGTCTTCATAGTAGTCAAACTTTTTACCTATTTCCCAATCAGTTGAATTATCCCCAGGATCTGATTAACATTCCTAACTACATAAAGGTAAACTGATACATTTATGACAGACTGCAGATTGAGTGCAATTCAAGAAGCTTGCACACTCATTTATATCTGTTTACATCTAGAATGTGAAAGGCAGTATGAAGCCACTAACTACGGAAAGCCCATGTACAGTATTCTACAGTCTTAGTTAACAATGGTAACTTGTGAAGTAGCTGAGAAACTGACCAACAGTCTTTACTGGAACCTGTTGCAAAAAAACAACACACAGTGACTCTGTGACAGTCCTTAGATCACGTACAAAAACATGTATACTTTCTTACTAATTAAGTACCCAGTATCAGAAAGTCAACTGACTGATTTGGAGTGGTCACCCAAGTGCTACTTATCACCAGATCTTTGCTTAGCCATCACCTTTCAGCTCAGTTATTTTTCACAGTAGGCGCTGACTCTGCAGAACACAGGTGGAGCAAAGGACAGACTTGACTAAAGTTTATTCCTGGTACCTTAGCAGACAACCCAAATTGCTGGAAAACAGAAAGACAGTTCCAGTACCTATCTTGGACAGGCACCTTTATTTCACCAGGAGGACTCAGGATACCAGCCCAGGTCCTCCATCTTCTGTCTTCCAGGTGCCTTAGGCTTTTAGGAAGTGATATGCTGAAGGAGACAGGTTGTTTTATTCTATTTCTGCTGGCTGATCCAACTTGGTTCCTCTTCTTAGAGGTGCTGGCATGGACTAATCAGATGGTGACCCATACGTCTTCCAAATATTTGAACTGTCAAGTTATGCCATAACTATTGGTATAGCCATCATGGGACATACCTTGAACACCAGCTTGTTTGCTCCAGTCAGCAACTTACCTCCTCAAGTATCGTTCCATGGGCCCCATGCAGCGCATCCCTTGGCCACCTTTGCAGTTATGCTTGTTCAATTTGCAGTCTCTCCATCACTGTGCTAGCTGCTGAAATGTCAAGTTTGAAGGTCATATAGTTTATGAAAATTCCTTCCACACTTTTTGATGCTCTTTAAACCTGTTTTAACAGTCCATTTAAAGAACTGCTCTTCTCTAGCAGGCCAGGACAGCTGAATAAATCTTCCATTTCTGTTCTCCTTGTTTTAACAACAATGGTAGGGACTTGGTATGTATGGCTGTGCATTTTTAATCAGTTACATTTCTGACAATTCCACTCTGGTGAACTGTCCTTATTAGAACACTGTTTAGTTTCAGTTCTTTTTATTGACTGCCTCTTTCAGCACAGGTGGATTTCACTAACTCAATAGCATTGGCATGCTTGATTGCAAACAACCTTACTTCTTCCCTGTATCACTTAAACTGAAAGAATATGAATGCAACCCCTTTCTTTCCCAAGAGGACTGCCTATGAGATAAACCCTGTCAGAGTTTACAATATTTTGCCCAAAGCTGTATCACTGATATTTTACTTCCCCTTCATAGACATTTTAATTATAAGTAGATTCCATCAGGTTTCCTATTTTGATGTGCTGTATCTGGCACATAACACAATGCCAGTGTTTGATATTAATTGAATGATTTTTAATTCATTTACTTAATCAGAGACAAGAAAAAAAGGGAAGTCTCTTCAGCAGCACAATCAGTACACTCTTGCTAAAGGCATGCAGCAATTCCGAGTTCTCAGACATTTGAAGAAATCTATCCATTAGATCTTGGGGTTTTATTCTCTTTGCCCTTCATTTTATCTTTTCTAAAAGGCCTCTGCATGGGCAATTCTTAAATAGCAGTAACTGGTAAGTTTGGGGATTTAGATATGACACTTACTTGCCCACACACAATAAAGAGTAACAAATAGGCAGAGACACAGGAGAAGCAAGTGGTTAACAAACAACTGATAGGTTGAAAGCTGCTAACAGACAGACAGTCTTTGCTGAACAAATAAGGGAAATTAACAGATTAATAAAAATCAAAGTCTGTTCATAGAAACTTTATGAACAGAAAAGAGGGCTAAACGGTGTTAACTTAAGTGTCCATGATTCCTTGCTCAGACAAGTAGACAAATTGTCTCCAATAGGACTATTTACCTGGGCAAGTTATTATTTAGTGGCATTACAGTAGTTCCTAAAGCTGAAACCAAGATCAGGGCTCCATTGTGCTAGGCACTGTACACACATAAAAGACAGCCTCTGCCCCACTTACAGTCTAAAACAGGTAGGGACACAGAGGTTAAATGATTTGCGCAAGATCACCCAGCAGGACAGTTACTGAGCTGGTAATAAGACCCAGACTCCCTGAGTCCTATTCCAGTGCCCTAACCATGAGGCCACACTCTTTCCAAGTGCTCATTAAATGTAAGGGTTCTTCTATCTAGCCTTGTGTAAATTATTTTCTAATAGGTCAGCCAGTTCCAATATAATCTCCCATCCTTTGAGAAAGAAATCCATATCTTAAAGACATGTTCCACAGGATCTTGGTTGCTTTTGACTATGACATCTCCAATATATATGATGGGAGAGTTCAGTGTCAAGGCTCCAGATCATACCATCAGATTTAATGAGGAAAGTGCAAGCCAGCTGCTCATTGCTGGCTTGGGCTTTCACCACTGATTAATACAGAAGGTTACGTGGAGAACACTGAATCCAAAGGCGCATTTCCAATTTTAATCTAACTCAGTAACAAGCCTTTAAGGAATGGCATGGACAGTTCTCTTGAGAAGATGTTATTGATGCAGAAATATGAACAAAATAAGAGGCACCGAATTAAAACAAAAACCTGGTAGCATTCCGTCTACCTCCCCCAGCCATGCAGCATCCGAACTTTTAAAGGTCACATATGTAAACTTAAGAAGTGTGTGAGTGTGTTCTAGTTACAAAGCTCATTTTTAGTCAGTTCTATGAAGCAATAACCCATGAAATATAGTTGATATCTCCTGGGTACAGTTTTCCATGCCTGCAAACATTTAAAATTGCACTTGTGGTACATAAAAGATTTATAATGATCTCACTCGCAAATATAAATTTTATCCCACATAGGAGAAAAAAGTCCTAAAAGCAGAAGCAGCGAACAGCTGAATGTGAGCACAGTGTCATAAATTCATAACTTACAGCTTTTTAACAGCCAGTCATAAATTTGACTGATTTCAATTTCATCTACGAAATTCTGTGATAGAACCAGGAATATCCCTTTAAAACTCCATTTTTAGGAACAATGGGCACAATCAAGGCCTTGCTAGTGTTGGGGTGGAGAAAGGGGGAGTTGGAGGTGGCAAGCCAGAGGGTGCCTGAGCCACATGCAGGGAGGATGTCTCAGGGGTAAGCAATGCATTTTACAGAGATCCTGCTCTGCACACTCTCCCTACTAATACCAGCTACCAAGAACAGCAGGTTACCAGGGAAATCTGTTTCTAGCCATTCCCCCAATCTGGCTGGCCACTTCCCTTGGGCTCATGTCATATCCTACTATGTTCTTGCAAACCTGGGGAAACATTATGTTAGTGCCATGTTTACTTTTATGTCATTTTTCCCATATATTTTATTTCAAAAGGTTTTTTGGGGGGGGCGGTTCAGTGGGTGCCATCAGAGAGGAAGAGTTTTAGAGTAAGAATGGGGGAAGGGAAGGAAGAGGGAAAGAAGGGAGAGTGTAGATTGGAGAGAGGGGTAAAACCATTGTATTCATTAAATCATTGTTGAAATGGTACACACCTATGTCATACAACTGGTCAGAAGTGTTTGCTTTCCAAAGTGTGATGCTATTTCATCTGTGTTGAATGGCTTTGGTATTGTGCGCTACCAAAAAAAAAATATCTAATTTTCAGATACTTGTATCTCAAAACAAAAACCTCAAGAGGAATCCTGAGATCTGGCAAGACAGCAGCCTTGTTTGTTTTCCTGGACGCTGAGGTTGGAATTTATTTTGGGTCTGGCAGAAGGAAAACCTTTGAAATACCTTGGAGAATTAGAGTTTGCTTCAGAGCAGACAGTCTGCACCTGTCAGAAGTTTGATTTTTTTCCCCCTAGGATACATAGTGGCAGTTTGGAAACAACAAATAAACAGCCCCTGTATTTTTCCTATAAGCTACATAATTAGGACAACCACAGAAGAAGGAAACAGATTTTATTTCTTAGATTTTTTCAAAAAAATCTTAGATTCCCTTATCTCTTTAAGCAAAGATGATTACATTGTTTGGATCTGCTGTATAAATACTGTGTCTGCAAGTTTGCAAAAAAAAATGTGCGTGGTGAGGTCAGGTTGCACAGGGGTCCCCAAAAGCATGCTATAGGGCAAACATTTTAGTTCCAATGATTTTTAAAGCTGTGTGGATAATTATGGATTCAATTCTTACACTGAAGATGAGCATTATATCCATTAAGAGTAAATAAGAAATCCACATGTACATCCTATGAATAGGGCACTAAATGATACATTTTATTCTCATTGGGAAAAAAATTACTGTGAAAATTACTTAAAGATTATTGTAAATGAGGAGAGAATATAGTTAATTGGTTAAGGAAAGCCATGTTTTGAAGACTAAATCATTCAAGGATACAGGTCTTTTAGTTTTGGATCACTGACTCCAGATCATCACACCTCAGCAGTTGTGACCAAAGTTACCACCATTTGGCAGCTATTTTGGTGACCTATGTGAAATGGTATGGTGCTCTGAGTCCGGTTCTTAGCCCACAACCTTTTGTCCACATAACTGAATACTGCAATAAATGCAACAACCAACAAAACACAGTTCTCATAGCATTTTTCATCCATTGCTCCCAAAGCATGTTAGAAAGGAAAGGAAATTAAGGGAGACTTGTTAGTTTGAGGGATTAGTAGTTGGCTATATAGCAGTTCACCTGTGTTACCAGTTTTAATCCAGCCAAGCTCCATTGTAAGTGAAGGACATGACCTTTGGGCAACGTGAAATGAATGTGGTGGTCAGTCTAGTTCCCAGTGGAAAAGTGACTACATCACAAAACCACAAGAATTGGCAGTCACAGCAGTGATGCCAAAGAGCTAACAGAAACAGGACTACCTTCTTATACCTAAAGATACTGCATGAAATAAAGATGAAGTACATTGACAGGGCAGTAAGGAGAAACTTCCACTGCCAGTGACCACAGAATATGTTTGGTAAATAGACAGAGGTCTTTGATCTTCAAGTCTGTTGAAGCCAGCAGTTTTCACAAACATTATGGGCCACATCCAAAGCCCGTGAAAGTCAACATATTCCAATTGACTTCAGTGGGCACTGGATCATTATTCATTTATTTATTATTATTTGTTTGTATTGCAGAAGCATCTAGGAGCTTCAGTCATGGAGCGGGACTCTACTGCTTTAGGCACTATACTGACAGAACACAAAGATGGCCAGAAGATCCCTGAAAAGGATCATGCCATATATTCACAAACAGGGTAAATGGCTTTTAAGAGTATAGAATAGGATTCTTTAGCTTAAAGGAAATTCTTAACATTATGGCCAAAATGCCTTACCTTAGAAAGAAGCTAGAGATCTACAACTATTCCAAAAAGCCAGTGAAAATCTCAAAGGATGCAGCATGCAAAACATGCACCATCCTTTCTCAAACAAACCTTAGTATGTTTTAAGTGAATTCCTGCCAGGGAAATACTTTAAGTAATATGTTGCCTAAAAGATACTATATCGGTCCTGCCTGTCTTACACACGAATCAGCCCATATGCTCCATGGGACTATTCACAGAAGCAAGATTTGACACTTTAATAACTTGAATATGCCATGGATTTTGAAGGTCTTCTGATTTGTTTGTGAATCTTTTGTGTTGCAAACTCTCCCTCCAGTTAAAATGAATCTGTTATCAACTGTGCCCTTACTACCTATCCTGATCTTGCCATAGAAAAGCTTCATAATTTGAAAAGGAGAAGTTTTAGCAAGACACGAATCTTATTGTTTGTGTAATCAGCACATCTAATTGAGTTATAGTATTCTAAGCCATGCTTGTGTTCAGACTGCAGAGACAATTTCTTTCATTTTTAGTTTTATCAGAAAATTAACCTTTCTTTTTAAAAACTGATGCTTGGAACATTTTACAGCTATGCTTCCTCTGCTGATCACAAAAATTTGAATTTTAAATTTACCATTTTACTTAAAATGCTGCAACCTGCAGGATGGAACAGAGAATAGGTGTCTATGTTCAAAGAGACGTAAGAACACGATCAATAACTGCACTACTTCAACTATCAACTAAATAAACATGGATACATGAAGGGGAGGAAGGGCTCATCATGTTTAATGGTTCCCTCATTAAAAGGATTTGGGGTGAGAGGACCTTTTTTGTTTTTCTCAGATATACAATATTACTGATTGTGCAGTGCAAAACATAAGATGAACTACCCACTGCTTTGGCAGTGACAGAACATTTTGCAAACCAAAAAAGAATGCACATGTAGTAAGCTTTCTAGTACAAATCCTCCACAATTCTTTAATACTCAGTTAACCGTTCCTTACCCTTCACATATCAGCTGGAAAATAATATGAAAAGAAAGTGCTTCCTTCCTACCTAGATCCTTCTATTTTATCATTAGTTTCCATGTTGTGCCAGGCACGGTCCATGCACAAAAGGCAGCACTGGGTAAGATTCTGAAAGCCAGAAAGAAGAGGTAGATGCTCAGTTCTCATTGACTTGCAGAGAGTGTTGGGCACTTAAGTGCCCTTTGTTTTAAAGCGTAAAAGCAATAGTTAAAAATAAATAAATAAAAAGAATCTATTCCTGATCAATTACTCATGTTTACAACTTGATCTTCTCTAGCATTCCCCAGTCTAACATAATTTTGAAAATGTAAAAATATCAAATCTATGATGGCTAAAGATATAGACTGTATTGTATTATATAAGCATTATCTGTATTTTCCTCATCCTCCATATCTGCGTGTTCTTACTGGGACAGCTGGCTAATAAGTTAGGAAACTTATTAAAGCCTTGTAGCATTGTACCATGCCAAAAATATAGAATTTAATTTGTTTGCTGTTTCCAGATCCACACAGGAAACCACAACAACATTGTAGCACCTGGATAACAGCAGAGGACATCATCCGTGGTGTGGGATTAATATCAAAGCACTTGACAAACTTTCCTTTTACCACATAAGAGCAAAGGCATCTATGAGTTAGGACTGATGCTACTTTAGTAGCTGGGGACAAGTTTCTTCTTTTTCTTGCTATGCAGATCTTTGTTAAGTAGTTAGGGCCCTTGAGAATGACCACAGACATGATCATCGCAATGTAACCTAGTGGAGTGAGCACTGGACAAGGACTCAGGAGACCTAGATTCTATTCCTGATCTACTGAGTGACCTTGGACAAGTCACTTCACTGCTCTGCCCTGTCCCTCAGTTTCCCCCATCTGTAAAATGGGAATAATGAAATTGATTTCCTTTGTAAAAGGCTTTGAGACCTACTGATGAAGAGTGTGATAAGGAATTATTAGCACACACTGGGTCACACATACAATGCCAGGTGCTTCAGAGGGAATGAACAGAACAGATAATCACCAAGTGATCCATCCTGTCACCCATTCCCAGCTTCTGGCAAACATAGGCTAGGGACACATCCCTGCTCATCCTGGCTAATAGCCATTGATGAACCTATCCTCCATAAATTTATCTAGTTCTTTTCTGAACGCTGTTATGGTCTTGGCCTTCACATCCTCTGGCAAGGAGTTCCACAGGTTGACTGTGAGTTGTGTAAAAAAAAAACCTTCGTTTTGTGTGTTTTAAACCCGCTGCCTATTTCATTTGGTGACCCCTAATTCTTGTGTTATGAGAAGGAGTAAATAATACTTCCTTATTTACTTTTTCCACACCAGTCATGATTTTATAGACCTCTATCATATCCCCCCTAAATCATCTATCCCAAGATGAAAAGTCCCAGTCTTATTAATCTCTCCTCATACAGCAGCCGTACCATACCCCTAATCATTTTTGTTGCCCTTTTCTGAACCTTTTCCAAGCCCAATATATCTTTATTGAGATGCAGCAACCACATCTGCACGCAGTATTCAAGATGTGGGCATACCATGGATTTATATAGAGGCAACATGATATTTTTTGTCCTATTATCAATCTCTTTCTTAACTATTCTCAACATTCTGTTCTCTTTTTTGGCTGCCGCTGCACATTGAGTGGATGTTTTCAGTGAACTATACACAATTACTCCAAGATCTCTTTCTTGAGTGGTAACAGATAATTTAGATACCATCAGTTTATATGTATAGTTCGGATTATGTTTTCCAATGTGCATTACTTTGCATTTATCAACATTGAATTGCATCTGCCATTTTGTTGCCCAGTTACCCAGTTTCGAGAGATTCTTTTGTAGCTCTTCACAGTCTGCCTGGGACTTAACTATCTTGAGTTGTTTTGTATTATCTGCAAATTTTGCCACTTCACTGTTTACCCCTTTTTCCAGATCATTTATGAATATGTTGAATAGGACTTGTCCCAGTACAGACCCCTGGAGGACATGACTATTTACCTCTCTTCATTGTGAGAACTGACCATTTATTCCTACCCTTCGTTTCCTATCTTTTAACCATTTACCAGTCCATGAGAGAACCTTCCATCTTATCCCATGAGTGTTTACTTTGCTTAAGAGCCTTTGGTGAGGAACCTTGCCAAAGGTCTTTCTGAAAATCTAAATACACTATATCCACTGGATCCCCCTTGTCAACATGCTTGTTGACTCCCTCAAAGAATTCTAGAAGATTCGTGAGGAATGATTTCCCTTTACAAAAACCATGTTGACTATTCCCAACAAATTATGTTCGTCTATGTGTCTGACAATTTTGTTCTTTACCATAGTTTCAACCAGTTCAACTAACCTCCTCATTTTGTGTAAGTTCCTAAAATTCTATAGTGTTGGGCTGCTGTGGTGTTTTCCCCACCACAGGGACGTTAAATTTAATTACATTATGGTCACTATTACCAAGCGGTCCAGCTATATTCACCTCTTGGACCTGATCTTGTGCTCCATTTAGGACTAAATCAAGAATTGCCTCTCCTCTTGGGTTCCAGGAATAGCTGCTCCAAGAAGAAGTCATTTAAAGTGTCAAGAAACCTTATCTCTGCATCCTTTCCTGAGGTGATATGTACCCAGTCAATATGGGGATAGTTGAAATCCCCCATTATTACTGCATTTTTTAATTTAATAGCCTCTCTAATCTCCCTGAGCATTTCACAGTCACTATCACCATCCTGGGTCAGGTTGTCTGTAATATATCCCTACTGCTATATTCTTATTATTCAAGCATGGAATTACTATCCATACAGATTCTATGGTACAGTTTGGTTAATTTAAGATATTTACTTCATTTGATTCTATGCTTTCTTTCACATATGGTGCCACTCCCCCCACCAGCACTATCTGTTCTGTCCTTCCGATATATTTTGTACCCTGGTATCACAGTGTCCCATTAATTAACCTCATCCCACCAAGTTTCTGTGATGCCTATTATATTAATATCCGGCTTTAATACAAGGCACTCTAGTTCTCCCATCTTATTATTTACACTTCTATCAGTGCTATATAAACACTTTAAAAACTTGTCACTTTTTAGCAGTCTGCCATTACATGATGTAATTGAATGGGACTTTTTTTCCTTTTACTGTTTCTCACGAGTCCCTACATGTATTTTATTATCTTCCATCCTCTCCTCCTTATTAGGATATAGGGAATCTCCATTTATAGATCCTCCCCTAAGGGATGTCTCTGTACAAACCATGTGCCCCTCCACACCTGTCAGCTTTCCCCCAGCCCTTAGTGTAAAAACTGCTCTACAATCTTTTTCCATTTTGATTTAGCTGAAGTCCATCCTTCCTGTATAGGCTCCCCTTTCCCAAAAGTTTCCCCAGTTCCTAATAAATCTATTTTGGGTCTGGCAGAAGGAAAACCTTTGAAACACCTTAATAAATCTAAACCGCTCTTACCTACACCATCGTCTCACCCACACATTGAGACCATGCAGTTCTACCTGGTTAACTGGCCCAGCACGTGGAACTGGAAGCATTTCAGAGGATGCTGCCATGGAGATCCTGGACTTTAGTCTCTTACCTAGCAGCCTAAATTTGGCCTCGAGGACCTCTCTCCTATCCTTCCCTATGTCACTGATATTTACATGTGCCACAACCACCGGCTCCTCCCCAGCACTACACATAAGCCTATCTAGATGTCTCAAGAGATCCGCAACCTTCACACAGGCAGGCAAATCACCATGCAGTTCTCCTCATAATCGCATACCCAGCTATCTAAGTTTCTAATGATCAAATCACCCAATACTAATACCTGTCTTTTCCTAATAACTGGAGTTCCCTCCCCCGGAGAGGTACCCTGAGTGTGAGACAACATCATCTGGAAGGAGGGTCCCAACTATAGGATCATCATCTGGAAGGAGGGTCCCAACTATAGGATCATTTCCCTCTGCTCCATTTGGATGTTCTCCTTCCCTGAGGCTTTCATCCTCCTCAACAGCACAGCAGCTGTCAGACTGGGGATAGAACTGTTCTACTGTGTCCTGGAAAGTCTCATCTATGTACCTTTCTGTCTCCCTTAGCTCCTCCAGCTCAGCTATCCTTGTCTCCAAAGCCCATACACGGTTTCTGAGGGCCTGGAGCTCCTTGCACCAAATACAGACATACGCCACCTGCCCATAGGGCAGGTAATTATACATGCTGCATTGGGTGCAATAAACTGGGTAGCCCCCACTCTGTTGCAGGACTTCTGCTTGCATTCTTTTTTTACTCCTGAAGCTTGTTATTTGTTATTGTTTTGTGTTTTTTGGCTTAAGTTTAAAGAAGTTTAAGGAATGTTGAGTGTATCTAGCCCCCTACTCTCCAACACTCTGTCTAACCCAGGTCCCTGGAAATATTCTCCATACCAACACCACAGAGAGGAATTGCACTATTTCCACTATATTCAAGAACCTCCATGGCTTTTACTAGAGCTGAAGGTGTCCTCTCGAACATTTGGAAAGAAAGAGCAAATACTTTATGTGGCAAAAAAACATTCAGTCCAAAAATGGTTCTCTGTCTGGTTATTTCAAATTATCACAATGTAGAATATTTTTGAACACTAAGTCTGCAGTGAACTGGAAGCTTCCCCCTGATACTTAATGCACTGGTATACACATTAAACAAGAATTTCTGTTCCATATGAACTGTGGTTTCAGAAAACAAACAATCATAGTACTGCAATGGAGTACAGGTACTTTGAAGGAATGTTCTGCACTCTGTTTGGTGAGTGCAATGACCTTTCCCAATCTCATGAGTCAGTTCATAGGACATATACATTGCTCACTGGATCAAAAGCCTGAAGCTGTTGGTTTGTCGACGAAAGATATAACTAGTAATCATAACTCAGATATATGCAACAAAGATGAGTTAAGCTAACCATGCACTACAAAATTAACAGTGCTGCAAATCATACCAAGACTGGGATATTTACATTCTGCTAATTATGTCTCAATTAATTATTTCTGGGATGTATCATTCCAATTCCCAGGTACACAACTAAAACTTCCCCTGTACATCAAAAGCTGCTAGGTCCTCTAACTTTAGATGCCTAATATAAAAGGTTTCATAGTAGCAGCCATGTTAGTCTGTATCCACAAAAAGAACAGGACTACTTGTGGCACCATAGAGACTAACAAATTTATTGGAGCATAAGCTTTTGTGGGCTTCAGCTACTATGCATCTGAAGAAGTGGGCTGTAGCCCATGAAAGCTTATGCTCCAATAAATTTGTTAGTCTCTAAGGTGCCACAAGTACGCCTGTTCTTTTTAACATAAAAGGGAAGATCAAAATCCAGCAAACAAGCACTACACATAAGGAATGAAGGATGTTTAATCATGTAGAAGTGTTGACTTACCGCTGGTACACCCTCTTGTGGCTGGGTATGGCTTGGCAGCTGTTTTCACTCTAGCAACCCTGCCACCATTTGCTCAGGTCCTGTGGGGGTCTCTCATCTTTACCCTCTGGCCAGGTCAAGCTTAATCCCACCACTTCTAGGAAAACAAAGTCCAAAGAAACAAATAGAAGTCTGATCTCCTTTTAAAAGGTCTTCAGGCCTCAACTCTGGGCCTTCTCTCAGGGCTTTCAACTATCCTTATTCTCTTCTCAGGGGGACTTACCACCACCATCCTAGTGGCTAGTAGGGGAACCCAAGCCAGCCCTTTACACTGGGTCTAGTACAGACACTCTAGAATTGGCAGCCAAAGTTCACTCCACCAGACTTCTTGCTGTATGTCCCTGGACTTCTCCCTACCAAACCTGTCAGCAGACCTCTCACACAGCCTCTCTAAATTCACCCCTCTTTCAGGGCTAGACTTGCAGGCCTGTCCCTTGGAAACCCCCATTAAATCCCAAAACAACAGTAGAATTTAATCCACTTTGCTCTCCTCAAGCCTGACTTTTCATCACTCTTAAGTCGCCTTTACACACTTCCTCAGCTAAACACCTTCAGGTCTCTCTTCTTGGAAGTCCATGTCCTGCCCTTTTAGCAGGGCTCACCACGGGAGCTTGCTCCACCCTGGTGACTGCTCGGTGTCTCTCCTGGCTCTTGCTAGACTTCCCTACTCACAAGAGGATCCCAGGGCCAACTTTCTCCATGGACTTCCTCTTAGACCCTCCTGTTGTTTTCTTTAACTCTCTAGTACTCAGAGAGTGACTACAAGTTTTCTACTTTCTCTCTGTTGCTCTCTTCTAACTTGCACTTCCCTTCTTTATAGTCCCCACCCAGCTCCTTCTCCAGCTGGACTTCATCATTAATTAAGCCTGGCCCACCCTCCAGGTGCACTCAAGTAGCGCCCACATTAACTCTTAAATGCCTGGGGGTGGTGTTACACACTCATTCACACATGGTTAAGGCATGAGGTTAGGATCCAGAAATCTGGATTCTATTCCCAACTCTGCCACCTCTTCTATTGACCCTGGGTTAATCACTTAGGGTGAAGTTTCAAAAGCATGTAAGCTCTTATGCAACTTAATTCCCATTGACTTTCAATAGAAATTAGGCACCTAACAGCCTTTGAAAATCTCCCCCACAACCACTATGCCTTGATTTCCTCATGTTTACTTGCATTCTGGGGAAGTAGTAAGCATAATACTTAACTGACATCACAGGTGAGTTGTGCGAGTTAATTCACTAATACTTGTAAAGCACTCAGAATTTTCCAATGGACTATAGAAGTGCAAAGAATGATTATTGTACAGGCAACATACAGCTCCTGTATCATTCTGAATTATACAGAAAGACTTCTTTAGCCAGTAACAGGACAGAAAAACTCTTGAGGAGCTATCAAATAATACTATTCATCTGGAAAACTCTCTTCACTCATCACTTGCTTGAACTATGACCCAAATATCTATAAAGGTCCAGGAAAGATATCTGAGAGCTGGGGCAATTTCAAACTCTGACAGACAAACTAAAAGCAAAACAGTGACTGAAAAAAGAACACGTACAATAAAAAATAATATGGGGAGTTAGGACTTGACCCTGACACATTTAACTCACGCAGGTAACCTCATTGAAATCAGCAGGACTACTTGTGCAAGGACTGAGGCCCAGATCCTCCAAGATATTTAGGCACCTAACTCCCATTGAAATTAATGGGAGTTAGGCACTTAAATACACTCAAGGCTCTGGCCCTGAGGGCCTGCTTCACCAAAGCATTTAAACACATGCTTTTGAGTTCAGTGGGGCCTAATCACAGGCTTAAAATTCAGCACAGGTTGCTGACTTGGAGCTTGATTAGGGGGTTGCAGGATCAGGCCCTTAAATTGGTGAAGTTAAAACATGTTTTAAAGATTCTTCACTCGTGAATTTATACTGCTCAACTTAAAAAACATCACTGTTAAATCTTAACTGTGCTAAACATCCTTTGCAATTACACTAAATCTTAAATCCTGAAATTAAATTAATTACAGGTACTGATTATTTTGTATAAAACGTATGTTGACATAAGGCATACAATAAGCAGTGGCCAGGTCAGGTAAATGATGAAGCATTTGCCTGACCTAATAGCCATTATTTTAATTAGGATATTACAGGGTCAGTCCTACACTCCAGCATGCACAAAACACTCAGGAGGCTCTGACTCACAGTCCCACCTTTACTTACACTGAGCAATACCTTACCAGGCAGGTAGGGTGGTAGAATGTAGTCCTCAGTTAGCAAAATGGAATTCCCACAATGCAGAGATTGTTGTTTCTGGTTACCTTGGTATTATCTAACCAGGAGCTCACGTGGCACAGGATAACTGATCACCCCAAAATCTCAGACTTCAGATCGCTGTTTGAGCAAATGGTAAACCTCATCACTGCATCAAATTAAAAAAATAAATTCAAATCTTGCAGAAAACTCAAACCCCCAACAGGATCTTAAATGTCAACCGTATATCCCAATGTCATAAATATCATGTCTTTTGCGAATTACAGATGTTAATTCAGACAAGGAAGGGGTTTCAATTAGATGCTATTTCCAACAGTTCTAAGTTTTTTAGTCAAATGCTGAATCTTTCCAGTTTTCACTATACAACACAAATAAGTTATTTTTATAATGTGGTGGGGGAGGGGAAGTTCAAACAAAGGAACACATGATGTCATGGACAAACAATTAGTGTGTTAGTTTGTTTCTAATAACGGACACATATTTTGAAAGTTAGGATAACAGGATAAAAAACAAGATAAAAGGAAAACGATGAAGTTAGTGTTGAATGAATTAATAGCAGGCAGGTGGTTGGGTGGGTGTCATGGCAGATAAACAGTGAGATGAAGCCAAGGTAATTATGATTATAATCTGGCCAGTAATGCTTTCATAAGAGGGTGTATAAACCTCTGTACATTAATACTGAGACATTCTAATCATCTCCTTGCTTGCCCCCAAAACCAAAATACCCTATAGCCAAATTCATTCTTTAGCTTTTCTTTGAACTTCAGACATTCATGTCATTTTTAAGGAGGCTATTCCAATGTAATCAGAGTTCAACTTACTTTCCACCTGCCTCTCAAAAACCCCTGAAAAATGAATTGAAAGTAATTTGAGTCTCTCTTGTCCTCTGTGTTTTTCTGGATACAACTCACCTCTCTTTCTCTGCTGTGTTATTTACAGGGGTATAAAAAGCTCAGGCAAACAGAAGTCAATGGCAGATGTACCAGCAGCACTTCTTTCTACTAATGGATGTAGCCCATAAAAGCAGCCTTCATGAATGAAACCATTTAAAGGCACTTATAATAATCAGGGGCAACAACAGTTGCCAAAAGCAAACTTCTTTAACAAAATATATTTAAAATGACTTTCTTGGAGGTGACAGAAGAAAAGTCCTGTATATACAGCTATTGAATCAATCAAATGTTTGTTAAATCTTCCTGCAAATTGTAAAGGGTCTGGGTTTGGAGTTTTGGGGTTTCTGGGGGATATTAGTGGGAGAGGAGAGTTTTCTTGGTCTGTCATCACCCCAGAGACAGGGGGAAATGCTTTTACCCTGACTCAAAGCTCTTCTATTACTTAAACGTATGAACCTGAAAAGTGCTGAGTACTCTTAGCTCTCATTGACTTCACTGTCAACTAGCCCTTCAGCCAGTCAATTTCAAATGGGATCTGCGGATTCTCAGCATTTTGCAGCATATGTTCATCCTGTCAGAGGATCATCTCCTGTACACTTGATCTTGAGAGATGCTAAGGCCCCAGTTCAGCATCGCATTTCAGTGTGTGCTTCATTTTAAGAATATGCTTAACTCCATCCCTATTCATTAGAACTCTCAAATTCAATGGGACTTGAAAACACATCGCTTAAGCACCACCTCTTTTATTTGTGTACACACTTCATAGCGCTTTGTTGTGGTAAGGCTGTTCATGACGTAACCAAGGAGCCGTTTGTATGTGTCCTTCTGTACCGAAAAGGATCCATTTATTTAGAGCTAGTCTACACCAGCAATGCTAAAGCGCTACCGTGGCAGCACTTTAATGTGGCTTGTGTAGTCATGGCAGAACACTGGGTGACAGTTCTCCCAGAACACTAAAAAAACCCAGCTCCACGAGAGGCATCGCTACTAGCACTGGGAGTGTGGCTCCCAGCGCTGGTGCACTGTCTACAGTGGCGCTGTACAGCGCTGAAACTTGCTGGGCTCGGGGGGTATTTTTTCACATCCCTGAGTGAGACAGTTGCAGCGCTGTAAAGTGCCAGTGTAGACAAGCCCTAAGAGAACCCACCATTAGACAGGCTTTGCAATCAAATATTAGAAGCAAGAGGAAGACCAAGGACAGGGTAGGCCTACTGCTCAGTGAGGAGGAAGAAACAGTAAAAGGAAACTTGGAAATGGCAGAGATGCTTAATGACTTCTTTGTTTCAGTCTTCACTGAGAAGTCTGAAGGAATGTCTAACATAGTGAATGCTTATGGGAAGGGGGTAGGTTTAGAAGATAAAATAAAAAAAGAGCAAGTTAAAAATAGGGAAGATAATGGAGCAAGTAATTAAAGAAATCATCTGCAAACACTTGGAAGGTGGTAAGGTGATAGGGAATAGCCAGCATGGATTTGTAAAGAACAATCGTCGTCAAACCAATCTGATAGCTTTCTTTGATAGGATAACGAGTCTTGTGGATAAGGGAGAAGTGGTGGATGTGGTATACCTAGACTTTAGTAAGGCATTTGATACGGTCTCGCATGATATCCTTATCGATAAACTAGGCAAATACAATTTAGATGGGCTACTATAAGGTGGGTGCATAACTGGCTGGATAACCGTACTCAGAGAGTAGTTATTAATGGCTCCCAATCCTGCTGGAAAGGTATAACAAGTGGGGTTCCGCAGGGGTCTGTTTTGGGACCGGCTCTGTTCAATATCTTCATCAACGACTTAGATGTTGGCATAGAAAGTACGCTTATTAAGTTTGCGGACGATACCAAACTGGGAGGGATTGCAACTGCTTTGGAGGACAGGGTCAAAATTCAAAATGATCTGGACAAATTGGAGAAATGGTCTGAGGTAAACCGGATGAAGTTCAATAAAGACAAATGCAAAGTGCTCCACTTAGGAAGGAACAATCAGTTTCACACATACAGAATGGGAAGAGACTGTCTAGGAAGGAGTATGGCAGAAAGAGATCTAGGGTCATAGTGGACCACAAGCTAAATATGAGTCAACAGTGTGATACTGTTGCAAAAAAAGCAAACGTGATTCTGGGATGCATTAACAGGTGTGTTGTAAACAAGACACGAGAAGTCATTCTTCCGCTCTACTCTGCGCTGGTTAGGCCTCAACTGGAGTATTGTGTCCAGTTCTGGGCACCGCATTTCAAGAAAGATGTGGAGAAATTGGAGAGGGTCCAGAGAAGAGCAACAAGAATGATTAAAGGTCTTGAGAACATGACCTATGAAGGAAGGCTGAAAGAATTGGGTTTATTTAGTTTGGAAAAGAGAAGACTGAGAGGGGACATGATAGCAGTTTTCAGGTATCTAAAAGGTGTCATCAGGAGGAGGAGAGAAAACTTGTTCACCTTAGCCTCTAATGATAGAACAAGAAGCAATGGGCTTAAACTGCAGCAAGGGAGATTTAGGTTGGACATTAGGAAAAAAGTTCCTAACTGTCAGGGTGGTTAAACACTGGAATAAATTGCCTAGGGAGGTTGTGGAATCTCCATCTCTGGAGATATTTAAGAGTAGGTTAGATAAATGTCTATCAGGGATGGTCTAGACAGTATTTGGTCCTGCCATGAGGGCAGGGAACTGGACTTGATGACCTCTTGAGGTCCCTTCCAGTCCTAGAGTCTATGAATCTATGAATGTATAAATAAGAACAAAGCTATGATGGTGTCTCTTTAAATCCTTAGAACCCTGGAATGCAGATATGCAGCTGTTATGGCTATCCGTGTGTTTCGTTAGATTTGTGTACAGGGTTATTTGGTTTGGTTTATGTTGGATCATTGTAGAGAAGTCCTATGTTCTTTTTAATTCCAAACTAATGAAACTCAATAGGATTTGGTGGCACACCATCCTGCTGACTAATGGCTGGCATTGACTAATGGCATTTTTTAAATCAAATCTTATTATTAAATCATCATGTAAAAGGTTTAGAAAATGTGAGGCTACAGCCAGAGGTCATTAGGCATGAGCACAAGAAGTAATCAATACAGTGATGGTTGTTGAAATTGTAGAGGATGGACTAGGTGGTGCATTGTGATAATGCGTTACCCTTTCACCTCTGATGCCGTGCTTAGATCACATATAACGCTGAGTCTGGTGGTTTTATCCAAGCCTCTGGTAGATGTCTGCGCATCCAGAAACCATTAAAAGTAATTCCACATAATGGGCCAAAGTCAGTTCTCAGTCACGCTGGTGTATATTTTCAGCTGAGTCACACTAGGCTTACACTGGTTCAACTGCAATTTGAATTTGGCTTAATCTGTGCTGAAAAGGATCCTGATTGGAACAGCAAGATGTTATATTGCATTACAACCATTAAATTAAACTGTTTGCATAATAAAAACATTACCAGCCAAATCTGTTGTCAGTCACTGTGCTGCAAATGTGGAGCAACTCAACTAAAGTTATTCCAGGTTTATATCAATACAAGTGAGAGCAGAATTCGGCTGTTAGTGTTTTTGTTAAGTGTACAGTTTTATTCAATTGTTAGAATGCAGTCTGGAGTGGCTCACGACCATGAGTGCCTACCTCAGGGCAGACTGTCAAAAACCGGGTAGACACCTCAAACTGGTGGTTGTTCTGTAATTAGATTTCACCAAGCCAGTAACAAATGTGAATTCCTGGATCACTGTAACAGTCTTACCATAGTGTCGTAGATAGTCCCCTTAGATTCTCTGGGTTGTCTTGCCATCCAGACAAACAGGACTTAGTGCTAAATGATCACTTATGCCAAAAATCACACTGTATTCAGGTTGTTACTTAAATGTTGATAGTCCCCCTGGAATGGTGGTGGAACGATTCCTGTGCAGGAGTTCACAAATTCAGAGCAAACATTTTCAAAGTTATAAAGCAAAACTTACATATTTCCTAATAGCGTAGAATACTGATATTACAAGTGAGGTTAATGCATGCAGCAAGTTATAAGATTTCATAGATTCTAAATACTAAATTCATTCTTATACGACTAATACCTCCTTTGAGCAAAACTAACATACAGGTGAACTGGTCTGGTTTCCAGCTATGAGTTTGTCAGTTCTTAGCTAATGCCTGCAGCCTAGGCAAGAGTTGCCATCTGGCTTGCCAGCGTCATAGCAGTTTTGGAGGCTGTCAACAGATGATTCCACATGTTTTTTCTACAAGAATTAAGTTTCAGGAAGGACCCTCTGGGGGGAAAAAACTGATAAGAAAATCTCAAAAGGAAAGTGATGATTACAGGATATGGCAATAATCTGAAAAATCTGCACTTAATCCTAATAAAGCCTGGAAAGTGAATTGTCTGTCTGAGATATCAGTTAATTCAGTGTGGCTACATCCAATTATACCAGCTGAAGAGCTGGACCTGTGTGTCCTATTAAGAAGTCCGTAAATAAAAATAATACCAAGAGCAAATGTTTATGTTCCAAAATACCTTCTTTTATTTATTGATTTGTAACAAAATGTTTGGCTCGTGCAACGTTTGAGAGCCGATTTAAGGACTACAAGCATATATTGGAATGGAGTGTGCTGGAAGAAGAAAGAAACAAATTATGGACTGCATCTAAGAAGAAATGCACATGTTCTCTTCTCTGATTTGAAAAGATTAAGAACCTGTTGACTGCTAGAAACTGATGTTTTGGGCATTTGAATATTGGGGAGAGGATATTACTTCTTCCATGAATAACAATTTAAATATTCACCTACACACTAATATTTGACAATATTTACTTAATAAAAATCTCCTGTAAATTGTGTCCAGGTGTTCCTTGAGCTAGTAAGAGTTCTCCTAAACAAAGGAAATTACACCACACACAAAACCACTGTCGCCATGTCATTAAGATTTCTGACACCCATTCTTTAATAACAAATACTAAAAGTATGGACAATTCTGAGCTAAACTTCTTTCACACCTTTAGGAATCATTCTTCTTTCATACAAAATATTTCAATCTCTTCACTCACATGAATAAGTATGAATAAGAAATCAAAATTCACATAGCAAGCAGAACAATGACCATGTATTCACAATTGTTTCTCAAAACACTGTACTTTAAGGTACAATTAAGATATTTTTCATGTCAAATGTATTGTTAGGATATAATCATAACATGATATTTACACCAGATTAATACCATATGCTGTGTGGGAATTATGTTACATCATAAATGTGTAATGTCTGAAATTTAGGAGCGAGCCAGATTCTGATTTCCCTTTAACTGCTGTAAAACTAGAACAAGTCCATGGATTTTAGTGAAGTTACTAGATTTACACCATTGTACCTGAGCTCAGAATCTGACTTACATATTTTAAATCTTTTCAATATATATATTTTATGTATATTTGTGAGCACAACCATCAAACCACCATGAGAGCCATTGTTAATGTTGCTTCTTAGCCCAGAGATATGGGAGGATCTGTGCAGACCTTCCAGGCTTTTCTTTTGGCCTCTCTTGCTTCTTTTCAATATGGACTGTAGGCACCTGTCTCACTTGCGTTCTGTCCAAGTAATTTAACAGTGCCAGGGAATGTGGAACTAGGATTTTAGAAGTGAGGGTATGTGAAAGTAGAAGAGGATTAAGGAATGCAGAGAGATGCAGGGAGTGGGTGGAGACAAGTTAGGAATCAGAGCCCTGATCCAAAGTGCATTGAAATCCAGGGGAGATAACATCAGTGGGCCATGGACAAGGCCCCAGGAGACTGAAGGTGTGGGGAATGATGCAGCAGAGCAGACAGGTGGAATCATTACAATCAATGTCATTAGTGAAATAAGACAGCTCACATGAAATGTTAATTAACCAAATTTATTACAGGACAAATTTTGAAATGCAGAATTCCTAAAATGAGGCAGCTTAGGTGTCATATTTTTGAAACCTTTGCCAACCACCTAAATCTACAATTAGGTGACTCTGAAAATCAGGACACTTACTTAGGTTAGTAGCATTAGGCAACCAATGTGGAAAATGTTGATTCCTAAAGTTTTAAAGTACTAGAGTTTTATTTAAACTGGCTGTATTACAAATGTATGAAAAACTTTCAGAAGTAAAGCTCCTGGCAGCTAGAGTTTAGCTTTCAACATAACTTTCATTTTTTACAATTATATGTACCATAGGATCACATGTTCTAGAGCAGGCACCAAGCAGTTGTATGGTACTCTAGAGTTTTCTTCCTTGCTGCAGAAAGCTTTCCTTTCTATTTGCCATACAAATATAGTGTGCCTCCAACTTTGCCTATTTAAAAATGACTCTAAGTCACAAATTGGTGACAGATTGCCATTTTGATTAAAAGTAAAAGGCTGGGCTATTGGTTTGACCCTGATCTATGTATTGAATAGGACATGAACTCTGTTGTGCTAATCTAGCTCCAAGCAGATTACCATAAAAAAAAAAAACCCACAGTGTTGGAAGGTTGAACATAAATGGAAACTGTTAACTCTCTCTTGCCTTATACCTATTAATATGAAAATTAGTGTAATATGATTATCTGTTCCTCTTAACACCAATGAGAAGGAGCCACGAGAGATTATTTTGCAGAATGATAAAGCTTCCCTATCCAGCCTGTAATGCTAGGGAAAACTGGAAAGTATAGATTTTGATCTGAACAGTAATGAAATGGTAAGCAATATACCTTGCTGTCTTATGATGACTGTATTCATTTGCAGGCTGTAGTGTTAGACCAGAATAAAGGCTCTTGAGGAGATATGCCTGTTATCTAGGCAACCTGCTATTTAGAAACAGCTCCACGTTGCTATCATGAATATAAGTTTAATTCCTTGAGAATCTCCATAAACTCCCAAAATGTAATAAATGCAATGTAATCTAAAAGAGAAGGTTGTCATTTATACATAGCCTCCATTACAATATTAGTTATGGATTTTTCAAACTTTAAAAACACTTTTTGAAAGAGAACCTATCCCTCCCTATACATTCCAATGTATATTAATTCCCCAGTTTAGAAAAAGAACTTGGTTTTGATAAAGAGATTACATTTTTACCTTTCACTTGGTTTTGAGTTAGCAGGATAGACCTTATCCATTAATTTGCCGGTGAGAAGCGCTCTCCAATCATGCTTTTTTCCTTCTGAAGTGAGAAAGTCTTTTCAATTTTAATTTTAGTGTTGGAAAGAAGCATTCCACAAGCAAATGAGAAAATGGAACTGTATGATTGAGGTTTTATCACCCGCTTGCAAAGCAAAAAGCTTCTGTGTATGCGATGTTCCTGCAATTGTTAATATTTTGTATAACAAATAATAAATATATACGACTGGACTGAAGGGGCCCTGTTACTGACTAGTGAGAACCCAGCCATGACAGCATACAGTGTTTGTCTGGGTTTTTTTCTTCAGTTTCCAATATAATTTAGCGGAAAGAGTTACAAACACTGGACACAATTTTCTATAATAATTGCCTAGCACTAGGCTCCTGGTCTTACAAATTTCAGTCACTATGCTTAAGGGCTTCTAGGGAGCCAGTCTATTGCCTGACAAAGAAAGGTTTATAATATCTTTAATTACAGAAAGGTCCAACCTAAAATGCCACATTCAAACACCCCCCAAACGTCATGGAAATTCAGCTCCAGCTTGTAACTTTTCAGCTTGTGCCATCTTCATGACTTTTTTGCCAGTTTGCAAAAAAGGGGTAGAAAAAGTCCTGACTTCCCTTATAGCCCAGCACACCAAGCTTGGAGCAATGAACATATGCCCTGGTGGCAAGATACCCAAAAAGGCACATGGAGCAGGCAGAGCCCTCCTACAACACAACAGCAAAGCTGGTGAGTGTGCTAGGGAAGTATGTTGGTTCACAAGGCCATTACTTTCTCTATGCTTCTGAAGAGCCACTTCTACAGGGATGCATAAAATAAATGAATGGGCTGGTTCTGGTGTGGTGGGGCATAACTGAGGTATAATCTAAATATCTTTATTTTATTTAGCCTGAATTATTAGGTCCTCTCCAATCACCACCTGCCTGCTTTGCTTGTGTGGTGTGCCCCTTTCCCCTACCCTCCATCAGTCTCTTTGTCTTGTCTTGTTAGAATATCAACTCAATAAGGCCAGAAGAGGCATATCTGATATAGGGTAGGTGCATACAGAAATAAATAATAAATATAATGCCTCTCCTAGAGAGGGTGTAGGCAGGGCCCCACAGAGGATTCAGGGGGCCCAGGACTGGCTCCAGGGTTTCTCGCGCCCTAGGCGCACGGCCATTTGCCCCCCTCCCCCGCACTGATCCCGCGGCTCCGGTGGAGCTGCAGCAGTCATTCCTGCGGGAGGTCCACCAGATCCGCGGGAGCAGCCGACCGTCTGCAGGCATGACTGCGGCAGCTCCACCGGAGCCGCGGACCAACGGACCCTCCGCAGGCATGCCTGCGGCAGGTCAACCGGAGCCGCCTGCCGCCCCCCCCGGCAAAATGCCACCCCTTCAATAATCCTGGCACCCTAGGCGATTGCCTAGGCTTCCTAAATGGTAGCACCAGCCCTGAGAGGGCCTGGGGTCTTCGGCGGCAGGGGGCCCCTGCTTAGGTGGTAATTCGGCAGTGGGGGGCTCCTTCCACTCCGGGACCCACAGCTGAAGTGCCCCGAAGAACCGCAGCGGGGGCCCCCTGCCACCGAATTACTGCTGAAGACCCGGTAGTTTGGCGGCAGGTCCCTCTTCGCAGTAATTTGGCGCCAGGGGGGTCCTTCCGCCCTGGAGCAGAAGTTCCGGGGGCCCCGGCCCCATGAGAGTTTTCTGGGGTCCCCAGAGCAAGTGAAGGACCCCGCTCCAGGGACCCCTAAAAAGTCTCAGGGGGGCCCCTGCGGAGCCTGGGGCAAATTGCTCCACTTGGCCACCCCCAGGCGGCCCTGAGTGTAGGAGTGGGCATATTTTTGTGTGCTAGAAAGCTCCCTTCTTGGTTAGATCAATTCCACAGGGCCTCCAACTGTGCCCAAATGGCATGACTGAGACCTATAATTTTAATCACGTTCTCCTTTTCTCATTTAAATCTCTTCACCTCTTCTGCAAAGCCATGATAAGTGAATCATTAATGTTCGCTATGGTCCCACTTCAAGATAGTTCTTACTCGTGTGCTGCACTCTAAGTATATGAATAAACCCATTGAAGCTATTTTGCTAATGAGAGAGTTGTGGTGTGACATTTTATCTATTGTTAAAAAATACTTTAGTCGGTTGTTTGCAAATTGAGGGGTTGCTGATGCAACAGCATGACCAGTGTGGCTGGATGCTACTTCTTACCCTAGGTGTCCTCTCTGTAGTTTGGAGCAGTTTAGCGTGGTCACAAAGCCAGTAGCTGTCATCCCTTTTACTCAGTGAAGTTTGTTCTGAGGTCTTATGGAAAATATAGTTTACTGACTGGGTACCCGTTACATTGCAGGCAACAGATAAGGTAAAGGATGTCACTTTGCATTGGGAATGTTTGTATGAAAGGATGTTGACAAGTTACCAGGTCCATTTAGAGCACACTACAGTTAACTGAGGATTTCTTGAACAGAGAGAATTTTAATGCTTCTGCGTAAAGATGATGTGTAATTTCATCTATAGAGAGGTCTGCATGGCACGGTCAGTGTTTGCTTCTTCTAGGTGAATGTAGGACTGTTAAAAGTAAAAAGGGGAGCAGGCAACTACTGGCTCTGGCAGTAAGTTCTAAACCAGAAAGTTTTGATGTTTGTTTGTGCTGTAAATTATAATTATTATTTATCCATATGACAGAAGCACCTAAAATGTTCTGAGATCTGTACACACATATAGAAAAACACAGTTTCCACTCTGGAGACCTTACAGTCTAACATGAGAAGCACGAGACAAAGAGTGAGGAATGTGATTCAATATAAAATCTAAGGCCTTTTTATTTTTTAAAAATAAGTATCAACTGTCCCCAGCCCCCGCCCCAATTTAACCATCATTAGTTGGTTTATTATCACTGAAGTAGAGTTTGAATGAGAGGAGAACTCAGTAGCTTTATGGCTGTTTATGGCTTCAGGAAGAGCATTAGAGTAGAAGGAAGTTAATCTGCCCAGTTTAAGGAGTTGCCTTATTTTATATCTATTCCCACTCTGATTTTTCAAGAATGCTGCAACAGATATTCTGCAGTCCTTCCTAGAGGATTACAGCTGCATGAATTGAATCTAAAGTGAAGAAAGAGGAACCCCGCAGGATAATCTTCCCACACTGGTGTTCTTCTACTTTAATGGCTCCCTCACTGTGTTTGGGGAGCTAGAGGAAGCCTATTTATGTTCAGCTTTGGTGTACGCATAGTTTTAGCCTGTGTTCAGATTACAGGCGGTTGTTTCATTGACTGTGTCAACATCATCTGCGTGCATTCTTAAACCCTGTAGTTCTGCACTAGTAGATGTCTGACTGTAGCTCAATGATAAGGCTGTATCTGCTATAAAATACAATAACAGCAACCACATAATTGTACAGATTGCTGTAAAATAGTGATAAGACATCATGTTTTGCCAAATATAGAACCTTTTGAAAAATTATGGACTCTAGCTATAGAATTAATCTCTGAACTTTTCAAGTTCAAGTTTCACTCTGCTTTGGCAAAGAGTGAGTTTGGGGCTGTTGTGTGTCATTTGTTGTTATGTTATTTAGTTTTGTTCTCCAAATAGTCCTGGAAGTAGGACAAGAATTCCTTTCAAACAAGAATCAAACCACAGGTTTCCAGTTAATACGTAATTTGTTTTAATTATGTTATTGTGGGGGTGACCACGGATCTAAATTAGGGAGACAAATGCTATATAAACCCCCACAAAGTTTTGAGAAAACTAAACATTTTCTTCTAAAATTGTACAGATTTTTTTGAAAACCAAGCCTTCACTAGGTTCTCCCATCACTGCTGTTAAAAGAAAAGGAAAAGGAAAAGGACCACTACCTTTAAAGTTAGGGGAAAAAGCAAAAAGCATTCATTATATGGACACACTGCCAGTTCCAGCTCAGTGGAGCTATGATGATTTACACCAGCTGAGGATATGGCCCCGTCCTCTATTAGTTCTAATGCAGGAGTCAGGGGCGACTCTAGGTATTTTGCTTGACTGCGGGAGGTCCCTGGTCCCGCGGATTTGGCAGCACGCCTGCGGGAGGTCCGTCGAAGCCGAGGGACCAGTGGACCCTCTGCAGCATGCCGCCGAAGGCAACCTGCCTGCTGCCCTCGCAGCGACCAGAAGAGTGCCCTCTGCAGCTTGCCATCCCAAGCACACGCTTGGCATGCTGGTGCCTGGAGCTGCCCCTGAGAGGAGTGAATGGATGAAATTCTGGTTTTACAGATAGCCAGATCTGCAGATCTAACAGCCCCGCTTCAAGCCTTAAAGATTTATGAATAGACTGAAAAATACACCTGTGCCTGAAGGGGCAAATATGCCTGTTTATTGCATGGTTTCCTTGTGCAACGTTCCACAAGAAAGACAGAGACTTGGCTGTATGTCTCAATACAGTATTTCTTTTCACAGTATTGATAATTATATTACAAACTGTCTTTAGCACATGCAGTTATTACATCTTCTGCATCCCAGTTTACACCAATTTCCCAGATTGTATTAGTAACCACACATTAGCTAATCAGCAGGTTGAGGGGAAAGCTGCCAAAAGCAGATTTGTGATAGGCAGCAGTCAAACAATCATAGCAGGAAACTTTATACTTCTGGAGATTAGGATATTCATGAAGACAATGCTGAAATACAAATTCTGGAGGAAAATTTTGGGAGATTTACTGCTTTCACGTTATTTATGATCTCTTTGACAGTGGGATTCAAGATTTAAATGCCACACACACACACGCCTTTTGCATGGAATCAACTTGAATACGCATTCAATGCTGGTAAAAGGAAATTTGAATTACCCAGAAATTTAAACTTATTGCTTGGGGACCCTTTCCCCAGCCAATGTGGCAATTTTGGCAACCTATTTAAACCAAGCATCTTTATTTGTCTAAGATATGTAGGTGGCCCACAGCATTACAGTATCTGAGCACTTCACAATCATTTAATGTACTTATCTTCACAACTCCTCTATGAGGTAGAGAAAAGCTATTACCCCCAGTGCACAGATAGGACACCGAGGCATAGAGAAGCCGAGCGACTTACCAAAGGTCACCCAAGAAGTCTATAACAGAGCAGGGAACAGAACTGAGGTCCCAAGCTAGTGACCCAACCATGGACTCCTTCTCTTTTCTGTTCCACAAATGGCTGAGTCTAATGCCTTTTTCCTATATTACATCATCCTCATGCCAGTAAATTGTCAAATTATGCACTGTATTTATAAACATTTCCCAATTAGACTGGAGGCTACTCTGTTCAGGTACCTCCACTCTTCTCACTGAAATAAACATACACTACACCTTTGCCAACATCATGAAACCATGGGTGAGTGCAGGCAGCAAATTAGACAGGAGTTCAGCATTAGATATTGCAGCAAAAATACCAATAGAATGTTGGGCTGCAAATGCAGAGCATAGTTTCACTGATAACTGGTCCATCCCAACGTAATTGTTTTTATTCACTCCTGCTATTTCTCATCTTAATCTCATAAGGAAAGCACCGTTGTTAGGAACTGGATGAAGCAATAGAAAATGGAAGGATGTTGTAGGAAGGACTCTTGTCCTGTATTATCCTCTAATAAGAAATGTTTTCTGTCCTTGCCCGCAGGTATATGGGATCTTGGGGAGCAATTACCACACAGGTGGGGTGCCAATTTTGTCCCTGCCAGCAGGTATATGGGATCTTGGGGAGCAATTACCACACAGGTGGGGTGCCAATTAATTTCTTTATTAAAGGAAAAAGGAAGTGGTGGGAATTTAACAATGAAATACGATGGGATGGGGTGTATAGGGTGTTTACAATAGACAATAATGGGGGGTCTTCTTATTGAACAGTGTAGGGAGTTCTAACAGTGGGGTACAGTAAGTGGGGTTCAGCACAATGCGATACAGTACAGTCAATAAGCAACTCAGCTTTATATAGGAACAACTCTAGATACAGTGTGGAATGCAAAATGTACCAAAAAGAATGCAATGTAAAATGGTAGCTTCTATATAAAATGGTCAACAATCTCAGATAGAATGTATTAAGTGGGTTAATAGCTTTATACACAATGTAACACAATGGCATCGATGCAAATACAAAGTATATATCAGAAAAGTGGAGGCAACCCAATGGGGTGTTATAACCACAAGTAAAATGTGAATCACAGTGCAATGATACAATATGAGTGATAAGTGAAATTATGCAATGTAACAGTATAAAAGAAAATTAATGACTTAATTTGTGAGGCTGTGATAGCAGATAATCTGCAACAGTGTACCTAAAGGCTGGATCCAGAAACAGGAGTGGGGAGGGAGTGAATGATCAGTGGCAACTGTTGAGAGGAGAGTGCAGCTGCAAGTGGCAAGAGACTCTGAAGCCCTGCGGGGTGAAGCCCCAGCAGGTCCTCAGGAGCCTGCTGCTGGACGTACGGGAGACAAGAGCAGCTGGAGCGCGCTTAAGGGGAGTATGGGAGCAGCAAGAGGGGAGGGCGCTGAACGTGCAAGCGATGAGAAGGCACATGGAGAATGGGGGAGATGGCTGAGGGAAGAAACAGGTTGCAGCAGTGGAGAGCACTTCAGGGAAGTTGCGGAGCAGCGGGTGAAGACAAACGGAGCAGTGTGATGGTGATCTCGGTAGGGAAGGGGCAACGGAGAAGTGGGAGCATGAACACAGGGGATACAGGGAGAGGCAGCAGAGAAGTGTAAAGAAGAGCTAGAGGGAGGTTTAAGCAACAAGCGGACACCCCCTCCAAAAAAAAGCAAAGACGTAGCAAGGGTTTGGGAAGTTACAGAGGGTGCATGCAGACGCAAGGAGAAAAAGCAGCAAAGAGTTGGGAAGTTCGGGGAGAGTGCAGATACGGGGGGAAAAGTAGCAAAGGGTTACAACACGGAGACTCGGAGAAGTACACAGAGGGGGAGATTGGAGCGGGGGAAAAACAGACATGGGAAAGTTCAGGAAAGATCGGGACAGTGGGAAGACAAATTCAAACAGCAAAACCTTATCTATCATCTAACTTAATCAAATTTATATAAAATGACAAGCAGCTTATACAAAGTAACAAACAGGTACAGAATACAACCAGGCAATGGCTTTTTAAATCTATCTTAACCAACAACTAGGCAAAAACAACAAACATCACAATTCTAAGCAGCAAACTATAACAAGCAACTATACGGAGCAACAAAACAGCAAACTATAGCAAGGCAGGTGAAACTTACAAGCACTACAATCTTAGCAAACTATGACTTATTAAAATAAAAAGCAAAACCTATGGTGCACCTGATGCTATGGGGAAGTCACAGAGGGCAGAGTGGTATGTGCCCAGGATACAGCTCCCAAGGCAGCCCCAAGGAAGCCAAGGGATGGTGGCTGCAGCAGTGGATACAGCTGAAAGCAGTGAGCCCCGAAGCAAAGCCCACAGGAGCAGAGCTTAGTGGCGGCACAAACTTATTTTTAGCGGCAAAGTGCCGCAGAGTTTAAGAGAGGTTTTAAGACACAGACCAAGATTTAACTTGAGTCTGTGTGCTGGGGAAACAGAGCCAGCGGCTAAAATAATAAAATAAAGTATAGAAAGTTTCACAGAGGGATTCTTACCAGTCCCCAAGGCAGCAGCAAAGGCAGAAGCAGCAACAACATCAGAAGAAGCAAGGAGGGCTCGGTACAGTCTCGATAATTGGGAGATCTCTCAGGCAGCAATTCGATCTTCATGGGAGGGGGTTAAAAAAAGGGGGTACGCTCAAAAATAAAATGAGAGCGGAGAAAGGACCCCTCAGAACTCCTGGCTGATCAGACCAGGCAGCAATGCAGGAACCTTTCTGATGTTTGTTTCAAAATGTCTGTTTTTAAGGCAAACTCAGGCAGTTTTCCCACCAGTAATCCTGATAGGCTCCCTCTGTCACAGGGAGGGGACACAGGGAAAAACTGCAGGTGAGCTCAGTGACGTGCCTGGGCAGAGTCCTGAACAATAGGTGTGAGTTCACACACTCAGGACTCAAAAGCACATGAGGCCTATGACTCATGCCCAGGATCTCAAAACACATTTGGTCTTGCAGCTCTGGACATTGCCTACCCTACACAAAGCCCAGGTTTAACAAGGTGATAAAACCCTTTGAACAGGGCAGTGGTCCCACTTAGCACGCAGCACAAGTGGCCATCCCTTTGAGAAGGGCAATGGCTCTTGGTAAACAACTTAAGGGGCCCTCCCTTTGAGAAGGGCAGTGGCCCTGGTAAACAACTTAAGGGGCCCTCCCTTTGAGAAGGGCAGTGGCCCTGGTAAACAACTTAACAGCCAGGGAGGGGCGGCCACAGGAGGAGAACAAAACAAAATGGAGTATGGGGACAGCTGTAAGAAACAAAATGGAATAGGGGGATAGCTGTAACAGACATTTTCAATCAGTTTCTCTGATTCTGCGACAAACATAGAATCATGGATTATGTGTCCAAATGTCATTGGAAAGCTTCCCATTAACTTCAATAGGAGTTTGGCCCTTATTAAGGGTTTAGAATAAATAGTTTAATGGAAAACGAATGAACAAATTAAAATGCTTTGTCTTTCCTAGGTGTAGTATTATCTGGATTAGACTATGTATGCTCACAGAAGCCTCTGCTCATTTCCGATGTGTCATGAAGAAAAAGAAAACACATCGTTAGTTTCAATCCATGGGCCCAGTCCTGAGCCAACAGAAACCTATGGGACTTTTGCCATGGCCTTCAATGGGAGCAGGATCAGACCCCTTGGGGAAAGATCTCCAATGCCATCTGCCAGATGGATAAATAGTTAATTCTCCCAAGGTCACACAGTAAGACTGAATGATAGTTTCCCTCTACAAATTTCAAATTTGCCATTTAATTATTTGACTTTGGCTGTTGGCATATAACCATTTTTTTAAAAACTGAAATGTCAGCCTTGAAGGAAAAAAAATCATATGATAAATTTAATCTAAGTGCCAACCAAAGCACAAATATTCCCTGTGGACCTGTTACAACACTGGAGGTTCACAATTGATTGCTTGGGAATGAGCAAACTAATGCAGCAAAATATTTCCTAGCTACGAATGTGTAGTTTAATATATATAGTATGCTCACCAGACATTTACACCTGTATCTATAAACTACTGAAATCCTGAGGTGTGTTAAAATTAAATTAATTTAATTAAGTTAAATAAACAGAAATACCAGTTTCTGTTTTCCTAAATAAGCTTTTTCACAGACTGAGAATGTTCATTTATGATTTCACAATTTTTTTTTTTACAAATGTGAGAGACCACAAAAGTTGTTCTCCCTACTTACTACACATACATGTTGTGCACATTATATATAGTCTACTGGATAGTCTTCAGCAACGAACTTCAGGTACCATCTGTACATATTCTTGGCACTATTCATTTGCAATTAGTAAGTGCCTTATGTTTAGCCCCCTGCAACTTGATGCCTTAAATTCTGGAGGAGGCAAGTTTAGCAGAAGGGAATATTGAGGTGGGTAGCAGGCTTTCTAATAAACAAAATCCACCCCGCTAGTCTATATTTAAATCACTGGGATTTAGAAAGATTTTGTTCTAACTACTAAAGTTCATTTACTAAAAAGCTGTTTTAATGGCATTGCAACTAGACAGGAAGGGCTGAATGCTTAAAAGGAGTTGGGTTCTTAACTTCCATTGATTTCATTGGAAATAAATAGCCTAAATAGAAGCTAGGAGCATAATTCCTTTTGAGCATTCAACCTGAAATTATTATTAATGATTTTTAAATGAAGTGGGTCAGATCTTGCACTGGTGTAAATCACCATTGAATTCATCAAAATGCCAGGACTTAGCAAATAATGAAGTCAATGGGGCTATGTCAATTCCCCCCAGCTGATGATGTGATCCAATGCACCCAGCAATGTATGCACCACCTCTGGCACATCCTCCCAGGTAAATGGCTTTGGCAATGGCATCTGTAGCCTCTCTTGGAGGGTGAGGGTGCAAGTCTTACTGTCCCTTCCTTCCCTCCTTCTGCCCAACCCCAACCCCCAGAAGGGGGTAAAAGAAATTCCATGTATTGAAATGTGCAGGTACCACCTTCCCTGTATGGCTATAATGCACACAGAGGAGAATGGAGTCCTGTGTTTGAAATCAATGGTGTTAAATGAATTGTATTTCATTTACATTCCCATATATTTTTGTATTAATATTTGTCTTCACTTATCTTTATACATGAAATACAATATTAAAAATTTTAGCAAAGTACTGCAAGTTCAATAAACCCTCCAGTCCTAAAAATGCATTCCTTACACCTTTGTGTCTTGCTATTGTACTGTGTGTGTGACAGACACAGCCATACAAGTAAGGAAAGGCAGTGATACACATCCCTTTCTTTATAACACTGTGATAGGCAAAGAAACACTTTCATCAACATCACTCACTGGATAACTCTCACTTCTAAAACACCTAAGTGCTCTTCACTATGGCACTAAGGTGGGAAGACAGCAAATAGTTCTTGACAACATTGTACACTTCTATGGTTTGTTTCCCCTTAGCAATATTTCCAAGAATGACATTTCAATGCTAAGCAACTGGTGCTTTACATTGTTCCCAGAAACACCCAGCAACGGAGGTAGCACTGGTGGAAATGACTTGTGGTGCTGAAAATGTAAGCATTTCCTCCCGGACATCGGTCAAATTCTTCTAAATGGTGTGAAATTCTCTGAAACCTGCTAGCGTATGAGTACATTTGTGTGTGTGTGTAAAAGACAGTGAGTGGGTGGGGAAAATGTGTTGACAGAGAGAAAAACCCCAACCACCTCTTTTTCTGTACAGGGGGAAAGTTTATTATTTATGTCAGTACAAGAAGCTTTTGAACCAAACAAACAAAACACATTACGAGAATGAGTGACTAGTCCTCCCTGTCATTCTGCACTATGGATACCGTTGCCAAACATTGGCCATGTATCATTCATCTTCCTGCAAAAACGGAGAAACTTGTTACTGGTGAGTTGCAGAGACAGGAAAAAATATCAGCATAACACAATGAGTCAATAAGATACAAGAAATGAAATGTTACTGCTTGTATACCTGGTATCAGGGCAATTAAGAAGAAAGTAACCAAACTGCAAACTATTAGTCTTTTATTATCATTTCATGTAAGTATGTTTTCCCTTTACCACATATATATATATAAATCCAACACTGGTCTGTACCAATTCAATTCCCAAAGTGGGAACAGAAGGATCCTGGCATTGTGATACCATAACAAGTATCCAAATTTGGCCCATCGTAATTAAGTGTCTTGGTTAAAAGACAAGAAACACAGGGTAGGAATAAAGTTTTCAAAATGTAGAGAGGTAAATAGCGGGTTCAGCCAAGGATATGTACTGGGGCCAGTGCCATTCAACATATCCGTCACTTATCTGGAGAAAGGGATGAACAGTGAGGTGGCAAAAGATGACACAAAACTCCTCAAGATAGTTAAGTCCACAGTTGACTGTGAAGAGTTACAAAGGGATCTCACTAAACTGGGTGACTGATCTCCATTTCCTAACAAAAAGTCTTGGAGGTTTAACTAAACGTGATATCTTTAGCTAACATTTTTCTTAGTGTTGCTTATTTCCAGAAGCCAAAATTTACTGTAACCCCACACCCACAGTGAATTTGAACCACTCACAGAAATTATCTACAAACTAGCAGCATTACTATTTCTCTTGTTTCTGCTCCACCTGAGTCCCCACATTGCCATCTTCTCTGATTTCAAAGAAACTTAAATACACCCATTAGCTGTTAACAGCATCATGTGGGGGAAAGTGCCTGCTTCTTTTAGTTTCAGTTCATACTCTCTTCTTTTCTGAGCGAAGTGTTTGAACACACAGGAGTCCTAACAAATGGAACCCATTTGTGATCAATCATTATTATTTCATTTCTAATATGCCATACATGTACATGGCATTGTACAATAGGCAAGCTGTTCCAGCAAGTTGGAGGCCTCTGCCACAAGGAGAAATCGAGGTGGACAGATGTACATCAGTCTTTGAGTCTGCATTTTAAACATGCAGGAAATATATCCTTATAGTTCAACAGTATTTGTTACGCAGTACACTGATTTCACCTTCATTGTCCAACAAATACACAAATAGCCACCCCTGTCATGCTTGTATTCAATGTGCCAGAGTTTTGGTTCTCTCAGTCACTGACATTGCAGAACCTAGTTCCTTTGGGTCTACTAAATTCACCTTCTGCGGCACTGCTCCTGCTCCTGCTCTTCATGCCTTTCCAAGCCTCTTAGGCACTACTCAATGCAGAGATCATTGTCACCAACTCAAGAGGCATGAAATGGAATGAGATATGGGAGCATATAACGAGAGACAGAAGTGTGTGCTCATCTTGACACCTACACCTTGCTCTTTTCAATCTGCAGTAGAAACACTAGGGTCTTATTTTTTTATTTCATTCTTTTTTACTTACTGACCCTCCTTTTTTCTCTTAAGTTGGATATCCTCTCACTCTCCCACTTTTTGCAAATCTCCTAAGTGACCCCCAAAGAGGCGGGAAAACTTGTTTGTTATATAAAACACTGATTTCTTTTTAGTTAAAACACTTTGGGCTTCTCTGCACAGTGGGATAATACACACTACAGGGTATGTGTGATTTCTAAAGCACACTAATGTGCTGTACCAATTAGTCCATATAGATCCTGCTGGTGTGCTTTAATGTAGTGCTGTTTAAGACAGCACTAAGTTAAATCATTCTAGAAACCTTTAGTACTCACCAGCAGGGTTTACATGGCCTAGTTAAGGCACAGCACTTTAATGAGCTTTAGAAATCACAACTCCATGTGGACAAGCCCATATACTACCCAATAGAATTTGAGTTTGCTTGCTTTCTTTGACTATTTTTCCAACATCAGCACAGCGGAGCTGCCCCAGAGCCATGGACTCTGGAAGCCCGAGCTCCCCAACAGCCTGCCAGGCAGGTTTCCATTGGAATCCTTTCTGTGATTTGATGAAAAGTCCGTCGAACCCAGCCTGTTTTCACAAGACATTTGAGGTTCAAACGGGCATTTTCTAATGAAATTCTGTGTTGTTGAAATACTTCTGACCATCTCTAGTTGCAGATGAAATATGCTAACATACTAACAATAGTGCTGTTCCTGTTATATAGCTAATGTAGCATTTAGGTTTGGAGAAATTAACATGGGATTGGGAGTCAGGAGGTCCTGAATTCTAATCCAGGCTCTACCAGCGGCACGGTGTAGTCTTCAGCAAGTCACTTCATCTCAGCCACAGTTTGAAAATCTATAAATTTGAGATAACAATACTTACGTCTTGCCTGGAACACAGGGGAGCTGGGAGAATTAATTAGGACTGAAAGGGACCTCCTGAGTTATAGAGCCCAGTTCCCTGTTATCACAGTCAACCCTGTTATATAATCCTGTTCAGGAATTTATCAATGAGTTAATGACCATAAAGTGCTTTTGAGCACATAAAACACAATGCTTTGTAAATTCATGTATCAAGAAATATAATTTATTTAGTTATTGGAAAAGTCCCTAAGTGTCTTTTTGAAACAACTGTATGACACCACTTATTATACATAAGGAGTGACACATAAAGAAGCAGTTGTTAAAACTGAAAATGATACTCGTGCTTCTGGACAGAACATTTACGTGTTTGGAAAATGTTCCCATTTCTTTCTGAGTTTGGCCTAAGAAACTTTCAGAGGGCTAAAAAAATGTTTTATATATATTAGACAGATTTCCTTTTTCAAGCAAAGCCAACAGAAGTCCATCAGCAAAATTCAAGATCTTGTGAATATTGGGATTAGGGCTAGAAAACTACAAACCAAGATTTGCTCTTTGGGCCTGCATCATGGAGAAACAAAGAACATTCATTATAACCATAGAAGAAAGAATTAATACATTCACCAAAGTTAAGGCCATTATGATTATCTAGTCTGATCTTCTGCCCAAGCCATAGAGTTTCAGCAAGTGGTACCTACATTAAGACCCCCTTAGTTGAGTCAGAGCATGTCTTTTAGAAAGATATGCTTTAAAGATTTCAAGTGACCGAGTATCCACCATGTCCCTAGGTAAGCTGTTTAAATAGTAACTCACCCTCTCCATTAAAAAAAAAATTGCATCTTATTTCTAGTCTGAATTTCTCCAGCTTCAGCTCACAGTTACTGGATATTGTTATACCTTTGTCTGCTAAACTAAAGATTCCTTTACTATTGGAAATCTTCTCACCATGTAGGTACTAAAAAGACTGTGATCAAGTCACCTCTTAACCTTTTCTTGGATAAGCTAAATAGATTGAGATTATTTCAGTGTAAGGCAGGCTTTCCAGACCTGGATTTCATTCTTGTAGCTCTTTTCTGAACCCTTTCCAATTCGTCAACATCCTTTTAAAGTGTGGGCATGAAAATTGGACACAGGACTTCCAGGGTCTGCAACTCCTGGGCAGCCCACCAAGCAGACTGCCTGAGGACTGGAGACACCAGGGCTTCCAGCATCTGCAGCTCCAGAGCAGTCAACCAGGTGGACTGCCTCAGAATTGGGAACCCCAGGGCTTTTCCTTTCACAGAGAACTTCAAAATGTTTGAGTTTTTTTCCTTTCTAACAGAAATGAAACCAAATTTTGAAATATCAAAATCCTCCATGAAAGGGAATTATCTTACTCCACGCAGCTCTAGTAATTATGCTATCATCCTTTAATTCCTCACTGAGTGCATCCTGTGTATTTCCATGATTTGGAAATATCCGATTAAACTTTAAAGATTGTTTTGCTAAATCAAGTAAAAATGATGTCTTAAAACTGTCCTTTGCTATAATACATATAAAAAACTTGACAATGGCTGCCTGTGTGCTGAGAGCACCGCCTGCCATGCTCACCAAAATTGTCTCATTGTTTCCTTGTACTCCCTTGTCTGTCTGTCTCCATCTGTTGTCCTGTGTCTTATACTTAGTTGTAAGCTCTTTGGGGCAGGAACTGTCTTTTTTGTTCTGTGTCTGTACAGCACCTAGCACAATGGGGTCCTGGTCCATGACTAAGATTCCTAAGTGCTACAGTAATAAAAACAGTAATGTCTATGTTACTATAAAATCTCAGCAGACTGGTACTTGATCAGCTGGTTGAAAATTGTTACTTACTGTATAATTATTAATAACCATCTAGCAGGTTAATCCAAGGAATTCTAAGTGCTTTAAAAACATTAATTAAGCCTAAAAACACCTCCATGAGGTAGATACCATATTATTATCATGCCCAATTAACAGAAACGTATTCTCAAGCACAAAAAGGCTAAGACCCATCTGTGGATACACAGTGAGAAATGGCAGAATCAGGAATGGAACCCAGGAGTCCTATCCTCCTGTGCCCTACTTGTTAGAGCTCCATTGCCAATGGATAAAACCAAGGACAGGAGAATAAATGACAGTTTAATAATGTTTTTCTCCCTATTGCCCTCTGTGGGAGTCTACAAACTACCATCTGGGGCAGATTCATTGTTGCCCTGGCGTAGTCATTTCCTCCTGTGCAAAGTGGGCATAAAATGCTACCAAATGAGAATGGTAACATGTCACCCCAACACAAAGTGAGTGTAAGTGAATTCATATAACACAGGACAACAGTGAATCAGATCCTGAGAATTACAAAAGCTCCTCATTCTTCTCTCTTTTACTCCTCCGCGTCACAGAGATGAGTGATATTAGACTGATCATCATGCCAGTAAAGGAACAAGGAAGTACCGACACTACTTCAGTTGGCCAAATGGGGACAAAGACAGTAGAGAGAGTCACAAGGTGCTTCCTTCCCTATCTCAATCCCCCTTCCCCCCTCACTCCCCAATGTCCACTTCTAGCTGAGGATCAAGGGAACAAGTTTGTGTCTGAAACCCAAATCCCATGAGGCAGCACTACCCTTCCATTGCTAGGCTGGCCAATTTCACAATATGCTCTGCCCATTGATCCAAAATGACCCAGTATATACTGTGTTTAAATGCCTAAATTAGGATTTAGGCACCTCAATTTAGGCATCTACTTTAGAGAACATGGACCTCTGTGACTTGCCAAAGGTCATCAAACATGCAGGGACCAAAACCAGGAGTTTTGCAAGCCCAACAAAAATTCAACTCCAAGTGACAACTTTAATTTAAGACTCATGCTCTAAAACCTGTTATGCTGCATGCCTTACACAGAGCAAGACAAAGAAAGGGGTGTGGGAGACTTCCGTTGCCTTTGTTTTTAATGCATTTCTGTTTATCATTTCATGTGGCAGCTACAGAGCTTCATAGGCAGGCTAAATATTAACCATTCCACTGTACTCCACTCAGTCACTCCTGGCACAGGTTAATCCCTGTATCATAGGCTGCCACCCGTTTGCTAAGCAGCTTAAAAGGACATGTTATAACTTTGACAATGACCTGCTAATGGTTTTACATTTCTCAGAAGTATTATGAGCTATCTTTGTCATTTTTATCTACTAATGAGATCAATAAATTTAGGAAGCAGACATAGATGGAGCAAACTGCAATGCCACAGCCAAGGACGGGGTGTGTATGACTGCTAAACTATAAATAATAATGTAGAAACTATAATCAAACCTTGACTTCTTCACACAGAAACTGATCTGCAGGCCTGCTGGCATAACAAAATCTCCTCATATGTTAGGAAAATAGCAGAACCCATGGTTTCTTCTTTTTGGCATGGTATGACCTACCTCCTAATGAAAAGCTTCACACAGGGAAATAGGTTTTATTGACGATTTTTTTCTTTCAAGTGGATATAACAGTTTTTGACATTTTATCCTTCTCTGCCAATTTTGGTGCTAAAACATGAAATAAATGTTTAGGTCAGAATCTTTGAGTAACGACAGAGTGTATCTTTATACTCTTTGTTATAGATATGTGGTTAACTCAGCATAAATCCTTCCAAATGATTAAAGAAAGCCACATGTCTATTTCAGCCGTTTTTTATAATATATCTCAAACAATGTGAGGGTATGGTGGTCTTCTACAGAGCTGAAGAAACTAAAAACAGTCTGGAGCTACTTGCTTCCCATCTCTACCCCCCAAAATGCACACTTCTAGATATGATGCTGAGCCTTTGTCCAGTACCACAACACACTTCTGAGTATGTTGTATTTGTGCCTGTAAAGGTGTGCGACCAGGGCTCGACCCACCCTGAGGGGTGAAGGGGAGCCACACCGGCTCACTACACGCGGTCGGGCCAGGCAGGTCCTGGGGCAACAAACACAAAGGTCCAAAGTTCCGGTCCCGCATTCGGGGCCAAGCTACAATACAGAGTCAAGGGGGGAGCTTAGGCCCTTTGCTTCTGGGCCGAGCAACAATACAGAGTCAATTGGGAGCTCAGGCCCCTTGCCTCAGGGCTGAGCAACAATACAGAGTCAAAGGGGGCCCCGCCCTAAGGCCAAGTGGGGCACCAAACGTAGAGGCACCAAACTCAGGTCCTTTTGGCTCAGGGCTGAGCACACAAACAATCAGTAAGCCCAGGCCCTGGGGCAGGGCAGGGCACTAAGTAGCTCAGAGCTCAGGCCCATCAGCAAGGGCTGAGCAAACAAACGGTCTGTTAGCACGACCTCCTCAGGCCAGCGAGAGGGGGAGTCTGCCACCCTTGGAAGGGTGGCAGGGGGAATGCAGGCCCACCCACTCCACTGCGTTCCAGCCCAGGGACCTAGTAGCGGCTGTCACCGCTGACGGTCAGTGGGGATCCTGACCGAAACACAGTGACATAGACTCAGGTAGATCTGCAGCCTGACTGGGGTCAGCTCCCCCCGGGCTACTTCCAATTTCCCCCTCCGGGCCTACCTGGTCCGTGGCGTCAGCCCCCGGGAAGTCCAACAGCATGGGCTCCTCGCTGCCGGGGCTGGATGGTAGGTCCGGCAGCTCCTTCGGGAAATCCGGCCAGGCTTGCTCCGGGGGTTCCTCGGGGTAACAGCAGGGACGGGGAGGCTTCGGCAGCTCCTCCGAGTAGCAGGCATGGGGAAGCTCCGGCGGCTCCTCCCAGTAGTGGACGCAGGGAAGCTCCGGTGGCTTCTCCCAGTAGCGGGCGCAGGGAAGCTCTGGCCGGTCAGAGCAACTGCCCTGGGTCCTAGCGGTCTCCCAGTCCCGAGCTCCCTGCGGCAGGTCTGCTCCCGGTGGTGGTTGGGCTCCCACTGAGCTCTGACAGCCGGCTTTTCTGCTTCCCGGTCGCCACCAGACCCTCTGGGGGGCGGGCTCACCACTCCTTAGCCCCGCCCACTCAGGCATCCGGCGGGGCGTGCCCTCTTCTGGGCAGGAGGGGAGCCACACCGACTCGCTATAGGGCCAGTTGATCAGTGTTTTTCATAGCACAGTGGCATTTTTAGATATGCTGCTTTGCCACACTAAGGAAAACATACATGACAGCAGGGCTGGATCTACCAAACTGGGCCATTACAGATGGTCTCCTAAAACAGCAACACATTGGACCCATGCTTACATGGGCAAGTGCAGGGCTGGGAGAGGAGCATATTTACTAGCCATTTAGGGCTATTAGAGACTGCAGAAGTAGTCCTGCATGGCAGAAGCAGGATATAGGAGACTGTGGAAAGCAGTACCAAAATACCTCTCTTGCCATATTCCGAGGTAGTTGAGCTTTGCCCTTTTCATTTCTTCTGCAGATACCTAATCTCAAACAGATGTTAAAAAGTGTACATTTGGGGGGAGTATATTCAGAAAGTTTGACACTAAAACTCTCTCATTGCTTCTGCATTTTTGGATCCACATCATGGGCTTTAAGTGCACAACTGAGTAGTTGCATCTGTACCTTGTTCATTTGCACCCCCCAATTGGGTAGTTAGGGATGCAACTATTCAGATTTGCACCCTTGATTTAATTTTGAGCACAAAAATGAGAGAGCAAATTGTGTATCTGAAAAAGAGGTCTTCCTTCTGGAGATGTACTTCTTTGAGGACGCAAACCTCAGTCCACTGCACTGTTGGGATGTCAGGAAGCAGCCCCACGGAGGCTTTGTGGCACTGCAGCCATGGGGCTCTATGTGTTTGCTGATGATACTGATGCAGATGATCCTATGTGATTTCTGAGCAGAAAAAGCATCAATTATAGAATGTAGCAAAATGGAAAAGGGAGGAAAAAAACCCTCACATAATGAAGAATCTTAGCATCTCTATCTATGTGAGCATCTTTCACTCCAGATGTAGGCCTCATTGTTCCCAGCGTCAAAATAATTCCATCCAGTTGCCACAGCAATCCTCTTATGGCCCAGATTTTCAAAAACATGTGCACAATACCTGATGACCACATACAAGTCAAGGTGTTTTTCATGCCTATGCATGGGTATTTGCAAAGCCCTAAGCTGCACGCATGAGCTAGGCCTATGCAGAAGTATGTGAACACTTTTTCTCTTAAATTGGTCTTTACTTCTATAGCAACACCTGCATTCTGCCCTTCAGGAGTTAAGCTACTGATACCATGGCACTGATGCTCCAAAACTGAAATTCCAGGCCCAATTCTGCTTCTATTGAAGTCAATGGAAAAATCATCATTGACTTCAGTAGAGGTAGGATCAGGCACACTGTTTATTAATATGCTCAAACAGCCTTAATTATGTTCCCATTTAAGTGGATGTACTAGAAAAATGCTTCCCTGAAATGTCTTAATTTACTACAATAATACAACTCTCTGTCACTTGACGAAGGGCCAGAACTTGCCCTTTGGATGAAAAATGTGCAAAGGAAATGTTCTCAGCATATCTGCTCATTATTAGGGCAACAAGATTTATACCACATCCTGGGCCTGTTTGTTCATTTTTTCAGTTGCTGTCGCTGTACAGGAGCTTTTTCTTTCTTTGCACATGCTCAATTTACCCAACTTGGATAAAGGTAAAAGTGAGGGAAACTATCTGGCACCCATCACCCCAGTAACTGAGTACCTTACAGAATACATCCCAGTATGTGTTTTCCATATATATGATGCTTTGTCTTTCATTTGACCTATCAGCCTGGAATCCATGGCTTATTTCATCCTGCACCAGTCTCATCCAGCTCAAAAACTGGAAATACCACTGCAGCAGAGTTATATTTCTGCATGTAGATGCATATATAGCCTCCATGGAACTGGAGCTGCTTAGTACTAGGGCATGTTACCCAAAATTGGGCCAGTTAGTAAGCTTAGGGAGGACAAATGACTCACCAGAGTTCGGCAGAAAGCAGCATGTTTATTATACTGATAGCCAGGGAAGGGTCACACTTACACTCGCATACTCATTCTCCCAGCACAGGCATGGCACTGGAGATGTCAGGATCCTTCAAGGTAAGTGTCCCACAGTGCAGCGATGGATGGTGCAATGAAGGTAAGTCTAAGGCATGATGAAATGCAACACAGCAAACCACTGGCCAGGCGGTCCAGGCGAAGGGCCTTCACGGGAGGTACAATCTTGTGAGTGCAATGCCGAGCACATGGCCCCTTCCCCTTTTAAGGACCTGCTCCTCATGGCCTGCAATTAGAGATGACTTGGCCATGTCTGGTTGGTCACACTCCACCTCGGGCAGTGTCCATGCAGTGTCCATACTTTGGGCATGTGTTCACTGCCTAACCAGAGTGCCAGACGTCTTGTCTACCTGAGAGCTCTTCAGATCTTCCAGCTGCTCAAGCAGCCAATTCATCCCACAAGTATTCCAGGAGGAAGGAGGAGGGGGAAAGCCACTTCACAGGCATTCAAAGAGGAAGAAGAGACAAAAAGGGTGGGGGGAGAAGGTGTAACAAACCTTTTGAACATACAAGTTATACAGACCATACAGATCACTGCTGCTCCTACAACAGGGCACAGACAAGATTTGAAATTCTAAGGTAGGAATCACCAGGAGATGACACATAGCTATTTGGTGACCCCTCAAACATTGCCCCCTTCCCAGGAAACTGAGTCTGTGAGACCATCCCCACCTTTTGACATTTTTGAGTGTGGGTGCTGAGAAGTGACATAAGAATGGGTGGTGTCTCTGTAGACATCCCAACTCTAAGGCACTTAGGGGACATGATGGCTCCAGCAAAATGACAGTCAGGAAGACAGAAAGGGTCAAGAGACATATAGCTATTGCCTTTAGTCACAGCAGGATCGGACCTTAACTTTGCTTCCTGCACTTCATCTCAGGACACATGATGGATCTATGGCATTTTCTAATTGGGTTTTCTGGGTTAAGTGCAAATTTGCTAGCAATGATGTGGTACGACATATATCAGAGGATGCATAATGAGTTAATATTGTTATAGTATCCTTGATATTCAGAACTTTCTGATTCTGAGCGCTTCAAATTTCAACATTAAGATATCATTAAAGGCAATTATTTGTATTTTATAATTACATTAAATCATATGTGCACACTTACAGCTCTGTGTAAATATTTAATCACAAAACAAATCTAGAGAAGCCACTAACCCAAACATATACAGGGCCAGATCCTCCCTTGAAATCAAAAGGTTATGCCAATTCAGCTATTTGAGGATGTGACTTTATCTATGTATATACACAAACACATATATATGTGTGTGTTTGTGTAGATACATGTGTATATATACACACACACACGAATGATATCATTGATGCTGATGAGTGAAAATTTCATTTCAGCAATGAGACATGAGCCAGCATCACTAGATTTTGTAGCTAAGTATGCTTCAGAAAGACTAAGCACAAAGCTCTAATCTAGACCCACGCCCTCAACCTGGACCTGAAAAAACCACTTTCAGTAGTGATTAGATTAGCGATAATCCAATGGAAACATGCACCCATGTGTATCATATTAAGGTGAAGTGATTTTGTGATGTGGACAAGCTCTGGATTTTTAGTATCCAAAAACAGTCACAGGAGCATCTTGCAGTTTGTGCTGGTATTGTGCGCATTCAGGATCAAATGTTTATACCTCGCAGAAATTAACTTAACCCGTCTTTCAAGCATTTGAAGTTCCATATTCTGAAATGTTATCAAACATTCCAAAGTTTGTGGCTTTATAAATATTTTTCATCAGGATTGCTTTTCTCTTTTTTAAAACCCAGCTTTCCAGAAGATTTACATAACGCTTTACATGTACAAAGAACAGCACGGACAAACTAATCATGACAATCCTTGCAGGATTTCTGTAAGGGGTGGTAAAAATTATTGCCTCTATATTACAGATGTAACCCTTCTGCCAGGCCAAATTGATAGCAGCAAGGGCTGGGTTCAATACATAGGGGTCCTTTCCCTACAACATAATGCAAAACCAGCTTGAGCCCCCACCCAGTGACCTGGGAAAATCTTACACCACCCCTGGGTGCCTCGAAGAGGCAATACTTCCCCTCTCGCAAGCACAGAGTCTCAGTGTAGCAGAAAATGTTCAATATGAGATAAACAACATAGCATTAAATTGGGAAAACACCTCAACTAGAGTTTATAGACCAAACCATGAGCAAAGACCCACCCCAGGAAATTGGGCCGTGTCCTCTTCCCTGGGCTCTTGAGTCCAGCAACCCCAAAATCACCCCAAGACTCCAAAGTCCAATATCCCAAATGTCCCTAGAGTCCAGAAACCCAAAGATCACGCACACCCAAAAGTCCTGCAACCCAAAAGTCTCTGTCCTGGATCAGTGCAGCCCCAGAGTTCAAGAGTCTATCTGCAGGGGTTTTCCCTCCGCCAGCCTGGATAGAAAGGGGCACTTTACGTGGTCTGAGGCCGACTGCCCGGCCTCTCCATGGGATTCTGCTTCCGCCTTCCCCACGATCTGCTCCGCTCCGCTCCGCTCCGCTCCACCAGCCATCCCGTGATCCGCTCCAGCCGTTCCCACAAACTGCTTGCCTCCACTTGCTCCGTGGGCCGCTCCAACCGTCCCACAAACTGCTCTGCTCCGCCAGCTGCTCTGCTCCGCAATATAGCTTCAGGCTCCCCTACTAGTTAGCACAGCTCTTTAGTGATTTCAGCTCTTAGTGAGTTCAGCTCAGGAACCTGTAACTTAGATTCTTAAGGGAATCAAAAATCAGCTCTGGTATTCAACAGTGGAGAAAGGAGAAGGTGCAATTGATGCTTCTGGCTCACACAAGGAGCCCATTCCCTTGTCTAGCGAGTGCCACTCAATTGATGATAAGACTCCCTGTCACAAAGCAGTTTCACAGTTCCTCATCCACACAATCAGGGTGACAACACTCCATTCCTCCCACCCCAACAACAAAGAAACTGGGGATCCCACAGCTGCCAAAGCAACCATCCCAGGCTGCCGTGGGCTATGCCAGGAGGGGTGAGTGTGCCTATGCAAACACAATCAGCCCCTGAAATTCTTTTCCACACTCACCATAATTAACCACCAGATGTCAGGGTAGAGCTCATCATGACTCTGCTTACACCGATATGGACACAGAGCTGGAAAGACTTGCCCAAGGGTTGCATAGCAAATCACATTTACAGCTCCAGGTTTAGAAAGTCAGATGTTGTGAAGACCAAGCCTACTTTCAGCCCTCCAAATGATGATGTCTCCTGAACTTTCCACTCACAAATCTGCACACAGCTTTCTCTCTAAAGGTGCATCCAACCTTACCTGCCATTGTTTTAGACAATGCCTTTCATAAATTTAGGCCTCAATCCTGCAAAACTTAAACAGCTGCTTAACTTTACAAATCTGAGTACTGTCATTAAGGCCTATCCATATTATATGGTCCCCATTGCTGTAGTATCTGAGCACCTCGCAACCTTTAATGTATTTATCCTCAACTCTCGCATGAGACCAAGAAATATTCCTACCCCATTTTACAGATGAAGAATGGAGAGACTTCCCCAAAAGCACACAAGTAATCTATGGTAGAGCACAGAGTTGATCCTGGGTTCCTGAGCCCCAAGATAACACCCAAGCCACTGGACCAGCCTTCCTCTCCTAATCCTCTTCCTTGCAATGAATGAGAGGGCATGGACCTCTTTCCTGGCACATTCAGATGCAGAATACTGTGGAAAGATGCAAAATGCACAGTCCTGCTGAAAATATAGCATTTGTATTCCCTGACTTTTGGTAACTGTAACTGTCAACCTTCAGGCTACATTAATAGTTATTGGTGTGATATAACAATATAAAGTGTGGCATTACACACTATGAGAAAGTCAATGAAACAATATTTTGTGGGGAGTTGGGTTTGGCTCTCAGTGAGCCCATATGATAAGCGTGTAAATGTCATGTAGTTCATTTGTATTTAATCACAGCATTTGGAAGTACTGAACTCCATAAGTAACTCATGAGAGTTTCACATCAATGGGAGCAGTTTTTCAAAGAGCTCAGCAGCTTCATTTCCATCATTATCATGAATATTCAAGTCTGATACATTAGTTTCACATAAACAGTTACGTAAATGGTTTTACTTTATTTGAAATTTCTGTGTCTCATTTGCATGAGGCAAGTCAATTGTCAGGGAGTGCCTCCATCCTCTGTTTCTAGAGTCAGTTCTTAGGGCCAGATCCACAGCTGGAGTATCAGAATAGCCTCACTGAAATCCTATTATGCTGCAGTTTTCCTTTAATTGTATTAATAGTCAGTTCTGTTTCAGTGCTGAACTTTGTGTTAGTGGTTTGTAGGAGAGTAAATTCTCAGGAAAGACGTGAGGCCAGTGAAGATATAACTTCACACATTTTATTACAGAAACAAAGCCAAAAAAAAAAGCAGTATCAAATGGGCTTTGATTAGATACCCTAAAGACCTACTGCACATATCCATTCGGTCCACCACATCGCCACTAAAAGAACAACTTTATCAGGAACTTTGGCTGTAGCTTTATCCCATCTACACAGAGAGCTAATGTGGCCCAGCAGAATGTGCCCAGGAAGTGAAGCTGGGAGTCATTCTGGAATTCTAATCCTAGATCTGTTGTTGACTTTCTTTGCAGCTTTGAGGAAAGTCATTTAACTATTCTGTTGACAAGTTCAGGGAGGGTATAAGCAGGCACAACTGCATTATGATCTAAATAAATTTAGCCATGTGCTTCAGTTAGCTGTAAAAGAGGGATATTTACTTTTCCATCTTAGCGGGGTATCTTGAGGATTCAGTGGTTAATGTTTGTACATTGCTTTGAAGATGTGAGGTGCTAAGTGTTAAAATTGCATTCTATTAATGACCTTAACTCTTTCAGCAATACTAATGAAATGTGATTGTCCAGAGTCATCCATCATTTACCCTCTTTTGTAGAATGTGGATATAAAACGTAGATCGGACACAGACTTCTCTTAGGGGAAAGTCTGACAATAGAGAATCTCCAGGTTATAGTCAGGAGCAGAGGACGGAAGAGGATAATGTAAGGGCCAGCTCAGATGATAAACAGTCACATACAAAAGAATCTGGCACGTCAGAAAAGGGCAGACAAATAAACAGGGACAAGTTTTTAAAGTGCTTGTAGACAAATGCTAGAAGCCTAAATAATAAGATGGATGAACTAGAGTGCCTTGTGATAAAGGAGGATATTGATATAATAGGCATCACAGAAACCTGGTGGACTGAGAGCAATCAATGGGACACATGTTCCCAAGAGTAGGTCCTAGGACAATCCTATTCAATTTATTCATAAACAATCTGGAGAAAGGGGTAAACAGTGAGTGGCAAAGTTTGCAGATGATACTAAACTGCTCAGATAGTTAAGACCAAAGCAGATTGTAGAACTTCATAAAGATTCACAAAACTAAGTGATTGGGCAATAAAATGGCAAATGAAATTTAATGTGGATAAATGTAAAGTAGTGCACACTGGAGAAATACCCCAACTATACATACAATATGATGGGGCTAATTTAGCTACAAAGAGTCAGGAAAAAGATCTTGCGTCATCATGGATAGTTCTCTGAAGATGTCCCATGCAGTGTGCAGAGCGGGTCAAAAAGCAAACAGATGTTAGGAATCATTAAAAGGGGATAGAGAGTAAGACTGAGAAATATATTATTGCCCTTATATAAATCATGGTACACCCACATCTTGAATACTGTTTACAGATGTGTCTCTCCTCACCTCAAAAAAGATATTTCTAGCACTAGAAAAAGGTTCAGAAAAGGGCAACTAAAATGATTAGGGTTTAGATAGGGTCCCATATGAGAAGATTAAAGAGGCTAGGTCTCTTCAGCTTGGAAAAGAGGAGACTAAGGGGGGATATGATAGAGGTATATAAAATCATAAGTGATGTGAGAAAGTGGATAAGGAAAAGTTATTTACTTATTCCCATAATACAGGAACTAGGGGTCACAAATGAAACTAAAAGGCAG
>NC_133771.1:33745980-33842105 GCF_003597395.2 Chelonoidis abingdonii | reverse complement strand
ACATCACTAGTTACCCCTCTCCATTCTGAGAATTTACCATTAATTCCTACCCTTTGTTCCCTGTCTTTTAGCCAGTTCTCAATCCATGAAAGGACCTTCCCTTTTATCCCACGACTACTTAATTTACGTAAGAGCCTTTGGTGAGGGACCTTGTCAAAGGCTTTCTGGAAATCTAAGTACACTTAGATATTCCGAGATCCATCCTTAGGAAGGATAGGTGGTTTTTTTGAACATGGCTTCATCTAAGAGGTTGGGCAAAAGAAAACCCTAAAGTCTTCAGGCAAAAATAGTAATGACAAATAAAAAGAAATCTGTGGAGGAGCCAGTGCAGAATGGAAGTCTGCGTAGCTGGTATTTAAAAGAAAATAATAAATGGGAATCTTGTTGTCATCACATTGTGACAAAACATAATGCTATGTAATGGCTCAAAAATTTAAAAGCAGCAAGGGCCGTTGACTGGATGTGCTCGATCCATAGCCAATAGAAAATATATAGGTTGGAAAATTAAGCAGATTCTTATAAAATCGGGGATTACATGAAGTGTTCAAGATTTGGGTTCATGAATACAGTGTTCTCCCAGATGTTCCATCATTGTTCCAGAGTGGGAGAAAAACTGGCTGCAGATCAAATCAGAATTTTATATTCCTCTAAGACAGACACTAAGATTTCATCCATGTAACATTTGAGGCACAGAGACAACGCATCACAGTTGGATAATCCTATATATTCCATTGATTTTGCTGAAGACAGGACAAATAAACTAAGAATCAGAACGTTCAATGACTCATATCAAAGACATAAACTGAAAGTCCACACTTGTACTGCATACTGTCTAGCAGAAGAAGTTATAGTTTGGAATTTCCCACATTAAACCCAGCTGCTGCTACTTGCAGATATACTAAATGCTAACTTTAATCACTGCTGCTTTTTTCAAGTTGGGGTTTTTTTTTTATTCTCTTTATAGTATCTTTGGGATGCACATCCTTCTCCCAGGAAACAGAGAAGTTTGGAAAAGAAATAAATCACTGAAATGCCTCTTTTGCTTCAAAAAACCATGTCATTTAGCTTTTCCTAACCAATGGGGTTTTTTTAAATGAATTGTCCTTTTTCATAATGATGCTTGTGCAATGCTGATGAGTGCCCTAAGAAGTCATTTCTGAGAAGAAAGGCAGCCTTTCAAATAGTCCTAGGGACAGGGAAGAACAAAGCAAACACACTTGCTATCTGCTAAAGGCAACAGGGGTCAGCATAGGAGTCTACTAATATTGGAGAGATAAAAATAGAAGCGACAGGAGGCTTTGTTTACATTGATTGAGAGAAGCGTAACAAGAAGAAATAACCCAAACTGCAAAAGGGAAAAGAAGATTAGGATACAATTTAGAAAAACATAAAATCCCTAATTCTGCAAATGACTTTGTGTGGGCTGACCCTTGCAGGGCTTCATCAAGTCTTCATGGAGACAGCTGCAGGATCAGGGCCTAAGATCGAACTAGATGAGTTCTGATGCTGTTCAGTTATCCCTAACCCAACCCATTCCACTCTCCTGCTGAATCTGTGTGCATAGTCTACAGTTTTGGGTGTGTGCACATAGTTATTCATTAGCTATAGATACATGCACACACACTTTATCTGTGACTGGCAAAAGTCATGGCTGCTTTTAGCCAAGGGACTGGAGGTTATGTCTGGGATTGGGCTCATTAGCAAACCAAAGACCAAAGTGACTAGATCAAAATAAGTTGGCCTTTGGTGTAGAAATGTGCCTGGTATTGCTTTCTGCATACAGGATGCAGGCCCTTCCAGTGATACAGAGCTTTTACATACTCTATCACTGACTCGGGCATGGGCAGTCAGGTCTAGTGGTCAGAGCAGAGGGGGTCAGACCTAGTAGTCAGAGCAGGAGTTCGAGGCCAGGAACAGCACCAAAAGTCAGAGCCGGAGTAAGGAACCAAGCAAGGGGCAGGCTGGGAACAAGACAGGATCAGGACAGGAACAGAAATGCTGTAGCTGCAGGCATGTGTGTTGAGCAGCCAGAGATCAGTTTTTGCTGCTGGGCTTAAGAGCCAACTTGGTGACCTCCTCAGGCAATCAGGTTGAGGGATCAATCAGGCAGCCCTGCTGTGGCTCAGCTGTGCTTATTGGCTGCCTGGAGACTGGGTAGGCTGCTAGTCCTCGTTGCTGACACTGACCTTCCAGAGAGCCCGTATTGCCTGGAATTTAGGGTGAAATTTTGTGCTGTGCCTCTAAGAAATGTAAGTAGGCCGAAGTGTGCATAAGCTAAAATTCGGCCAGGACTCATGGTTTACAGCATCCTTTCCGATGTGAAAAATGCCACTGGAATTTTTAATGATCATATGTATTCGTAGCCTTAATTTTATGTCCCATCTCAAATATTGTACCATAGCACCTCCAGCAACAAGTTGGGGCATTGGTATGTAAACAAATGAGTCCTGGACTTGTTCTTAACCTAAAGATGAAACATAATGTGTATTAGCATTATAAAAAAAACAACCGCCAGAATGAAGATTTTTTCCAGAAGACTGTGTACTCCAGGCACTTGAGCATTCTTGTTACTTCAGACCTTATTTGCAGAAATACACTGACAGGTGAACAATTTGAATTGGAGCCACCAGGTGAGTGAGTTCTTGCCCTTTCAGCATAAAGCATGTTCTCCTGGGTCTGCATTTACCTGAGCATTTTCTAACTGGCTTTTTTTTAAAAATAATTATTTACAAATTAGAGTTCTAGTGAATAAACTTTCAGAGCAGGAGCGCTCCATCCCTCTGCAAATATACACAATAGATCTAATTATTTTTCTGTAAAACTACAAACACCCATCCAAATAATGACAATCATTAGAAAACATTAAGGTCTGTCACTTATAATCTCTGCCAGCCACTGATAACGTTTTATTGCTGCATAGAAGGGTTGATTAAAGCTTGTAATAGATTTAGTGAGGGTGAAAGATTAACAAAAAGGTATTTATGGTAGACACACTAAAACATAATATGTTCTCAGTAAACACTAAGAAAACCCAGTTCCATACCATTTATAGGAGAGGTTGCTCAAGATGTAGTTTTTCATCTGCACAATGAAATCGATAACAGGTTTCAGCATGTTGCAAAGAAGGACAAAAGGGACAAGAGCATTTTCCCTTGGGAGTCATATGACAGAACAAGCCAGGAAGTATTCTTCGCTCTCTCTCACTCACTCTCACACACAAACACACTATGAAAAGGTTCTGTGCATGCTCTGATAGTTCTACCCCTTGGGAACCTGGCCCCAGCCCCAGTCCAAATAAATGCAGTAGAAAATTAAACCAAAGGCAAGATCATGAGATAATGTTCTGCCCTGGCTAAGGAGCAGAGTATTATTGTGCTGCCTCTGGAGCAGACCAGGAAGAACCTTCCTGCTTTCCCTGCTGTTCCTGGGAGGGAGTAAACTGTGGTGGGCCTTGCCCTTGCGCAGTATACGCTATCCAAAGCACTGGCACAGCCACACCACCGTAGGCACTGGGCAGCGAGTTCAGAGCACTCTCCCCAACCTGCCCCTTGTGCCCATCTGTGCTGGGAGGCCAACAGCAAAGCAGCAGCTCCTATAAGAGCATAAAGAGGTCATAGCCAGCCCACAGTTTGTCCCTAAAACGTATTTATTTTCAACCCAAGATTAAGGATCATTCACAGCAACCAATTTAACAGCATGGGGCTTCCATATTCTTGAGGAAGGCTATGTGAAAGGGCAGCTTGTTCCCTCGTAAAAAATGGCTAAGCATCTAGCAGCTTCCATGGAGGTCAGTAAGAGAAGCTGGATGCTCAGCACTGCTGAAAAGCAGGTGATTTATTTAGGTACCTAAAACCAAGCAAAAACTTAGGCACCTATTTTTGAAAATCTTGCTCAGTATTTCTTGCAGCAGGCTAGTGACAGCACTCCCCAACGCAGAAGGGCCAAGGCCATGAAAACTGCTTGTCAGGAAAAAATCATCAGTTTCTTCATTGCAAAAAACAAAAGCAAAAAAAATCCAACCAACCAAGTGTGAATATAAACAACTTCACAGTATGTATTTATCAACAGATCTATAGACAGATACACACATACATGGTCTATAAACACTCTTTAATGTGTGCCTTGTCAGAGAGGTCAAACTGTGGTGAAGCAGAACTAGGCTGTGGTTAAGCCAAGCAGAGAACCACGGTCTGCATTCTGTGAACTTATTTGTAAGATACAGCCCTATGAAGTGGATGACAGATTACAGAACTGGTGAATGTGAATCAGCCTGTCCCACACGGTTCCTCAAGTGCACTGTGTGGGCGATGCTCATTTTGAAGACGACTATTAGCTTCATGGTGAAAAGTGGATTTTTTGTTTTAAATGTCACGCAATGGTCATCCAGCGAGTGAGGATTTAGAAACTAAGGTTGTTCATTGTTCCAGACTGAAACCCTATTTTCTCTCGGGTTTAACCATAATACTTGTGACATATTCGCTACGTGAAGCCAGTCTCGTCTTCCGAGGTGAAACTTTACAGTGATTTCTCTCTCCCTCTATCTTTCATACCAGCAAAATTAATGAAGCGTTGAGAAAAAAATCAAAATATTTCCAGACTGTTTAAAGACACACAAACCCGAACAGACGTAAACAAAAGCTTCATATTTATTTGCTGCTGTAGTGAGTCAGAATAAACAAAACAGCTTTACCTGAGAAGCTGGCATCTGAAAACAAACACTGGGTTTTTGACAACAGGCAGAGCGGGTTTTTAAGTCAGAAAAACAATACTGAGGATCAGCACAACAACACAATGAGCCAACGACCTTTACTAATACAAGTAAGCCTTACTTACCCAAGTAGTCCCACTAAAGTCAAGAAAGGGGGAGTAACATAACGCAAGTTGCCTGCTGCACATATCCCACTGAGCTGCCGGTTAAATCCTGCTCCTACAACAGCTAAATGCCCTCTAACAGCAATATTTTACTTGGAAACCATAACAAATTAGAAGTCCAGCACATGTTGGCATAACAGGCTAAATCAGAAAAGCAACACGGGGAGAGAAAAAAACTGGGGCAGACATGGATCTATACCTATCCAGTTCCAATACCCCAGCCATCACCAGGGTATCTGAACACCTTGAGTGAGATCCAAGATGAGGACTTTGCCACTGGTACAGCAGAGATGATAAATGGAATCATGAAAGAGACTACCAAAATCCTGACTGTTATTATGGAGCCCAAATCACTCGATAGCATGCTCTGAACGAGTTTTCTTTCTGAGTGAAGACTTTCACACAACAGCTATGGGAAGCAGAGAAGCACTTTCAGATGTGGAAGAGATTTAAAGCTTATTAAAAAATAGATGGCTTCTCCAAGAAAACAATTATTCTGAAGGACAGAGGAATGCACCAGAGAATTAGCTGCACCACAACAACCTCCAAGCTTTAGATTTCCTACAAAAAAACAAAAATTCTGACTGCGTCTTTTTCAACTCGACTCTTGCAGCCATCACAACTGTGAAAGTTAGAGTACCAGGGAAATCTAGCTATAAAAGAGCCAATGTGAATTTTGCCATTGCTTTCAACAGGCCCAGGATTTCCCCCTATGCGTTTTAAATTAGAAGCTAACATGACACAGACTGCAGGCCACAAGCAGGATCACATCCACATCACCTGGATTCAGCTGAACAGTTTCTGAGAGAAGGATTCCCCTTGTTTGCTGCAATTAAAATAAAAGATTTGCAAATCAAAGATAAAACAATTACTTCACATCAGAACAAAGCAACAAAGAGTCCTGTGGATTTACAGATCTAGACTAACAGGACTACCTCTCTGATACTTCATATCAGAACTTTACTCCTGAGCATCATAGTAGCTTTTAGTCCAGCTTGGAAACCGCAGCATGGTAAGATCTGTGATAATGCAACCTTATACTCAGCCATCTTCAAAGTAGAGGAACAAGTGGCAATTCCAGTTGAAAAAAATTATCTAGAAACTGCAGTAAAGAATACTAAAGATCGCACTGCTAAAACAAAACGATCTGATCTGCAGAGCAATAGCCCTGAACAAAACCCAAGGAGATGCTATAAACTGTGTTTCCTCTCGCTCAAGCGTAGCAACTTTTCTTATACCTCTTGGTATCAGAGCTTCCCACTTGTGCATTTTGCGGTTGGGCACATGAGGGGACAGAACAGGATCCTCTGTATTCATTAGAACCTGATGCAGATTTTTAAAAAAGATTTGGGATGAAATCTAGGCTCCCTATATGGCAAAATTCTACTGATTTCAATTGAGCCGGGATTTCACAATTTCACCTTCGGAGTCTAATCCAACATGCACTGAAGGCAATGGGAGTCCTTTCCACAGCGCTCTGGAACAAGGCCTAAATTAGGAAATTATTACTCTTGCTATATAACCAGGACTTCCACCATTTTCTCTAGAAACCTGCAGACATCAGGAGAGTTTTCCTTACTTATGAATCAGTTTGGTTTTCTACAGAGTGATGTCCATGCCATGTAACCAAATCAGTAACCCAATATTTTTTTGTTAGTGGCCAGACATCATTTTACAGCAGAGCTTCTAACTTAAGAGAGAAATTACTGATTGGCATCTATTAACTATTGATCACGTTCTGTATTCTCTAGGAAAAGTGGTAGACTTTGGTAATCTTTACACCTAACTAGCCTGCAAGAAGAAACAAATACCATACAGGGAGAGTTATTACTAGTATCAGATTTTCAATATCACCTGCCTCAAGAGATCAAAAATCATGAGTCAGACCCAGGGCCAGCTCCAGACACCAGCATTCCAAGCAGGGGCGGGTCTAGGGATTTTGCCTCCCCAAGCACGGCAGGCAGGCTGCCTTCAGTGGTTTGCCTGCGGACGGTCCGCTGGTCCCACAGCTTCAGCGGACCTCCCGCAGGCATCCCTGCAGGAGGTCCACTGAAGCCGCGGGACCAGCGAACCCTCCATAGGCACACCTGTGGGAGGTCCACCAAAGCCGCGGGACCAGCGAACCCTCCGTAGGCACACCTGTGGGAGGTCCACCGAAGCCACGGGACCAGCAGACCCTCTGCAGGCAAGCCGCAGGAGGCAGACTGCCTGCCGCCCTTGCGGCGCTGGCAGAGCACCCCCCTGTGGCTTGCTACCCCAAGCACACACTTGGCGTGCAGGGGCTTGGAGCCGCCCCGATTCCAAGCAGGTACTTGGGGCGGCAATCTGCAAGGGGCGGCAGTCCGTGTGTTTTTGCCCCCAAACAGTGCGCCGAATTGCCACCGCGGATGGTGGGGGCAGTCCGTGTGCCTTTAGGGTGGCACGCGCATTTCGGCGGCAGCGGCAATTCAGCAGCAGCTTCTATGTTCAGCTGTCAGCTGCAGCACAGCTTCTGTCTTCTGGCTGAAGACAGAAGCTGCCGCCGAATTGCCGCCGCTGCAGAAAGGCTTGTGCTGCCCTAACGATGCATAGACTACCCCGGCATCTGCAGCAGCAATTCAGCGCACTGCTTGGGGAGGCGAAAACAGTAGATCCAGCCTGGTCAGACCCCAAAAAATCATGAGATTGTCCCTTCACGCCTCGCAAAACATGAGATTTAAAAAAAAAAACTCTACAGTGCAGTTTTTTGGTCTTTTTATTTTTGGTGTGATATGTCTGGGACGGAGCACATTTCAAAGTGAACAACAGAAACAACTTGATGTGGGAAGCACTAGAAGCATCCATATGTGCATTTTGGGAGTTATTTCATATGATCTCTACTTAGCAACTCCTTTACCCCTTTCAGTACAGAACAGTCTAATAATCAGGAGAATAATGGAAATAAAAGGAGAAGAGACCTTCAAACTAGTACAAATTACATAATGTACCATGCCCACCTAAGAGAGCGTCCGGGAATCAAGCAAGAGTGAGGAAGTTCCCAGTTATAAGATGTGGGAGAACAGAGGTTTCATCTCTCTGAGATGCTTTATTCCATAGTAATCTGTGTCAATTTTTGCAGAAAATCAAACAATGCTATCCTTCCACGTGCAGTAAATTTACAAACCTAACACTTTAATCGCTACTAAAAATAAGGGAAAGGAATTGAGCTTCAAGAAAATCTAAGTTGAAGAATCTCTATTAAGACTGGTTACATCCAAAACACTTCTTTTTAAAATATGTCACTTGACTGTCGGATATCCAGCTAACTGAGGCACCACATATAATATGTCCTAAGAATGCAACTTCTAGATGAAGCTGACTGATGAATAATTGGCAGGTGCATTCATATCAAAAAGAAACTCTACTCTGTTATACCCACGAACAGCTTGAGCTCTTTCACCCGCATGGCTCATCTCATTCTCCTCTCGTAATCAGTCACCTGAACCCAGATACCTCCCTGAATGGTGTTAAAAGTGGAATTGCCGAAGCTGACTCACTGTATTTGGGGCTGCCCCCACATATAAAACCACTTTGGTTATTGATCTAAAGATTCATGAGTCAGAGGCTAAATATAGCCCAAAGCTTAAATCCTGCTTGCTTTGTTCTTGGAATTGACACAGGGGTTCTCCACCAGGGCAGCTGCACTCTTCTTTGGCCCCTGTTTTTTCAGAATGGGCTCCAGTAAAAGTCAGAGGAGTAGAATCATTGGACTGGGAGGAACCTTGAGAGGACATCTAGTCCAGTCCCCCACACTCAAGGCAGGACTAAGTATTATCTAGACCATACCTGACAGGTGTTTATCTAATCTGCTCATAAAAATATCCAGTGATGGAGATTCCACTACCTCCCTAGACTATCTTGCTCGTCCTCCCTCTCTCCCCTGGCACTCAAGTGAACCCTGAAAGCCAGGGCTGGTGCAACCATTTAGGCAAACTAGGTGGCCGTCTAGGGCGCCTAGTGGTTGGGGGTGCCTAAAAGCCTCCTCAGGGGAGGAGGTGGAGTGGAGGTGAGCTGGGGCACGGGGAGGGCTGCCTGCAGTAACGGGGTGGGGGCACACAGGGAATCTGCTCCCCACCCCAGATCACCTCCACTCTGCCTCCTCCGCTGAGCACACAGCCCCCACTCTAAGTCTCCTCCAATCAGCGCCACAAGCCTGAGAGGGGAGGAGAATTAGAACGATGCCAGCGTGCTCAGCGGAGGAGGCGGAGCTGAGGTGAGCTGAGGCAGGCTCCCCAGGCGGGGTTAGCTGCTGCGGGGGGGGTGCTCCCCAGGCAGGGTTAGCTGCCGCAGAGGGGGTGGGAAGTCTCCCCAGGCAGGGTTAGCTGCCGCGGGGGGCAGGGTTAGCAGGGGGCCCTGCTGGAAGCTGATCCAGGAACACCAGGAGCTGGAGGTCTGTTCCCCCTCACCTGTCCCCTCTCCACCTGCCCCCCACCACCACACATACTGACATGAACTCCACATTAGTGACAGCAACATACATCCAGAAGAAACCTGTGAAAGGCTCCAGCATACAAAAAGGAATTTCCAATAGCAACCAGCCAGGGTGTAGGAAGATGGGCCTTCCCAGCCTCTGATCTTTGTCACTCTCCCTCTGACATTATCTGCTGACAGGACCAAGGCTCAGAGATAGCTGTACCTCTTGCCTCTCTCAACCAGATTCACTTTACAAAAGTCTCTCTCAACATAGTTTAATGGTACCATCAGACGCAGGGCCAGTGCAACCATTTAGACGACCTAGGCGGTCGCCTAGGGCACTAGGATTTCGGGGGGCGCCATTTTCTTCGGCAGCGACCGCGGTGGCCGGATCTTCGGCCACCCCAGTTGCTGCCGGCATTTAGGCAGAGGGAGCTGGGGCAGGGGAGCGCGGGGAGGGCCATCTGCAGCAAGTGGGAGAGGGGCGGCACACAGGGGAACTCCCTGCCCCAGCTCAACCCTGCCCCGCCTCCTCCCCGAGCACGCCGTGGCTGCTTCACTTCCCCCGCCTCCAAGGCTTGAGGCACCTAAGCTGATTGGCACCGCAAGCCTGGGAGAAGGGAGAAGTGAAGAGGAATACCTTCACTGCTGCTTAATGGTCTTGGACCAACAGGAGATTTTGAATTTCATTCCTCAAATCATACCTGCACTACTTGAGCTAGAGAACTAACTCCCTTAGTAGGGACCTTGGCACCTGTAATAGCCTCTTTGACCTTTTATGTGGATTAGTCATTAGCATGGAAAAAGGCCCATACTCTCCTAGTGTGGGTTACATGCTTCTCTTGCCTGTGAAAGCTCATTCAATGTCTGAGACCTTTCCTGAGTTCACCCCACATGCGGGGCACCACTTTCATTACCAACCCCTCTCTATCAGGGCCGGTGCAACCATTTAGGAGACCTAAGTGGTTGCGTAGGACACTAGGATTTGGGGGGCGGCATTTTCTTCGGCAGCAACCGCAGCAGCTGGATCTTTGGCCGCTGTGATCACTGCCAACATTTAGGCAGAGGGAGCTGGGGCAGGGGTGTGTGGGGAGGACTGCCTGCAGCAAGTAAGCGGGGGGTGGAATGCAGGGGAACTCCCTGCCCCAGCTCACCCCTGCCTCGCCTCCTCCCCAAGCATGCCATCGCTGCTTCACTTCTCCCGCCTCCCAGGCTTGCAGCGCCTAAGCTGATTGGCACCGCAAGCCTGGGAGGTGAAAGAAGTGAAGCAGCTACCGTGTGCTCAGGGTGGAGGCGGGGCAGGGGTGAGCTGGGGCGGGGAGGGTTCCTCAGGGCGGAGGGTGGGGAGCTGCCACAGGGAGGGTGCCTCAGGGTGGAGTGGCCGAGCTGCCATGGGGGTGGGGCACCTCAGGGCAGGGGCTCGGGAATGGGGGAGGGCGCAAGGTGGAAGTTTCGCCTAAGGCGCGAAACATCCTTGCGCCGGCCCTGCCCTTTATTCAACAGGGAGTGGAGCACCTATATTCTCCTTCCATTAGTTACACCTTCACCTGGGGATGAAGTTGGCCCAATAGGCTGTAAAAGAATATGCATGTTATAATGCATGCACCCTTTTTATACAAAAATAAAGTATATAATCACATAATCTGCAAAAAATTCCTAAGATTACATACACATTGAAATTACACACATACAGCCCTATGTAAATAACTGCAATGTATTCCATAACTTCTGACAAAAAAAGATGAAGTTACAATAATTGTCACTTTCCATTTTATATAATTTTACAAATAAAAATGAGAGATTTGCCATTAACTAGTATTGACAATATGCATACAGTACACACATTTGTCAATTTTATTAACCTTCCAAATGAGGTATTCATAGTGTGCTAATGGCAGCATAACACATCATTACAATATTCAATGCAATTTCATGGATATTATGTATAGGGAGAAATTTTAGACTCTCTTGTCCTTACAGCTGTTAGAAAACATTTTACTTTGCAAATATCCCATTAGGGATAGACAAATGCTAAATAGCTGGATCTGAATAGCATGAATTATGGACCTCTGCATTCAGCCCTGCACCCCCAACTCCCAGACAGGAACAGGGTGCTAGTCTGCTTTTATTTATTAATTGGCTATATGGAAGGAATGCAAACAATTTGTATTGAACACTAGAGCTGATTATAATACTCTACACTTGGAGTATCTTCAAGGTTAAACAGGTGGTCTAGTAGCTAGGATGCTGGATTAGGATTCAGGAGACCTGAATTAGATTCTTGTCATGGCCACAAACTCCTCTTATGGTCCTGAGCAAGTCACTTAATTTCTCAGGTCCCCACAGTACTTCCCTACCTCACAGGGACATTGGGAGGATAAAATCCATTAATGATTGTGAGATACTCATGTCTATGAACAGTCTCCAAACCTACATTCTTCTCTACATCTCCCATCAACTACTGCCTCACACCTGGGATGCACACATTATGTCTTGTCTAACTTCGCTCGCTACACTGGCTTCCCATAGGATCTTAGATCAAGTTCAAGGTCTGCCTCCTTATCTTCAAAGCACTCTATGGCCTGACCCCAGGTATCTAAAAGATCATCTCAAGCTCCAGGACAAAGTCTGTCATTGACAAATATGTTCCTCTTGCACAATGGAACTTCCAACAATAATAGTAAAGTTCATCAGTGCAGGAGACAGATCCTTCTCTGGGGTGCAGTCTGAGACCTATGGAATGAACTTTCCCAAGAACTCACGGCCATCACAAACCTCACCAATTTCCACTCCATTTCATTGGCCTTGCCTTCTTCAACATAAACAGCATAGCAACAGATATATTAAAAACAAAACCAACACATATTACTCAGCCAGGACACTCCATTTCACATGCTTCTTCCATTGGGAAAAGGATGAGAGAATGAACACCACATGATGGATGTGTAGTCACATGGCTTAATGAACTACTGGAAGATGCTCAGACATTAGGATGAGGAGTGCAGTATAAAAACCTGAATAGACTAGAATGTCTGAGTTCTTCCCTCCTTCCCCTAAGTCTTAGGGTTGGATGTGTGTCTCTTTTACTTCTTTGGTGAAGATCAACTATTACTTCAGACAACTGCTACTGCAACAGCCCCCGCACAGTTTGTTTAGCAGAGAAAACAATGATTTCTGTAGCTAGCCCTGTTAGCTGCTTCTCTTCTGTTTTTTTTAGACAATTGGACATGGAGTACCTTATGGAATTCTAGACTTTCTATTCATGGTACATGCTTTGCATGGTCCAGCTACACAACAGTCAGCTTGTGTTAAGTTGAATCACTCTAGTTTGCTTTTCTCACTGTTGTCTTCATTGCCAAGGGCTGTCAAAACACATTGTCCAGCTTTGAGAGCACAGCCACATACTGTGCCATGGAGAGATACAAAATGCAGCTGATAGAAACTACATAGAAAAGTTCAACTGTCTTCCTAATCTATGAATTTAAAAAGTATTTTTTGAAACATTGAAAGCCAATTTACCCAATGTCTAATGTTCAGTGTAAATATGTGGTATCACAGCTGGACTACTTTTTGTCCATATTTTGAACTGAAGCAGTTTTTATATTAAGTTAATTTGTCTTTTTTCCCTTTTCAGGTAGCATCTGCCTCACTTTTGCCAGCTATTTTTGGTTCTTCCAGTCATTATTTCTTTCCCATTTGTATACTTCTTAACATCTGGAATATGAGACGATGGATCTTGTAGTGATCTCTCTTTAGGATCCATTGAGCTATCCAAGTTCTTTGCAAAAATTTGATTTTTGGGGGGTAGGATATAAAGAAGAGATAGCAATCCAAGACTACAAATAAAGCTGTCAGTCTTGGTATCATAACACAGATGTATTAAAAAATGAACAATTGTGTCTCAGATAATAGGTGGTGGAAACTGATTTAATGTTTCAAACTGTTCAACTCTGGCCAGTGCAGGACTATTTAATAACCAGGAAAAGAAACCCTCTGTAAAAATAACAAAAACAAATTTCTTATCATGACTCCACTTCACTTGCACGTCACTAAAAGAGAACTAATAATCTTTGACACAGAAGGAATGGAATATTTTTAATACAATGTATTCAAAGTGTTGGGCCAATTTGGCTTATTATCATATATAAAGAATATTGGTGTCTTTTGAAAAAAAGAAGAAGTTCAACCCCATCAGCAAGTGCCAGCAAACGTAAATAAAGCAGTGGATAGTGGGTGGGTGGTGTGAAAAGGTTTCATAACCACTAACAGCCACCCTGATGTGAACCAAACAGCTGTGAGCAAAACACAGGTGTGCTAACACAGCGAGAGCTATTCATGCCTTCTTACAGTGCACTGGCCAAGTCTGAAGAGCCACAGCTGACCACATAAAGCATCAGAGACAGAAAAGGTTGCTAGTGAAATGTCCACTAGAAGTATAAACACCAGACACCACACGGATGCACATTTTTAGCACATTCTCCTCACTGCTGAAATTGAAAAGAAATGAAAGCAAACAAAATGAAAAGAAAAAAGTAATGAAAACAAATTCTATTGTACCAAGAACAGAATATTATATCTGCAATGTTCCTTGGCTTGAAGAGTTAAGACAAAAAATTCCTTGCATGGAAAAATATGCAGGTAAAGTATATTGGAATATGACATACCTCATATGACATATCCCAGATAGGAGGGAGACATTAGCTAGTGCAAAGGGCTCAGTAGAAACAGAAGATGGTTGTCCTTCCCAACAGAAAAGCTCCATCAACCCCATGAACTATTATGGGTTGTTAAGAGAACAAAAGAGGTTTATTGTTCTGCTTTTCACCCATTCCCATGAAGATGAGTCATGCAAGTAGATTCCTCCCATCAGCTGAGTTTGCAGCTCACATGGCAAGAGAGAGTTAAAAACCCCTAACAAGAATGAACTGATTATCTATATGCTGCTTGCACTCTGAAGGCAAAGGGTTTCTAGGCGTAAGCAAGAGATCCACAGCTGCATAGCCTGGGTTGGCCCTAAAGGACGTACAGAGATTGCTAAGAGGCTTCTATTGTCTTTTGAAATGTAGGATTGTAACTCATTTTTGTACATATGTTTATCTGTTTTAACCTTATAAATACCTCTTGGGTTTCCTTTTCCTATTTAATAAATCTTTATATAGTTTATTATAGGATTGGCTACAAGCATTGTCTTTGGTGTCAGATCTAATGTGCAACTGACCTGCGGTAAATGGCTGGTCCTTTGGAAGTTGGAGTAACCTGAATATTGCTGTGACTCTTGGTGGAAAGGACCATCTATCACAAAAGGAACGTTCACCTGCATGGCCAGACAGATTGGAGTATTGAAGGGGACTGTCCTTGACTCCATATTAAAGCTATTATAGTGCCTGAGGAGTTTACACTTGATAATTGGCTGGTGAAATCAAAGTACAGAATTCACCACTAGTTTGGTGCATGTGCCCTGCTTCCTAACAGATTGCCCTGAGGTTGATACTCAAACTCTTGAGTCACTGAAGGCAGCATTACATAAGACTTGCAGAAGGATAACAGATTCTTACTCCTCCTGGGAAACTTCCCTGATAATAAATGAGACATATTTCAATAAAGTTTGGTTAAAAGTTTAATTAGTTACCTTTAAGTGCCTCTTTTTTTCAGCAAACATTGGTAGAGCAGAAAAATCTGTTTTAAAGAGTGATTCAGAGAAAGCAATCTGAGAAAGGAATGGGAGATAAGGAGCCCTGAGTTCCAATCCTGGTTATGGAAATCACATCTGAGATATTTAAAACTGAACTCACTAGGCAAATACTGATGCATATATTGCAGGAAGGAACAATCTTTCATTGGGAAAGGTCTAGATGACCTAAGAGAGCTTTTTCATCTATAATTTCTATTATAAAAAAGCCAGTTATTCATTTAAGAAGTGCCCTTATATATTATTTTAATACCCAGGGGCTTCATACTGATAACACATCAAAAATGAATATTACAATTTATTTAAATTAGTAGAAATATAAAAGAAAGCTTTTATAAAAGAAAAAATAGTAATGAAAATTAAATATATGGTAATCATGATACTCACCAATAGCTGAACATTTAAAATCACACAAATTATTAAAAGATGAAATCTCACATGACTCTATCTTTGACACAAGCACTGACTGATGCCTAAGGATTTTGGTATCCCTTGTATTCATTTCTGCTTTTAAGCCAAAACTTTCATAAATGGAAGTAGTGAAGGTAAAGTTTGACATTAAGCTGTTGTGTTACTAGTAAAACTAATGATGAAATTACTCTTTCCAGATAGAAAATCTTGCATTTTTTAAAAGACTGTTTGCTAAAGCAAAGTTGAGAATCCTCTTTTTCAGAACATCCAGTTTCAAAGGCATTTAAATATCGAACCACAACTCTGCAGAACTTTGTTTTCAGCAGATGTAGGGCCCCAATAAAACAGTTACTAACGTGAAACAGCAGCGATAAAGACACCTAGATGAGTTACTGCGTACATTCTTTGTCTCCCAGCAGCGGAGACCTAGATGTGTATCTATCCAACGTTCTGAGTGTGGCTGCTCCACTCCTTTTAGCAAACAGCTAGTGGTCAGCATCACAGAACCACACTTAAGAAAGTATCATGCACGGGGCTTGCTGGTTTTGTACTATGGCTAGTATCTGGGTCAAACTGAAAATCCTCATCTCCCCACTCTACAAAAATAGATTAGATATTTTTATCACTGTTATCACTCTTCACTAAGACAGCCTCAGCTGTCATAACAAAAAATAGCTCTAAGATCAACAAATTACATTTGTGTTTCTGATTAAGCTAATTCAAATAAAATCCAATCTTTATTGAATTTAATGCAGCTGAAAACTAACAGACAGCTCTGTACATCCACAGAACAAATATAATAGTGTGACAGTGGAAGTTTCCACGCATAGCCCCATCAACATGCCATGACCCTGGTCTGGAGGAAACAGCTCTGGAAGTGAGCAGACAGATCAATCACCATGTCAATTCACTCCTTGGCCTCCCTCCTGAGATTTCCAACAATTAGTTGTCAAGTAATGCTGGATGTGTTACAATTTGGACTGAGGTCTCCAACTCATTGCACGTAGTCCAGCAAACAGCCATCATGTAAAGTCATTCTCACCAAAAAAAATTCTCCGGTAGGAAAATATTAAAGAGTTTTTTGTTTTGTTTTTACCTAGCTGCCATTCTTAAATTTGTCTGGTCCAGTCATAGGTATTTATTTGTTTAATGGCAGTCTCTTGTTTTATGAAGTAGATTTTAATTTAATCATTAGCAATTCAAGGCATACTCAAGCAAAATCAGAGTATAAAATGGCTAACAGTTTATCATCAAAAATGTCTTCCTTGTCACAGCCTAATTGATTAAAGGTGTTTTACAACTGGCTCAAAACTCCAAGAATCCTGGGCTAAATTCCTATAAAACTCACTAATTTCCTTAGAGCAACTCCCTCTACCCAACAAACCCCCTTTCTTTCCAACAAACCCCAGTATTTGATCCCTGAAGTAGCTTTGAAAAACAGTGTCTCCCCCCTATTCTGCCTTTTAACAGTCCTTTACCACCTGAATTATAGCCATGCAGCCCTGTCTAATATCTTGCATTCTCCAAGGGGGGCCACCTGGTGACATGGCAATTGGGGTGAAAATAATCCTGAAGTGACAGATTTCAGGATTCTAAGGAAAGGAAGGAGCGAGAACAACAGAATAAAAGCAATAGATTTCAAAGAACAGATTTTAACAAACTCAGAGAACTGTTAGATAAGATCCTATTGGAAGAAAATCTAAGGGATGAAGGAGTTCAGGAGAGCCGGCACTTTCTCAAAGAAACAATATTAAGAGCACTACATCAAACTATCCTGCTGTGAAGGAAAGATAGGAAGTAAAAGGCCAATATGGCTCCATCAGGAGCTCTTTAATGACCTGAAAATCAAAAAGGAATTCTACAAAAAAGTAAAAACATGAACAAATTGTTAAGGATAAATAATAATTAAAAAATAGCACAAGTGTGTAGGGAGAAAGTCCAAAGGCTTATGGCACAAAATGAGTTACGCCTAGCAAGGGACATAAAAGACAACAAGAAAAGGTTTTATAAATACATTAGGGCACAAGATAGATGAAGGAAAGTACAGGGAAGAGAAGGAGAGCTAACTGCAAATGACATCAAGACATCAGTTTAATGCCTATTTTGCTTCAGTATTCACTAAAAAAAAGTTAAGTGTGACCAAATGCTTAATATAATTAATATTAACAAGGGGAAAGGAACAAAAGCCAGAATAGGGAAAGAACAGGTTAAAGAATATTTACTAAGTTAGATGTATTCAAGTCAGCAGAGCCTGACAAAGTTCACCTAGGATACTTAAGAAGCTAGGTGAAGCAATCTCAGAACAGTTAGCAATTATCTTTGAGAAGTTATGGAGGGATAGAGAAGGCCAAATATAGTATCTATCTTTTTTCAAAAAGAACAAAGAGGATCCAGGGAATTATGGACCAGTCAGCCTAACTAACTTTGATACCTGGAAAAATACTGGAACAAATTATTAAATAATCAAGTTATGAGCACCTAGAGGATAATAAGGTAATAAGTAATAACCTACATGGATTTGTCAAGAACATATCATACCAAACTAACCTCAGTTCCTTCTTTGACAGGATTCCAGGCCTACTGGGTGTAGGAAGCAGTAGAGGTAATATGTCTTGATGTTAGTAATGCTTTTTACACAATATCACATGACATTCTCATAAGCAAACTGGGGAAATGTGGTTTAGATGACATTAGGATGAGAAGGGTGCATAGCTGGGTGAAAGACAGTACTCAAAGAGTTGTTATAAACAGTTTGCTGTCAAACTGGTATGTTGTATCCAGTGGGGTCACACAGAGGTCTACTGTCATTAATAATGTGGATAATGGAATGAAGAGTAGGCTTATAATATGTATGTATAAAATTCATTAAAGACAAGTGCAAAATACTGCACATAAGAAAAAAATCAAATGCACAACTACAAAATGAGAAATAATTGGCTGACAAGAATGTAGAGGTTATACTAGATCACAAATTGGAGATGAGGGAACAATGTGATGCAGTTGCAAAAAAAGCTAATATTCTGAGTATTATGCACAGGAGTATTGTATACACAGCATGAGAGGTGATTGACCCACTCTATTCGGCACTGGTAAGGCCTCAGCTGGAGTAATGCATCTAGTTTTTGGCACTACATTTAAGATGTGGATAAATTGAAGAGGGTCCAGAGGAGAGCAGCAAAAAATATAAAAGGTTTAGAAAACCAGACCTATGAGGAAAAGTTTAAAAACTAGGCATGTTTAGTCTTGAGAAAAGAAGACTCAGAGGGACCTGATAACAGTCTTTAAATATGTTCAGGGTGGTTACAGAGGGGACAGTGATTAGTTGTTCTCTGTGTCCACTGAAGATAGGATCATCAGCTTAATCTGCTGCAAGGGAGATTTAGGTCAGATATGGAGGAAAAACTTTCTAACTATAAGTGTAGGTAAGTACTAAAACAAGTTCCCAAGTAAGGTTTTAGAATCCCTGTCACTGGTGGTTTTTAAGAACGAGTTGGACTAACATTTATCAGGGAGGGCCTAGGTATACTTGGTCCTGTCTCACTATGGGGGACTGAACTAGATGCAGGGGCAAGTCTAGGTATTTTGCTGCTCTAAGCATGGCAGGCAGGCTGCCTTCGGCAGCTTGCCTGCAGCAGGTCCCCAGTCCCGCAGATTCAGCGGCAGCCTGCAGGAGGTCTGCCGAAGCCGCGGGACCAGCAGACCCTCCGCAGGCATGCCGCCGAAGGCAACCTGCCTGCCGCCCTCGTGGCGACTGGCAGAGTGCCCTCTGTGGCTTGCCGCCCCAGGCACATGCTTGGCGTGCTGGTGCCTGGAGCTACCCCTGACTAGATGATCTCTCAAGGTTCCTTCAGCCCTATATTGTTATGATTCTACAATGCACAGCCCATTTATCCAACACCCCACTCCTGAAAGGCTCTTCTGGGGACTGAGGGGTTCCTGAGCCAATCTGGCATCGGGGACAGAATGAGTTGCTACTCTCACTGATGTCTCCTCTTCTTTGAGCCTGCAGATTGAAACATCCCAGACCAGGGCCGGCTCTAGCAATTTAGCCGCCCCAAGCACGGCGGCACGCTGCAGGGGGCGCTCTGCCACTCGCCGGTCCCGCGCCTCCGGTGGACCTCCCACAGGCTTCCCTGCGGAGGATCCGGTGGTCCCGCGGCTCTGGTGGACCTCCCGCAGGCATGCCTGCGGATGCTGCACTGGAGCCGCGGGACCAGCGGACCCTCCACAGGCACGCCTGCAGGAGGTCCACCGGAGCCACCTGCCGCCCTCCTGGCAACCGACAGAGCGCCCCCTGTGGCGTGCCACCCCAAGCACACGCTTGGCGCGCTGTGGCCTGAAGCCGGCCCTGTCCCAGCCAGTGCAAGCAGTTTGCAGGGGAATGTGACGTAAATGCTCAGTTGAACCCTATGCTCATGTTGGTACCTAGACTTTCGGCTTCCCTAACTTATCAAAAACATACCCATTCACCCATGTAAAGACAGCAGATTGCTACCTCTTGTAAATTGATACAGCTGCACTGAAGTCAGTGAAGCACTTTCTGTTTACCCCAGCTAAGGATCTGATCCAAAATGTTTGTGACTAGATCTGTTAAACCATTGAGCCAGATTTTCCTTTTACACTAATGTTATAATTTCTGTGTAGTTACACTGACAGAAAACTGCTGTAAATGGAATAGAGAATCAGGCCCCAAAAGCTCATGTACCTTTAGGCACAAATGTTAATGTTAACCTTCTGATCTTTAATCTTCTAATCAGTCTTTCAAAAATCCTATTTTTGTGCTTTTTCATGTGGAAATGAATGACTTGCTGTTCTTTTGTGTAATAATTTTGCTGAGTGACAATTATTACTTTGTGTCCTCAGTTGTGGAAAGGGTAGAGTTGAGTTACTTCAGTTCATTCCTTTGTTCCTCACTTCTGATTTATAAATTAGATATTTTTGTCCTTATAAACAGAGTGAAAGAAAAAAGATGTAAGATCATTAACCTCATCTAAATATTAATATATACATTCAGTACCAATCTCAAGAAAAGGTAAAAACTTGCAACTATTATTATTCCTTCAAAATGGTTTTGGTTCTTTCCTGATTTTGTATCAGAACCAAATTCTACCTTTTAACTTTTTTTCCATATGTCAGTGGGATTTGCATATGTGGATCAAGGACAGAAACTGGACATAGTGACCTCTCCAACAGAAATAAAGATTACATTGCATAGAAATAGAAATCTCCAGTCTACAAGCAAAATTTCTTTTTATTCCAGAACTGTAATTTTAAGAATTCTTTAGAGAATTCCTTCAAATAGACTAGACCATCGATTAATATAAATCATATGAAAATAAATTTATGATTATTATAGTGCCTTTAACAATAAAGTAGTATATTAATTGGCCTCCTATGTTACATTTCCATTATTTATTGTGGTCAGTTTCATAGCAAGAGTATAACTAATGCTATTTCAAAAACCTAAAGCCCAGTTAACACTAATATGCACAAGCATGCTAATTGTTTCTTAGATGTGGATTAGCTTCAAATGAGAAAACATGAAGAAATAACACCAACTGTAGAAAACAAAGAACAGTTATTTAAAGTAAATTGTAGACAGTGATATTGCCAAAATTCTGTAAGGCCTTCATCACAGTGAGAGGCGAATGGCTGGTGTATTAAACCTGTGCAATTAGCTTTTCAGATTCTTTTCCCACTGCCCATGTGTTCAGTTTTACTCAACAACAAGCCCCATTGTACCTTATTTTCCTTTTGAAGTAAAGCCCATATTAGTGAGAACAATCACTAAGATGACACTTAGAAAAAAGCAACATGATTTGAACAGCTGTAAGCAGTTGGTTATTTATCAGAAATTTTAACAAAAGCCAAACGGAAAACTGGCAGTTCAGTAAAGAACTAGATAGCAAGTACTGCCCTAGCACAACTGTTCCACAAGATGAGAAAGTTACAAAATGAGAAAGTAAACATTCCACTGTATTCTAGCAAAGAGGATGAGAAGATACTTTTTCCCCCCTGAACACTTGAAAGTGGCAAACTCAGCTCCACTTAAACACAAAAAAATCAACTTTGAAACAATGTTGCAATTGTGAATCTAAATATACAAGTTCATCTTCTCAGCATGCCATTAACTTGCCTATATTGTACAGACGTGTAAAGTTATACATATGCACCAGATCGTCAACTGGTGTAAGTCAGCATTGCTCCATTAACTTCAAAATTACTGGTGGAGTCGCATTGTCAGGATGCTCAGGAGCCCGAAAGCTGACACAGGACATGTCCTCTCAGTGATTCACAAATTTTGGGGAAACCATCCAACAAAACTCTTCCTTAAACAGAGAGATTGGGGAAAACTCACAAGGGAAATTCTCATGGAGTGTTCCTAACTATCCTTCTTGATCCCGTCCTATGGGAATTTCTGAAGAAAGGACCCTCTATTATTCAATAAGGGACAATTTGCCACAGTCTGCTGAACAGTTTATGAATTATACCATCTCTCTGAGATCCAGAGCAGAGCCCCAAAGAAATAAACACAAGCATACATGGTGGATATGTTTCTAAGCTTTTAGTTAGAACATCATATGCAATAAAAAAGATCCATAGTTCTAGCTGTTAATACAAAACGTAAAAACTAGTGAAGGAGGAACTTTCAACCATTTCATTCCTACATTTATCTTTTCTTTTGAAAAAATTAACATTTCCAGAAATCACAGAGTGCTGCAGCTATAAAATGGAACCCTCTTTTTGGCTGCATCTGTAAAAGATCAAAAAAACATGATGCACTAACCAGAAATAAAATAAAATAAAATAAAATAATAATAAAATTTTAAAAAGCTTGAAGCTGTGCATTTGTGAAGACCATAAAGTATAACTGAAACAGGTTTGGAAATTCAGCTATCAATAATTCTCCTTCTGACTGGAGCATCTCAGCATGTGAACAAACACTCAAATAATACAAAATTCATATAATAAATATTAGTATAAATCCAACAAGTTTTTCATCAAATTTGACTAGAATTGACCCTTCAAAAACCGATCTCCAAAACTCCAAAGTGTTATATTGCAGCAGATTTGTATATATTTTATCTGTTTCAATTCAGTTCCACCATAAACTCTTTTCTTATTAAGAGAAAAGGATTAGCATATATGATGTGGCCAGGTGGTTACAGAACTTGACTGTATGAAATGTGACAGGCTAAATCCCATTTACACTAAATACATCCACAGCAGCACTGGCACATACAACTTCATGTGTGTTTTAGCTCTGAGCTTTAAAACATATTAGTTTAATGCTAACTTAGGACATCAGTGTCTTTATCTGGAATAAGCCAAAGCACTTTTTTCCCAAGCTATTTGTTCTTACCCATCAGCAGCTCATTAGAGACTTCAACATGCATTTTCATGTGCAAAGCTAGAGCCAGTTGACAAGTGTAGGCTGCAAAACAGAAGAGAAATAAGATATTAAAGGACTGATTATTGGTGAAACAACATGTACAGTTACATGATATAATTCGCAAGTAATTATTTCACTCCCAAATATTTCATAATAAATGCTACCCAAGAAATGTTAACCCCAATGATATAACTAAATTTGTAAAGAGCTTTACAAATTTGATTATGTCATTGGTGTTAAAATTAATTCCAGATAATTGGAAGCACTGTCTGTTTTTCTACCATAGTGAATTCTGAGCAGCTTTTATGGGGCTTTACTGCTGGATGGACAGTTCTACCATATTTTTATGTTCATGTTCCTGCCATGACAGAAAAACATTTTGAGTTAAGCTATTCACCCTCATAAAAAATACTGAGCAAGTTCTTGGAGAGTGTTTTTGCTAATATCTATAACTTGAGAAGGCCCAAAAGTAGAAATAGTGCCTGCCCCAAGAGCTACCAATGTATATTTTAAGCATAACACACAAATGGAGGTGACAAAGAGTAAGGAGGACGAGGCAAGAAAAGACTAGGGTTATAGAAATACCATTATGTGGCTGCTCAGCCTAGGTACGGAAATATAATGATTGTTCAGCTGAGATGTTTTAATTAAATGTATTAAAAATTAAGAAAAATGGAACCTCAAGCAAATCCCACTGACATCCATGGAAAGAGTCCAGTAGACTACAATGCTTTTTTGGATCAGGCCCGTAGTTAATATTCTTGGCTCATGTAAACCCTAATTCACAAAGCAGTTAAACCCATGCTTCAATCCCATTGAAGTCAATGGGCCTTAAGCATCTGTTTTGGTGCCTTGCTGAACTGGGCCATAATATTGAAATGATGGAAGAGATGAATTTTTGGGAGGTATATAGGTGGAAGATTTGAACACTGGAAAACACTGCAATGCTGGAAGACACACTTTCTTGGGTAGCATTTAAGAACACTCTGAAAATAAATCTTACCAAAACTCCATATCTGCCCCCTTCCCAACTACAGTATTATCCACCACTCCATAGATTTTATTTTGAAAACTTAAAAAAAAAATCTTCACCCAATTAAGACAAGAGTCATATAATCAGCCATATCTGACTGCAATAATGTAAGGAAGCAAATGGCTTAGCCCTTGATAGTTTCTATTATCTTGCAGCCCAATGCTGATCTTAGAAGTAGTAAGTCATTTTACCTATCTAGAGCATGATATGTGCAATGCTGGTACCACCATGCTAGGTGTCAAGCAACAGAGAAAACAATTTTCACAATCTTGAAAAGATTTGAAAAAATAGCACAATTGGCACTGACACAGAATATATTTTTTTTGTTAACACAGCATCATGGCTGTCCTCCTTTATGGAGCAGAGTCATGGAAATCTACAAAAGAAATCAATTAGAAGATTAATTCATTCCAAAGTAAATGCCGATGGAAAATCTTCAGAGTCCATTGTAAAGAATTTCTGATGTTGCAAGAAACTCTAAGAACAACCCAATGTAAAGCATCTAACAGGGTAAGAAGGTAATCATGAACATGTTTAGAACACACTTTAAGGATGCCACCCACATGACTTCCATGGCAAGTAATAATATGGACACTACCTGGAAAGAGAAAAAGAGGGCTACCTAGAGAAACATTACACAGAACAATAGAGAAAGAAACCAGATGCATCAACTTGACACTCAGAACTCTGAGCAGACCAGCACAAGATCAAAATAAATGATGGAAACTGATGGACACCCTGTGACCCATAGGCGTGGGAACTAGGGGCATGGTGCTGTACCCGCCTCCAGATGTGGCCCCAGCCTCGGCCCCCTTATCCCTGTCTGATCTCCCTTCCTGGAGACCTGGCCCTTGTCCCAGTCCCAGGTCTAGGGAAGGTAGGGCATGGACAGGATAAGGGAGCTGGCTTTTAGCACCCCCACTATTAAAAGTGTTCCAGTGCCACTGCTACGCCCTTGAGTGTGTGGGAGGATAAAGAAGAATGTTGCTCTTCTCCTGCCTACTATTTTGGCATAACATCTCGCAGAAGTGCTGGCTGAAGATGAAACAATCCTTCCTGATTGCCTCAGGTCCTAATTATATTAGCTACCTATCATGCTGCCATTGAAGTCAACGGGAGGTTTGCAATTGTTGTCAGTGGAAACAGGACCAAATCCTCTTTCGTCTTCAAAAGGATATCGAGCCTGATCCAACTCCAATGAAAAGATCAGCCTCATTCTGATTTCTTTGTCTAAAAATCTATTTATTACTAATTTTCAAAGAAGAATAAGCTACAAGACACTCTAGTTGTCTTTTGTCTTTGACCCTGATTTTTAGATCCCCTTTTTCACATTGAAAAATAAATCCTGTACAGGAGAATATAACATTAATTAAAAGGCACGATTCCCTTGAGTTAGGAGTTAAAATATTGTCATATGAAAAAAATCATGAATCGATTTAATTTAGCACCCTCACGATATCTAAGAACCAATGTTTATCCATTAGCCAATATTTACTGTTTAAACTTTTTATACTGCAAAACAAATGCAATAATTCAGCTGCATCATGATTGGAATTCAGAAGCCTAATTCTGAGACCTCTTATAAACCTGAACAGTCCTTATTCACACAAGTAACCCCTTAAATTCTATGGGCCTACTGACAAGAGTAAGGATAATAATACAGACGCATATTGTCTTTCTAAAAATATTCTGGTATGAGTCTATGAGAGTATTTTTTAAGGGGAATATGCTATTATTTTTAACTAGCCAGATACACAAACCTGATGTCTTTTGTTTCATAAATATATTACTCATATTTCAATATGTGTTTGGAACATTCTTATACGGGGTTAGATTGTACAAAAGATCCTATCTTACTCCAAGCAGCTTGCATACAAAAAATGATCCCCTATGCTCTAGTTCAAAAAGAATTATTTTGGAGAAATTCTATGGCCTGTGTTACACAAGAGATCAGACTACATGATCAACATTGACCCCTCTGGCCTTGGAATCTATGAAAGATGGTGGAGAGACTGTGGTTGTACTGCCACTTTTATTCAGATTTGGTGGAGTTGTTCAGGAATTCCACTGATTAGTAACTAAGCAGTGCAAACGGTGAATGTATATTGCTAAATTGGATTACGGCATTGTTAGTCTAAGGGGTTGTCTACACTACTCACTGGATCGGCAGGCAGCAATTGATCCAGAGGCAGTCGATTTATCGCGTTTAGTTTTGACGCGATAAATCAACCACTGAGTTCTCTCCTGTCAACTCCTGTACTCCACCATTGCGAGAGCAGCAGGCATTGTCAATGGGGGAGTGGCAGCAGTCAACTAACCACGGTGAAGACACCACAGTAAGTTGATCTAAGTATGTTGACTTCAGCTACAAGTTGCATAACTTAGATTGATCCCTGCGCCCCACCCCCCACCCCCAGTGTAGACCAGGCCTTAGGAGAAACTGCTCCCAAAAGTCACATGCTTTACTCAAATTCCTTCTCCAAGAACCGTCATCATTTAAGGCTGACCCACTGCACCCCACTACACCCACTGTGTTGCTGATTTTTCCTTCACCTAAGGTATCAACAAGCCCTGACAGACCGTTAGATACTACAGAGCATCCCCTTTGGGGGGGTTTCATTTATTAGCGGAAAATCCAAAACTGAACATAAACAACATTTTTACTAGACTAGCTTACCTGGATGACCTGGCCATTCTTAGTCCATGTGTCCCCTACCTGAATCTAGCGTTTGCCTCTATCCAGGCTCTCCGCAGGGGTTCTCTCAGCTCTGGTCTCTACCTTCGTATCAGACCTCATGTCTCTACTGGCGTATGAGTCTTCTCTGGAGTCAAGTTCCAGAGGTGTCCATCCACTGTGACTCTTCTCCAGGGACAGCACGTGATCCTTGCCATGCCAGGCTCCCAGCTCGTATCTGCGAATCACCCTTCCATACTCCTAGGCTGAAACTGCAGCCTTCCATCAAGCAGGCTCCCCTCTCTATGAGCAACTCTTACAGGCTCCCCATTCCAGTGGTTCCCTGGAGAGCTCACCTTCTAGGCTTCCTGCTCAGCCCTTGGGCTCTGACCTTTCTGGGGAGTTCCTCTCTATGGAAACTTCCATCTCCCTGGAACATTCCCCAATGACTGAGCTTGGGTAACCTGTATTCGATCCAGGTGCTTGTTTACTAATCAGACCCTGGGGCAGTTAATTACCCATAAGTGGGGCCTTCATAAGGCAGTCATGGGCAGACTGGGCCCTAACTCCCCATAAACGGCATCTGCCCTGTTACAATCCCATATAGTAATTGCATTAGAGTGGTGAAATCCACATATGTCTTCATAGGACAGATAGTTTAATGAGGTTTGGAAGGAGTTTATCACAGAGAGGATTGGTTTGAAAATGGACACAAATAACAAGTTCTCTAGTGTTTGGCTTTGTTCATAACTTATGCTGCAAAGGACACTACTCTTCCCAACTTCTAATCATGGAGTTAAGAGAAGGAAAAGAATAGGTCCCTTCTTGCAATATATGCTCACCCTAGCTGCTGGTTTTGTGTCATTTCTTAAATATGAATCATTTCCGGTTTACAATATCTTTGGTAGGAAACAACTGAAACCACAACATTTAGATCTGGATCCAAATCTAGATTTTGAATACTCCAAAGTTCAGATATGTTTGGCTGTAGGATCTGCACTGTAGTGACATCAGAAGGAGTAAAATATTTTTTAAAAAACCATAAAGTGTTTTTAAAAATCATTTAAACTACTCTTGAACCACTATACATCTTAATCACAGTCATACCATTATTGTATGAGGTCACTGCAGAGCAGAGTTAAGGTTGTTTGGATGTCTTAATTGTGCATTTCCATGACTTAACATCTTTTGATTTCTTTTAAGTGTAACCTGAGCTCTGAACATCCAGGTCTTGAGGATAATTGCAACATACCTGTAATGTATTTTACACTTAGGTTACCAATATGTACAGTCAATCAACTCCACTGTAACATAGTTTTTTGGCTTGGAATGCATAAATGTTTAATGCATATACTGCTGCTGGACTACTCCTCCTCTCTAGGCCTCCCCAGGCAGCCAAATGTTTAACTTGGCAGTTCTCAAGATTTGTGTGTCCCACTGTGACAGGGTGCTGAGCAGCAAGAATGTAGAAAGAGCCCCCTGCCACGCCAGCCCCATTTAAGTGAATAAAGTGGTGCTGGCTGGAAAGAACCTGCCCTAATGGGGAAAGAGAGCCAGCTGCCAGCCCAATTAGCCCAGGGCTATATAAGAGGCTGGGAAGAAGGAAGAGAGAGGGGTGGAACAGAGGAGAGCGAGGGAGTACAGGCAGAGAGAAAATCCTTCCCTCCTGAGTTCAGACACAAGGAACTCAGAGCTGAGTTCACTGTATGGTGAGAAGGTGGTGGGAACACAGACTTGTAAATGAAAGCACCAGTGGTTTCAGAACTAGAGGGTCTCTGGGTGACTTTATCTGGGCCTAGCAGAGGCAGGAGCCAGGAGGGCTAGCTGTGCTCAATTACACCCACCAGCAAACAAAAATCCCCAAATATCAAAGTAATCTGTGCATATGTACTCTCCACTCCATCTGAACACAGTGCTTGTCTTGTAATGTACATACTGAGACACACTCACCCATGACAGTGTGTGGTAGCTGGGGCAAAAGTTGGCTCTGGTATGGTAACTATTGTTTGCCCACTGTTAAGACAGAACAATCATAGCTTGAGTTATTTGCCCTAAAATGGGGAAATAAAGGTTATTTGGGTTACAAAACAAAGCCTGTAACACTTAACTGTTTGTGCTATATTTCTCTGATTTCACTTTTCACCACAACCCCATTTTCTAAGACTTACCATAATAAAGCAACAGTCATATAACTCATACTTCTAAGAAACATTCTGTTGAGAGCAACCCATTTTACAAATTGCCAATTAGTCATGTTTGAGTAGTTACCACTACAAATTAGCTGGAGTAAAAACAAAATGTAACAGCTTTGATTTGTTCATTTTTAATCTTTAGGAATTTGATCCTGGGGAAACTGAAATTTTAAAAATACTTTGCATACTGATTTTAAATATGGAATATGGAATCTGCCAAAAAAAATTATACCCTTGTAAAAAGGCAGGATGGTCACATGTGTTTGTGCAAAGCATAGATGGCCAATCTGTAAAGATCCATGTGCGGAGAGTCTAACACTGAAATGGCTTTATGGGTCACATATATACTCTGCCATAGCTGAACCCCAAGGGATACTGCAGCTAAGCATAAAAGTTTTTCAGACACTACAATTAGGTTTAAATGGGCATATGGCAGAAGAAATCTGTTCACATGGTGGGTGGGTGGGGAGGAGGAAGAGAAGTTTATATTACAAGCAAAATTAAGAAAAATCAAGATGACAGGCTATTACTAAACTAATAGAAGAGGTGATACAAATGGAAGGAGGATGAGCTTGGGGAAGCACTTGGATGGAAAATGTAAACTCTGGGAGTATGGTTTTTTTCCAGAGAGAGGGATACAATGCAGATTTGACCCTCATGTCATCGTCTTAGGATCACTCACTCTTTGGCATTTTCCACATTCTGTGCAGTATTTTAGGTACTAGGCTGCTCACATTTCTACAGAACTGTATTGATTACATTGGTCCCTGGTACATTTCTATAGAATTTTTCCATATGGGCACTTGTTTTATATGCATGATGAATGATGTGGGAGGCCTGCTCTCAAGGTTTGCCTCCTCCTTTAGAGAGCGCACATATATGAGTGCTTCTGTGAAAGCTTTAAGCTATATGGGCCAAATCCCACTGAAATCAATGGGAGTCTTTCCATTGACTTTATGGACTTTGGATCAGGCCCTTTATCCTGACCTTCAAATATTTGTTGGTTGGTTTTTTTTAAACTGCGCATTCTAATAACACAAGTTTAATTAAAGAGAAATATATTTACAACCTTAACTGCATCTTAACAAAGTTTTTTGTCTGTGACTTAAACTATAATTTAGAGTTAACGTATATAATTACCAAAGAAAACAGATTGAAATCCACTGTTGTTAAAGAATAAACAGCAGTTCCAGTTAACAGGGGGACTAATACAAGTTCTAGAGATGTATAGTTCTAGAAATACAGCAGGAACCATTTTCTTATTATGAAATCTACTGTTCGCTTTATGCAATGGTAGATCTTTTGCACAGATGAGATACATTTATACACTCTACATATGAGTCTTATCCCAGAAATGTTGCCATAGAAGGCTTTTGTATACAAGGGGTAGAAGTTTCAAAAGCACCGAGATGATTCAGGAGCCTAAGTCTGATCATCGCTTAGGCACTTTTGAAAATTTTACCCTAGAGAAGTTAGGTGTTGCAACTAATGTTACAATCCTCTAATACATGTATAAAAAGTTTCAAATCCACCAAGAAAAATTCTTCTCACAGATACATAGGGGATGTATACTACTGTTTCATTGCATCTGTTCTGAGCAAGACTAAGCATCATAGAATATCAGGGTTAGAAGGGACCCCTGAAGGTCATCTAGTCTGACCCCTTGCTCACAGCAGGACCAATCCCCAGACAGATTTTTACCCAGTTCCCTAAATGGCCCCTCAAGGATGGAACACACAACTCTGGGGTTAGCAGGCCAATGCTTAAACCACTGAGCTATCCCTCCCCTCTCATCCACCACCATCTCACTCTGTATCATTGTAATGCAATGCTGCACCCAAAAGCCTTGTTTACATGGAATTTTTTTTCTTAAAATTACCCACTGCCATGGTCATGCACATGGCAGGGTAAACAGGGGCATGCCCAACCCCCATAACCCGCACGGGCATAGAACTCCTCCGGCCTTGGGGCTGCAGCAGGGAAAGCAGGTTCCTCTGGCCCTGGCGCTGCAGTGGGGACACAGAACTCCTCTGGCCTCAGTGACAGAGGAGCTCCATCTCTTTCCCCACTGCGACCCTGGGGCTGGAGGAGCTCTGTAACCCTGCCACAGCCAAGTACCTGTGGATATATTTATTCAGATGGCTCTATGGCTCATGGATTTTTGCTGAAATGGTGAATGTAGTGCTGCTTATTTCTATGCATATGTTATAGGTGTGTGTGTTGATAATGTGTATAATGTGTGTGTTTAACATGTCCCCTCCCTCAAAATGGTCAAATTTAAATTCCTGTGCCTGCCCTGCCAACTGTTACTACCACCAGTCAATAAGTTAGTGCACACAGTCTGCTAGCATTTTAACCAACATGCCATTTAAACTGGCCCTGAATAATGGTTTGCCAAACTGGTTAAAACTACCTGGTCACAAATTTTCCACTGAAACATTTTTCCAAACAGAAACTGACAATTTTGTTGAACATAATCTTTCCTCAGGAAGTGTCAAGTCTTTGGCAACATTATTCAGGTTTTCATCAAAAAAACCCAAACTCAAAATTTGGTTTTGCTGAAAGTATTTGCTCCACCGGCCAAAATTTTTCACATGCCAAAAAAAGGAAACAATTTAAAAAAGTTTCAGTTTTCATTGCTGAAAACTATAAAGCGAGATCAGTTCTTGGTTACAAAAACCTGAAAAATAATGCAATTTTTTTACTGAAATGAAGTTTTTTATTTTCATTTACATTGTTTGCAGGAAATTCTTTCCTCCCCTTCGCAACCTCCAACCAGTTCTAGTTTTAGACCCAACAACTGGCTGAGGGCTCCCAATGGTGGTAGCAATAGTGTGACATTTTAAGAAAGAAGGCCTAGACAGTCGCACGTCACAGTGGTCTGCTGAACTAGCCCAGGAGACAGTGGTGCAGTTAGCCACACTAGGCATCTTCTTTCAGGTGTGCAGAGTGCATGCCAGCCACATGCAACATTTCCTGAAAGCACTGCAGGGCCTGTGGATGGTACTTATCTCCCAGTAGCCAGTGTAATACCCCAGAACAGATGAATGATGTCAACAGTTTATAGTGTACACTTGTTCATAGTTTTGGTTTGCTGCTTTTTCTGCTTCCAAGAATCCTGTCCAGCATAAAGATCCATGCATGTGTAGTGAGGGAAAGGGGCTACTCCACTTTCACAAAGGCCACGCTGGAATGTCAGGACCTACTGCTACAATCCCTGTGCACCAGGTGTTGACTGTAATGAGTACCACCAACAATGGGCGGCAGCACTGAAGGAAGGAAGGAGCTTGATTTTACCTTTCCGTCAAAATTTTTAGATGTAATTATGTTCTATTCCCTCCTCTCTTGTTGTGTTAATGTCTTGTATTTATCACTTCCTCTCCCAAGTAATGTTGCTATGCACAGAACTCCTCTCAATTCAGAGCTGTGGGAATAGATTAATGGAGACGTGTGTGATTTGTACAGCACTCTGGGACCCTTCAGGGGGAAAGACACCATAGAAATGTAAGAGCATTAGCATTATAAAGATTGTGGGCTGCTCTTTCTTGGATCAGACACTTTAGATTTGTATTATGTTTCTATGTCAGAAAGGAAATATGAGCCAAAGATGAGAAAAAAGTCTGTTCTCTGAGGTCAGATTCACATTCCATACATTAAATATTGTATATTTATTATGACGCTGTTTTTCTTTTCCACTTTAAATGCCTAATTTTTTTTCTGGACTGCCCCTATTAGATTCTCCTTCACTTTCTAAAGTTTAACTTTTTGTTAATTGGAGATGGGGGATTTATCAGGGGTGTGCACAGGAATTTAAATTTGACTGCTGGGGGGTGGGGGTACATTAAACACACACATTGTACACATTAAACCATATCAACACAGACACGTACATCATATACATAGAAATAAACAGCTGTACACTCACCATTTCAATGAAAATCCATGTGCCGTGGAGCCAGCCAAATAAATGCATCCACAAGTACTTGGCTGTGGTGTGGGCACAGAACTTCTCAGCTGATTATGGGGGGGAAGGGGCGTAACCCTGCTTGTCCCCCCTTATCCACACCTCTTGGGATATTACATTTTAAGTTTCCACAAGGTAATAAACATGAGCAAGATTCTTTCACACCAGAAACCCAGGTTCACGAGCAATCTCAGAACTTTGGCTCCTTCAGTCACTTCAGAGACTAGGCCAGGTTGTGAAAATGACACAGTTGCTCTCCACAATGGCACTGTCCTTACTAGCCTGCTCTCCAGCTTCTTCTATCAACAGATCAGTGGCAGAACTGTAAGCAGGGCCTCAAAGAAAACCACAGATTGCATTCTCCTGGTCAAAAGGTAATTTGGGATGGTAGTTAACATGGGAGGAATGGGGAAGAAAGGAATGTGAGGAATCTAGAACATGTTGAACTTCTGATTTAAACAGATGTCTCCCTTGCTCAAATAATTATACTATGAAGGGGTTCATCTGAAAGGGGGAAAAATACCCAAGAAAGCTAAATCCATTTCTGAATAGTCTGGGTCAGATCCTCAGGTGGTGTAAATAAGCACAGCTCCATTGACTTCACATATCAGTTTATGCCAGCTAAGGATCTGGCTCTTTTTGTTGTACTTAATTTACCTTTTTTAAAAAAAATAAGTCAAAATGTATGGTTTTATCTTCATGACAGATTAGGTTTAAATAATTGTAATGTTTCTTCCCTTTTAGAATAGGTTTCAGCTTCATTCCATGATTAAAATGTCTTCCATCAGGTACTTTCATTGCAGAATTACAGAAGTTGGTTAGCCAAATTCTGATGTCATTTACACCAGGGTTATGCCAGACTTTGTTTGAGTTACTCCACATTGACTCTATTGTAAATGACAACAGAATTTGATTCAATATCCCTATGATCTGAGTCATATACACGTAACATATACCTTTCTCCCCAGCACGATACCAAGTGTTCATATATTTGGTAATACTTTATATAAGCAGTCCCCTATTTTTAATATACATATATATAATAGGGAAATTGTTCAAAGAGGAGTTTTTTTGCTAGAAAGAGAAAAGCGCACTACACAGTTCACACACATACTGGGACTTCTGTTTTTAAATCTCTGCACCAATCCTGCCCCTATAAAGGCCAAAATATGACTGACTCCAAAATTGGATCTGGCCCTTTATTGCCAGATTATGATACCCTTAGGATTTACATTAAGGAGCAATTTAGAGTCTGATCCAAAGTCCACTGAAGTCAATGGGGACCTTTCCTCTGATTTCAAGTGAGCTATGGATCAGGCTGTTACTCCACGAGTAGCCCCATTGACTTCAGGTGGCTATTCATGGCATAAATTACTATTCAGTGGGAATCAAAGTATCATAATCTGGTCCTCAGTGTTTTTAGATGCATTCTTTCATAACTTGCAAAGCATGCCCTAAAAAGTTTTAATCAAAGATTTTTAAAGGATGATACTGTGACAAGCTACCATAAAGCATGTTCAACAGAGATCATGTAGATGTAAAATTTTAACAGTGAGAGTAATTAACCATTGGAACAGCTTACCATGGGTCACGGTGAATTCTCCATCACTGACCATTTTTAAATCAAGATTGGATGTTTTCTGCAAGATCTACTCTAGGAATTACTTTGCGGGAATTTCTATGGCTTGTGTTGTATAAGAGGCCAGACTAGACGAGCACAATGGTCCCTTCTGGCCTTGGAATCTATGAATCTATGTTATTAAATAAAACAATGTATAAGATGTTATTTAAATTATTACAAAGCATTAAGTGTCATACTTAATAAACACTAACCCCAGGATGTTTAAATGGAACCCTGATGGACACTTAGCAAAAAATAATTTTAAAATGCAGAACATATGTAGACAGCATCCGCTGTTTTTTTTTTCTGAAAAAAAGACACTGCTTGTGCCAGACACTGACACCCTTCAAGTTCTCACAGTGCTGGGGTAGCTATACTTTAATACAGTATACTGTGTGCACAACCTTCTCACACTTAAATCTGGGCCAGAAGTGTAGGGGGGGAAAAAACAACAACCCAAGCCAACATATTTAGGAACTCTAGGCTGCTGGTTATTAAAGTGCCCTTCGTTCACCTGCTACATCCAAATCAAAAGGCCGTGATTGGTGTTTAGTCTTGTAAACTGGTATTGTGTGCGCAGTGGGCAGCTGGAGCCCGCTGAGAATCTTCACTTGTCAGAGATGAATCAATCATCTCAAAAGATGTCAGCATCTGCCCAAACCATTTTATATTAGAATAAATGGCAGATGGTGGTGTTTTTATATTTAATCAGTTCCACCAAATGCAGTTTCATCTCTTATAAAACTAAACCATCTGCAGCATGTAGGTGTATAACTCTAGTTAAATGCCCACTGTAGAACCTTTCCTCTTAAAGGTAAATTGTATGTGTTAACATTTATGGACGTTAAGTACAATAAATATCAAAAGCTTTAAAAAAAAACCTGTTGTGTTCTTATAAATATGTATATTACTAAAATATAAATATTTTATATCAGAGGTCTATGCTTAATAATTATTTTAGATTCTTGTTATTTATGTAACTACTCAGATTTGATAGCATGAAAATACTTTCTGTGAAAGAGATTGTTTCCCCCTTTTCTGTACAACGTTATGGACTTGGTCCCAATTTTGTAAACACTGCACAGGAGTAGCATTACTCACACGCATAGACCTACAAAAATCAATAGGACAAAACACAAATAAAGTTACTCACATCTAGAACTGTTTGCAGGATCTGGCCCTTGAAATAGAAACTCTTCAGCATATCTTTATTTTGTCACGATTTCTGTGTGCAGCAGGTTGGGTACATTGGCTAAATGGCATTCAAAAAAAATTGGACACCCACAACACTAATATAAGATATCTTTTAACATACATTTGCACAGCACCATCTGGGTGGGGTTCGACCAACTACAGGCTGGCGAGCTGATTTCAAATACAGACAGATGGAATTTTTTTTCTTATTTCTTTTTTTCCTATGTAGAGCAGACGCACATCTTTGCACCAACTGCACTCAATGCACGTTTTTCCTTAACCAAGTAGCAGTCTATGTGAGTACATAGCAATCGGGGGAGTGAGTGGGAACTACTTTAAAATACTGGACTCTGCTCAGGCTTATGCTACTAATGCAGCCACTTCTAATGCCTAAAAGTTCCCTCTTTCCCATGAAACATCTATTGAGTTGCAAAAAGATAAAATGACTAGTTCACAGCAAATTACTAAGTGTATATCTAGTTATTCTGTATTTCTACAGCCTTGGAAGCTGATCTAAAAAATAAAAACCTGCCGTAGATTTGGGAAATATATAGAGATATATATAGATATAGATATAGATATACTGTCATAAACCTGAAGTGCTGTAAGAGTGATTAAGATTTTCCTTGCAGTGGTGACAAATATAGCATAATTCAGTGGTTCTCAAACTTTTGTACTGTACCCCTTTCACACAGCAAGCCTCTGAGTGTGATCCCTCCCCGCCACAAATAAATTAAAAATACTTTTTTATATATTTAACACCTTATAAATGCTGGAGGCAAAGCAGGGTTTGGGGTGGAGGCTGACAGATTGAGACCCCCTATTTAATAACCTTGGGACCCTCTGAGGGGTCCCAACCCCCAGTTCGAGAAGCCCTGGCATAAGGCTTGTGTGTGCTGTTAAACAGCTGTCGTATTTCACCCTAGCAGTGACTGCATTTCTGTGATTGATTAAGGAACACTGCAGACAGACAGAATACAACAGATAGACAAAAGTGCTTTATGAATCTTCAGGTTGAAGGATGCCCATAAAAATAAAACAATTTAAGTGACTTTCAGTATTGTTTAAAAGTTCCAGATGGATGGCTTTGGAAACTAGGCACAAAACAGTACAGGACAGGCAGTAGCAGTGCAATAATCTTCATAATGTGCCTGAGCTCTAACCTGGAGGTAGATGAGAGGCTACACAGGCCTATACAATGCTTGGCCTCTGTCATAAGTGGATAGGTAAGGGTTAATTTTCTTTTACCTGTAAAGGGGGAACAAAGGGGGAACCAAACACCTGACCAGAGGACCAATCAGAGACCTGGATTTTTTTTAAGAGTCTGGGAGGGAACTGGAAACTCGGGGTCTTTTTGTTTTCCTCAGCTGTGAGTAAACAAGCTTTTCTTCTAACTCCATCTTCTTTCAAATATTCTACTAAACATCTTTGAGTACAAAAGGAAACAAAGTAATAGGCTGTTATTTGCTTTGTGTTGTATTTACGTGTGTTGATTTTGCTGGACTGATTTGAATTGGCTATTTTTTAAATCAGACTGTTATTCCTATTTTCTTATAAGCCATATTCCTGTATTGAGTTTCTTAATGCAGTATTATTGTTCTGTATTTTCTTTCTTTTTATATAAAGTTTCTTTTTAAAGCTTGGAGTTTCTTTCCTAGTAGGCAGAGGGAGAGGAATCCTGTGCCAGGCTAGGGGGGGAGGGAAAGCCCAAGCTTGTGTCCAACTTCCTATGTCCCAGGCGGGAAAAAGGCTACGGGAAAGAGAGGGTGAATCCTTGTGTAGCTGACTAGGTTTGAAGGCATAGCCTCGGGAAGCAGATTGCCTCTCTGTTGTATCAAAGGGAACAGGACAGCACGCAGCCGGCTAACCCAGGAAAGGCGGGGAAGCTGGGGGATGAGCTAGAGGAGACCAGGGCTCTGGGTCGTGGAGGGATCCCAGGAAAGGTTGGAACCCCGAGGGGGTGCCGAAACCCTGGAAAACTTCAGCTGGTGGCAGCGAGATAAGATCCAAGCTGGGTATAAGCTTGAGGAGGTTCACAGTAAGCACCCAGATTTTGTACGCTAAAGTCCAGATTTGGGACAGACGTTTACCACAGCCTCCCAGCTAAAAGTGCCAGTTATCAGGTATTTTTTGTGATGTGAACACTTGTCTTTCAGCAATTTGGCTGAAACCAGAAATAAATACATGTATCTTCACAAGAAAATTAATAAGTAGAAAATAATGTTATGCATGGCATGCGCTGACAGAACACTGCACTTTAAGGATTGGGCAGCTTGGGTGATTCCAGATCCACTGCTAACCAAAAAGATCTAAATGTACAGACCCAAAACAGAGCTTATTCTCAGTTAGCATAGCTTGCAGTGCCTAGCCTACAGTATCTAACCCATCCCTATGGTTCTGGAGTCCAAGCATAGAATTTAGGAACCATGTACAAAATAACTACAAAAAATATAAATAAATAGACCAGGGCCTGATGCAAATCGCTGGCTCTGAGCCCCAAATGTTGGTAAGTTCAGAGCCAGTTCTGAACTTTGCAGCCAATCTATTTTAATAAGGCGCCAAACTAAAATGTTGGCTTTTGAGATCCCTGAGTTTCATGGAACTTCCAATTCTGATCCAAACTTTAGGCCCAGTCGTGGCTAAAACTTAAAAAGGAGATTTTCTATATCATGATAGTCAGTAGGAAAATATGGAAATGTCTTTGCTTATTAGCATCCTGAATACCACTATACAACATAATATCAAATTAACTCTTGGGTATTATGACTGTTGTGGATCCAATTATAGATTTTGGTATATGCATCAAGAACACAGAGTCCTGAAATCAAAGAGTTGCCATATTGTCCAAAAGATAAATAGATATAGGTCTATACATATGGCTAGTTATAAACATATCATGCATGTAATTACTATGAGTGTGTGGAATGGGTGTGTGCAAAGTTATTGGGCTAATTTGTGCCTTTGTCTTACTAGGCCAAGCAGTGGGGAAGGGATATAAGTCCCCCATCTCTACCCTCATGTTAGGCCTACCCCACTGTTAACAGTGGGACTGGTCCAAAGCCTAGCCCCTGATCTGTGGATACCCCATAACAAAGTGGATAGAGAAGGAATAGCGACTGGCAGGGGATGAGATGATCCCTGTCTCTGGTTTGTCCTCCTAACTGCTGGCCAAAGTACCTGACCCATAACATTTTGAGGGAGGAAGTAGCTACTCCTTGTCAAGGGCTGGCAACTCTCTTCCTCTCCCATTTGAAACAAGACAGGAGCAGAAGAAGAGTCAATTCCCTTGAGGGACTTCTTTGGAGCAATGCAGTTATTCATCACCCTTTACTCAGGGCTCAGCCTAAAGGCTCCAGCTAGCCATTCTGATTGAGTACCAACAGCGAGTTGCAGACGCCGTTACTTAAGCTAAGGAAATCGGCTGCCCCATCTAGGTTAACAAAGTGGTTTCAGTTTACGGTGGTTCATGGAAAGCTTTTCTTCAGTTTCAACCCAAGTTTGTTCACAAATCCTCAACTCGAGTTTCAGTTTGACTTTCAGGGTCAAACAAGGCCCCAGACTCAAACAGTAACTCAATGAAACTGCTGAGTTTCCCCATGATAGCAACACAAAAGCGAAAACTGCCCTCGGCCGTATTTTTAGCAGACTGGAGTTATAACCAGAGGCAACTGAATCGTAACTAGAGGCAACTTGGTAGCTTCCAATGAGTCACTGTTAACGTTTTGGGTCTTGTGTTCACTCCTGCACTAGACCTTTAAAAAAAACAAAACATTTTCAATAACTTTGTATTGTATCATACTCGCATAATGGCTGTATGTGGGACTGTGATGGGAGGTTTACTCCACACCACTCCTGATGGGGTTAAGGTGGCTCAGGAGAGGCTAATTAACCTAGTAGGCTGCACCTGAGGGGATACTTAGGCTTGATTGACAAGCCCTAATTGAAGATGAAGCCCATCTGGGCTGGAGTAGGCAGGGGCTTGTATAAAGCCAGGAAGGGAGAGCAGAGGGATGCTGCAGTAATTCACTGGGCTTAGTGAGAAGAGGAGGAGGAAATCCAGGGGGGAGCAGAAGCCCTGGAATCCTGACCCTGAGGGAAGGGGTTTACACAGAGGGGTGGTGGAGAAGGAAGCTTGCAGAGTGTGGAGTAGAAAGAAGCCCAGGGAAATAGCGGCAAGGATTGAGATGGTGCAGACCTTGGCTGCTAATTGTAAGGTCTCTGGACTGGAACTCAGAGTAGTGTGAGGGTCAAGTTTCCCTACTGGCTATTGGGAAAGTGGCACAGTCTTGAATTGGAAGACTGCCTCAAAAGGCACATGGACAGCTGGTCTGCTGAGACTCTGTTATTTGAGAAACAGAAAACTATATATTGACCTGACTGGAGGGCCAATCCATGAAAATGAAGCACTGCAATCCCTAGAGAGCAAGAGAGGCTGTGTCATGAGCAACTGAAAGAAGGGGGCATCAGACTGGGCAGAGCTAATCCCCAGATGCAGTAGGGCAGCACGATGAGAAGTAGGTAGGATCAAGCTTGAAGATGAGGCCAAGAAAGCATTAGTTTGATGCAGAAAAACAGGAAGCCATTGAGGAAAAGCAAAACTATTACTAGATCATTTCATCAACCAGCCTGACAGATAGCTGTACAATCCACAGCTTATACTCCTAATTGTACCAACTGTGCAAAAAGTTTAGAATCTGCATCAACTGAGAACTCTGTTTTGTTTATGGAACAGTGCAATGTGGCAGGAGAGGTCTCTCATCTTCTGTCATTGCCTTTGTATGACATTCAGTGCACTGGCGGTGGTGTCCTTGTTTAAATGTAGTGCGCTTTGTGCAGCCATGTGAGGGACCCAGATGCAGAAATAATCTCTGAATTCTGCTCTGCAGGCTAATGGAGACCAGGTACATTGTGGTCATGAACAATTTTGCCACTAGGGAGGGGAAAGAGGAGTGTGCCAACTGCTTCACTCCAACAGTATTGCTTCCCAGCCTATTTATACTGCTGAATTAACAGTCTTATAGGGTAAATGTTTTATCTGCCCAGTCGGAAGAAGACAACTGGCAACCGTGAGGGAAGATATAGCAGGAGTAATAAGAATCATAATTCAAAAATACATAGATTTAGCTATAATGAAAATGTAAGTCCCTTGTAAAACATACTTAGGAAAATGCAGCAAACTTGGCAGGATAGTGCCGTAATCAGAGCTCAGAAAACCATGCCAAAATGTGCAGTTTTATCAGTCTAAGGGCAAACTATCTCCTCTGAAGATATTGGAGCTCATCTGGATTTACACCAGTATAAATGAGAGCAGACTCTGGCCCAAGATATCAATGTGGCATAACTGCTTCCTCATGCCTGCATAGTTTTTCAAAATGCTTTGCAATGGACAAACAAAACATGGAGTTCTTTCTTAATATTCTGACCAAAAAGAACACAGACAAAGCTAGGCTGGAGTTGGAAGGTGTAATTTCCAACCTGAACAGACATACCTATGCCAACTCTGATGGAGCTAGTATGCTAAAAATAGAAGTGTAGCTGCAGTGGCACGAGCAGCAGGAGGGGCTAGTCACCAAAATACATACCTAATTTCTCAGATGGCATTGTACAGCTAGTCCCTCCCATCACCACTCATGCTGCTGTGCCTATACGTCCACCTCCAAAGCAGACATGCCTTGTGATTAGCATCTAGTCAACAGTCTTTAAGATTAGGGACATAATCCTGCAAAGGCAGCAGTGGACGCCCTATCTCTTAAGGTGTTTAAAACTAAACACAACAAAGTGTAATGCCAACAGACCCTGGTCACCAGCAGGTGGGACTGAACTTCGGACCCTCAGAGCTTAGTGCATGAACTTCTACCACATGAGCTAAAAGCCAACTGGTTGTTAACTAAGGCTGTAGAGCAGACTCATTTTATTTCCCTCTATCTAAGTGGTCTCAGTGCCACTAGATGGGACAGAACACCACGCCCAGGAGGTGTGTGCGTTACAAAAGCACTAAAGAATATGCTGTAAGAAAAAATCCTGCATTGCCAGCGGGTGAGTTGGATGAACTAATATGTCATTGCTCTAATTTCTGAGATTTTAAAACAAATCATAAACAGCTGAGGAAATCAAGAATTAAAAATAAAGATGACTTTAAAAAGGACACTACAAACTAGAAGAAGAGAATCCTCTTGTACATAATGTGCACCTGGCCTGTGGCACTCTGCCACAAGATATCATTGAGCCCAAGGGACTAATGGGAGATTAAAAAGAACATCATCCACAGTTACACTAGATTAAAATAACAATTTATAAGGGATATCAACTTTCATGCATCAGGGACTCAATTTAGCAGGGAGAAACTTCCTCATTGTCATGTTATTGCAGAGTTGCCCATTACAATGTTTTAGCTCTTCCTCTGCTACTGGCAACTTTTGAAGACAGACACCAAACCAAATGGACCAGTAGTCTGATCCAGGATACTAATTCCTAATATGTTGGACTGAGGTACTTCTAAAACAGATGATACTTGAAACCTGGATATCAACATTAAATCAACAAAGGTTTGAAATTCAGGGGTCATCCACCTATTTTATGGTGAGGCAGCCAAGTCACGTCAAGAAGTTGCAATTTGTGAGACATTCCCCTCGGTGTATATTTTGGAGAATACAAAAAGTAGACTGTGTTTTTCAGCATACAGTGGGTATGAGATGGTGCTGTTTCTGGTCTGTATACTTCAACATTAATGCTGAATTTTCAAGCTTCCAAATATTTGCTTTTTTAATAACTCCATATTCAGAAATTGTTTCTGTTTAATTTATATCTACTTAGAACTGTAATGGTACTAAGGTCCCTAAAATCCCCTGCTATCTATTTTATCTAGTTAGTAGTAGAAGTTGTTTCCAGTAATGCCTACTATGTACTAGACCCTTTCCTAATACAGATGAAAACATATCACACTGTAATTCATGCAGTCAGACTGCTGCACAGTCCACACAGTGCATTGATTTGGGCCCCAATTCCAGAAAGCACATAGACACATATTTAACTTTCACCTCCATTTCTGTGGGACTGAAGCATGTGCTTAAAGAGAAAGCACCTGTTAAGGTGCTCTGCTGAATAGGGCTGGCCCTATGCACGTACTAATGTGCTTTGCTGAATCAGGGTCCAAGGGTTGATTAAGTAGGAAATCTAATTCTAAACACAGGAAAGTGGAGTAATATCTTAGAAGATGATTACTCTTTAGAACAGATTCTAATCTCTGATAGGCAGTGCATAACACTGAAGATGAATAAAATCTAGTATGTGTAGTAAACTGGCTTGCACGTACATGAGTCACTTCCTGCTACCGCACAGACCATCAGGTCTGTGCACGTTGATTGGTTCCACTCAGCAGCTCATCTAGTGAATCTGATCCTGTAGGAGGTTACGGCTTTGGAACCAAAGCTCATGAGTTCTATTTGCTATACAACCTGCATAGTGTCTGTGTATATGTGCTACCACTGATCATTACATATTCATAAGCAGAGTACTAGATATTTTGAAAGAGGCTGCCGCATGCACTGTCCAGCTGAGATTAAAATTGTCATTAGTATAAATATGGGGCATTTTCTTCATCAGTCACAGAACACAGAGATTTGTATTTAGCATTCAACACAGCAGCCCTGCAACAGGAAAAAACTGCAGGTCTCCACTGTAATCTAGACTAGCACTCCTCAGGTCACCAAAATGCCAATATACTGCCTCCCATAAGAACAGTACATGCTTTTGCCTCTCCTACAGCCTCCATTTGAGGAGGGAAATTACTTCTTATTCCATCACCTGTGTCTCTATGATGAAACCCGTTATTACCTCTCCTCTCATGCAGTCTTCTCTACACTCAGTGTTCAGATTTCTTCTCCCCAAGGCACTACATCAGCCAAAATTATCAGCCTTCAGTCCTCACTATTCACCTCTTTGTAAATACATTCCAAAAATTATTTTTCACCTAAGTGTATCAGAAAAAGTCAATATTTAATGCAATATAAAAATATCGTGTACACAAAATGCTCAGACGTGCTCACAATCTCTTCTCTCCAAACAGGACGTTTGCAGACTTCGTGTGGACAGCCTTCATGTTTTTTCTATGCAAAATATTTGTGCCTTTTCTATATAATTAATGGGTCGTTAGAGGCATGTAAATGCTTTTGTTGCTTTTTCTTTTCTAGTATTTTTTCCACCTCTGCTGTTGTAACATTCTCACGTAATTTAAAATTCTTAAGTGAAATCCTCATTCCTGTTCCAGGTTGCCATAAAGGGGCCAGACAAGCCCTGGCTCTGGAGTGGTGGAGGACTCCTCTATAGAAGGCTGTGGGGAGCAGACATCAGACTGCCTTTCGAGGCCACCCTCATTAGTCTTTGCATAGGTGGTGTGCCTGGGAGCTGGAGGTGGAAGTGGTGCATCAGAAGGGGGGGGGGGGGTCACAGGCATGCAGTGCTATGGAGTGTCTGCCATAGCTTGACAGACTTCTCAGGGCTATCAAAATTAACCTTGGGGCCACAAGTTCACCACACACACCACACACACCACACACCACACACCACACACCACACACACACTCTCTCTCTCTCTCTCTCTGAAAAAATGTTTCCATCAATAATAATCAAAATTTAGAGATAGGCAAAGAAAGAAAAATGCCACTGGGTCACGGGTATATATTCTGCACTTGTTCCACGCATGCAAAATGAGTGCAAAAATATATAGTGAATATCAGCACCGCAAAATCTGGTGCTGGTCAAAAGAGATGATTTTGCTCTTAATCTGTTACCTTTAAAATCTCTATTAGATAGTCATACAACATTTTCCATATTTAACTGAAAATGGACACAGACCATGACAGACTTTCCCTTTCCAGCTAGGGATATGTTTTCCTCTTAATATGCAAATGTTTTCTATATGCCTATATCCCAGTAGTTTTCCATGCAATTAATTGTTTTATCCACCCATCACCCTGGGATTAGGCTTCTAAATACACCTCTACCTTCATATAAAGCTGTCCTTGGGAGCCAAAAAATCTTACCACGTTATAGGTGAAATTGCGTTACATCAAACTTGCTTTGATCCACCAAAGTGTGCAGTCCCGCCCCCCTGGAGCACTGCTTTACCGTGTTATATCCGAATTCGTGTTTTATCTGGTCACATTATATCGAGGTAGAGGTGTATTAAACTTATAACTTGAGAAAACCTAATGATAAAGCCAAATTCTGCCCTTGATGACATACAAGTGCACCTCCACCTATTCAGCAATCTAGCCAAAAATTTCCTGACCATAAGTACAGCAATTCTAAGGACTGCTTCATAACATATATTAAAAAAAACATGTTTTAAATGTACTTGAGTTGCTAGACTATGACAATGCGTATTGAAGCTGGTAGCTTTCATTAAATCATGCAGATATCTACTGTGTGAATGTGCCACTGATAGTCAATCTGATTCTCTAATATTCTTTGGATGCAATGTATTGGATTTTTTCATCATTCCCTCTGCATGTAAATTGACCCTCTGCACTGAAGCAGTACTATTTAAAACAAAAGGGTTTGATTTATAGCCAGTCCCTACCCTCATAAATCACACCTGCAGTGTGGTGCTCTGGGCTCCCTGTGTTCTGCCAGCATTTACCTCTTATAAATGATTTGGGTTTACCTCCCATTGTGATGGAGCCTAATACAATCACATTCTTCTCTCCCAGCATTCACTCTTGCTGTCACTCATTCTTCCCACTGGGAATTCAGACCTAGTTTTTGCAAGCATGTCAGTTTTGGGGTGGGTTTTTTTAATAAGGTAAGGAATGATGAATTAAAAATGTGTTTCTATGCGGTAGCTCTTTCTATCCCTAGACATATTATGCTGTGGAATTTTCCCTCCCCATTGACTATGCGTACATTAAAGTTTCTATTTGCTTCACTAATGATTTGGAACTTAAATGGGACAGCAGCTTGAAATGTCAAAGTCTTAAAGTACTTGACCTTCAAGGTAGCCCAGAGATGCTCATCAGGCAAGGTACATGTTGTTTCTTTTGTAAGAAGCTGGAATTCCCAACTTTTTAAATGACATATTTTCTAACATTAAATATTTGACACCTGCAGTCACTAGGTCCTAGGATTTTCCTCTTCAGTTCTCAGAATTCAATCTCTGAAGAGTCCAAAAAGGGTTTATATAACCAAAATGTATTAATTATTAAAATTTATATTGCAGTACTGCCTAGAAGCCTCAGCTAAATTGGGACCCTTTTATTGTAAATGCTTTGCAAACATAGTGAGACAGACTTTGCCTAAAATTACTGACTGACTAAGGCCCTGATTCAGGAAAGCATCCCTGGTTCAGGGCAGCATCTAACTGAAGTCAATCTGAGTTAAGCTAAGGCTTCAAGTTAAGAACATGCTTCAGTGTTGTCCTGCATCTGGGCCTAAAAGACAAGGCACACAGGTGCTTCAGATAAATAAGTGAGTGGGGATGAAATGAAATAAGAAATATAGGATGTCTTGGCACAGACTAGCTGTGTATGCCATTCCTAGCCAACCAGTAGCAGTAATCTCAATTTGGCACCTGCCGAGGAAATAGCATTATTATTACAACCAGAAATGTGTCCAAGCCAGAAAATTACAATTCAAACTAGATTTTAGTCACAAATGTTTTATGTTCAGTGCTGTTCAGCTTCAGTTTCAGAATTTAATCCTGCAAGCTGGCAGGACTGCACCCTTCGTTTGACTCTTTCTAAAGATGAGACTGTTGTGAAATTTGGACCTGAACTGATGTTTAGAAGTCTTGATCCTGTACTCATTTGCACCTCTATAAATCAGTAACACAACCGAAGTTATTGATGGTAAATTGGTGTAGAACCAGTGTAAATGGAGATCTAAATCAGTCCCCCAGACTTTGGAGGAACGTGAACAATAAAGGTTGTCCATTGTCTGAGATTTGATTAAAATAAGTATTTGTGAAAAGGAAGATCTTAAATAGTGTTAAAATATCAGCAGTACCATACTTCCACTGCAATGAGCAGCTCAAGTTTTTGGTATCCATTTCATATCTCCAGTCTCCTGGTGTATATGATTTGAACAGGAATGAGATGAAATTGGAATGCAGTGTTGCTGTCTCGTGTAAAAATAATAGAACTGATGAAGTGCCTCCAAAGAACTTAATTGAAGTATGATGTTTCTTCAAAGTGACTTAATTCTCCATTGGCACCAGCACTGCAAAACCAGACTTTCAGCATAAGAACAGCCATAGTGGGTCAAACCAAAGGTCCATCTAGACCAGTATCCTGTCTTCTGACAGTGGACAATGCCAGGTGCTTCAGAGGGAAGGAACAGAACAAGTAGTCACCAAGTGATACATCCCCTGTCACTCATTCTCAGCTTCTGGAAAACAGAGTCTAGGGACACCATCCGTCCCCATCTGGCTAATAGCCATTGATGGACCTATCCTCCAGGAACTGCAAAGCTCAAAACATTTAGAAATCAGGCTCTAATTATTTAGAGACAAATATTGAAATTAAAATCTCTACATTTAGTCATATCAGTTACAGGTTGGTTAGTTTTGTAACCAGATTTTGTTAGAGCAAGGGGCAGAGATAATCACTCTGCATATGGTATTCCATCTGACTATTTCTCAACACATTTAAGTGTCATGGGATGGACTACGCCTTTTAAGAGGGATCTGGTCCAGTCTATCTGTCCTTCAGCTTAGTTTATTAACAAAGTTCAAAATAAACACAAGGGGGTCTTTCATCCCTGTCTCAAGTGGACACAACCGCACCCGCAGGAACCTGTCTTCAGAATTCTACTCTGGACACAGCTTTTCAACCCTTCCCAGGCTCTGCTCAGTCTCGCACTTCAGCCCATCCTGGGCATGTCTGCATCCCACCCTGATCGTTTCAGAGAAGCCACTTCCAGGTCTTTCTGCCTACAGGCTTCTGCCTGCCTTGTGCTCTCCTCTCCAGCCAGTACCCTACTGCTGGGCTTCTTTCCTCTTAAAATCAACTCTGCACAAGTGTAATAGAGTTGGGCTAATGGAATAGAGTTGATTGGCCCAAAGAGTCTGGCTCTTAACGGGGCAGGTCACTCTGTTACAGTAAGACATAGACACTCAATCTGCAAGGAGGCTATGTCCCTGTATGATTTGTCTTGATGATGATTGATGAAGACAACATAGCTGCAAAATACAATTACGTGGATCCTTTCTCTTGTTTCAGTTTTTACTGTCTTACCTGCAAGTCCTTTTACCACTGATTTTCACTGACTGAATACAAATTTGCATATTCCAGTACATATGCATGAGGCTAAGAATTGAGAACTCTTGTCTAGCCCAATGAAGTAATGTGACTTAATGGCTTTTTGTAAGTCTTTTATGCTGATTTGCTTCATGAAGCATGTTATCATAGTGAGTTTGTCATGAGAAGGGGTCTAGAAGTGTGCGCTTTTTCCTGACATAGTTTCACATGCAAATGTACGTGGTACAGCATTGTTATAACACAGGGGTAGGCAACCTATGGCACATGTGCCGAAGGCGACACGCGAGCTGATTTTCAGTGGCACTCACACTGCTCGGGTCCTGGCCATGGGTCTGGGGGGCTCTGCAATTTAATTTAATACTAAACTTCTTAAACATTTTAAAAACCTTATTTACTTTACAAACAACAATAGTTTAGTTATATATTGTAGACTTATAGAAAGAACCCTTCTAAAAACATTAAAATATATTACTGGCACGCGAAACCTTAAATTAGAGTGAATACATGAAGACTCGGCACACCACTTCGGAAAGTTTGCTGACCCCTGTTATAATATATCATGCAGGCTTATATATTGGTTTCAAACAACAGTCTTAAAGCTCCACCTCTCCTGCAGGAAGGAAATGTCTTTTTTTATAGAGGTTCTCAATACTGCTTCATGGAATGCATCATGCAATGTATGAACACAGCTGTAGGACAATGAGAATTTTACTTGTATGTGCAGTATGTATTCCTTCATCAAGGTAAGTCAGTTCAGACCAAACCTAGAGCTTGAATTAAATATGAATAAATGTGGATGTACAATCATCTGTATACACACAAAAAGACATAGTCCCTGCCACAAACTATTTAAAATGTATGAAAACTAATCTCAACTAGTACAGATATTTTGCAGGTCACACAGTTTAGTACACAATGTGATGCAGACATTAACATCTATTCATATGGAAAGCTGACAAATCTCATCAATCCTCTATCATAAGAGATCCCTTTGTATACTACTATAGACTAATTTTAGAAAGGGGCCACTAAACCTGTGGCACATACACAACTTTGCATAGACATAGGCTGTATTTGCATGCATGAGTTAGGTAGCTGGAATCACAATTAGCTGATAACATAAGCAAACTTGGGTTCTGTATGAACCTCAATGAAGATGCAAATCTACACCAGTACTGAAAAATTGATCCTCTGTGGTTTCTTAAATTCTAATATTTTTCCTTGGTTCAGCCAGATGTTTTCTGAGTTCACATCAAAACATCAATGAATATTTTTGCAATCTGCTATGTCATTATGATCCAAATGCCTGCCCAAAGAATGTATTCTCATGTGATATGACTCCTAAAACATTTGTTTCTAAGTATCCAGAGCTAGTAAGGAAGGAGGGAGCAGTTTCTCCAATAGTTCATCCATCCTGGGAGGAATTATTAAAGAAAAATGATGAACCAAACTTGGGAAAGGAGTATCTCAGAGCCATTATTAAGCAATAATGAACACAGAGGAAGGTAATTCCTGGCAGTTAACAACTAGCTGGAGGAATCATTAACTCAAAGAAAATTCCAACCTAAATTGCAATCTGATCCAGCAAATGCTTACTCACAATAACAATCCTTACTCTTGTGAATAGTCCCACTGACTTCAGTGGGACTACTAATGTTTGTAAGGCTTATTTGTATGAGCAATGTGAATTCATTTGAGTAACATCCACTTGTGTAAGTAAGGGTTTGCAGACTACAGCATATCAATTGTGACTTCATTATGTTAATAAAGAGCTTTAAGATGAAAAGCATTACAGACATGCTTAATTTTGTACAATTATCCTATGTGTTGCAAAGTTAAAATTATATTTTTGCATGGCTATGGAGTTCTGGTCCAAGTATGGGTCTTGTCTTAGCTGTCAAAGCCCAGCTGAGTAACCATAGGAAATCGGATTTCATTCTCAATATTCCATTAGGTTTGTAACCTTCATTAACTGAGTTTGTTCTCCCAGCAATGCTGATTGGCATGCATCTGTTGTATTCTTGTTTTATACTGGGTTTTCAAGAAAGATTTTTTTTTTTCCTTTTAACCCTTGCACTTGCTCCCAGGAACAAGTATGTAAGTTCCATCTCTGGCAGCCATCTCTGATATCCCAGTTGCCTTTCTCCCCGTGAGTCCCCCAAATGCAAACCATTGTCAAACTCCATGATGTCTTGTATCACTTAAATGGGACTAAGATGCACCAATTATCTCTCTCCCCATGCTCCACCCCTATCCCGCCATGATAGTTTCAGTAGAGCTAGGAAGTAAACAGTTTTATTGTCCTATGAGAATTTTTGAGATTTAATTTTTTTCCCCATTCCCAATCAGGATCAAAAGCTGAGAGATGAACATTTTCACAAAGCAAAAGTGCACCCACATTATCAGATCAAGTCAATCAAAATGTTTTGATTCAACTGTGATCATTTTTACTTTTATTTATTCTAAAAAAATAAATTTCCAAATAAAGTAATTTCAAACTGAAAAACAGAACTTTTCATTTTGAAATTGTCAAACCAGGACATTTTGACATGTCTGCAACTTTTTTTTCCCTTTTTTTTTCAAAATGGGTTATTCATCTACACCTACCCTTTCCCACAAAGAATCTTGATTTTGACAAACTAGCATTTTCCAACAAAAAATATTTTGTCCCAAAGAATTCCCTGCGAGCTCTTGTTTTCAGTTTCCTTTGCTTTGCTGATACATAGAACTACATTTGGCCAGTCACATATTAAAGATCAATTCTCAGAATTAAGGAAAAGCTATTATCAACCAAAATAACACAGAAACGCTCACCACTAAAATTCCAGTTTGTGAGTCTTCCATTTAAAATGTCTCTACTGCAAGAGAAATAAGAGTTATTATTTACACTTATCTAGCCTACCTCTATCCTAAAGAACATGTTGGTGAGTAAGTATCCAATGCTGCAGGCAGTTTAGCTACTTCAGTTCTTATTGTCTTTGATGCAGGTAATCAGTGCATCATTCAGGATTGGACCATGAGAAAATCATTACAAAAGCTCTTGACAAAGAGAGCAATCATGGAAGAAAAAAAGCCTGTACAGAAAAATAATTTTCTTTAGATGAAAAGGGGGTGGGGAAAGGTAACCTATTTCTCTTGGGGTCAGTAATGGAAGACAGAGCTTTTCACTCTAGGTCATCAGTTCAGATCTGGCTCAGGCTGGCAGTGATTAAAAGCAGTAAGAGTCTACAAATATTGAAGAATGTAAAGATCACAGAAGGAGACTGATTATTTTAGGTAGTATAAGAAAAGAGGGTTTAACTAGGAGCAACAGAATGAAATTAATGTTAGCTTGCAAAGTATCTCCCAAAGTAGGTGGAGGAAGCATGTTTTTAGGCACATTCAAAATTAGATAAGACAAAATGCTGCTAAAAAGAAATTCTAGTGATCTAACTACTCTATTCTGTGGAATGAATTCAGACCTAGGGGTTAACAGTCCACTAATTTCTTATGGAATGCCTTTCCTAGACTAATCTATAAGGCCACTGCTCCCCTTCCTTTAAATACTCCTCTAAACCCACCTCTGGTGTAAACCCTACAAGAAATGTACCAACCGTAACGGCTACACTGAGGACTGTTGGAGAGGACTGATGATATTTTTAAGAATTTTCAGATGATTCAGATTAATCAAGTTGTACACACAGCTAACCTATGTAACTGTGATCTTATTACCATTAACCCATCCTACTCAGTACGTTATCCATTCACTTGTTGTCTTGCTTCAAATTACATTGAAAATTCTTTAGAGTTGGGTCTATGGATCCTATCTATACACTAGCACAATGGGGCTCTGATCCTGACTGGACTTTCAGAACACTACTGCAGTACTACTAATACTAATCAATGTCAGTGGAATTTCATCACCACTAGGAGAGAATCTGGCCCAGCGATCTAATTAATGTGCCAAGTACCAGAGGGGTAGCCATGTTATTCTGGATCTGTAAAAGCAACAAAGAATCCTGTGGCACCTTACAGACTAACAGACGTTTTGGAGCATGCATCCAACGAAGTGGGTATTCACCCACGAAAGCTCTTGCTCCAAAACGTCTGTTAGTCTATAAGGTGCCACAGGATTCTTTGCTGATTTTACTGATTAATGTGATTGCCATCTATCTGATGCTTTGTGGGGACTGTGACAGGATCATCAAGCCTACTCTGCCCTTACTGGAGGCATCGGCACCTTGACACCCCCTCATTCAAGGAAAACTACTCAGACTGGCCTATCAACAAAATGTAGTCCTCAAGAGGCCTAAAGGGGCCAGGAGAAGACATTGTCCAATCAGCAGCCAACAGGCCAGTTAAGAAGGCTTGTCTGCTTCTTCTCAGGGGTGGGGCAAGGTAAGACTGAGGAGATGGAGATGGTCCCCCAAGGCCAGCTCAGGGCCTTTCCCTCAAGCACTGCAACTAAATACTTGCCTTTGAGTTTTGTTTTTTTTGTTGAAAAGTGCAGACAGACAAATTCCGAGCTTTGTTATCTTTATTTAACTCTTTGGAGACTTATACTGAGCTTACTTCGAGCTGGTTGCCAAACTTATGGACTAAGGCAAGAAGCGCCTGCAGCACCATGCTGAGCCCTGCAAGGAGTGCTACAGGCAAGTCCCATCTGTGACAGGGACCTATATGAAATGAATTGGTGCTACATGTTTCAAACAGTAAGTCAATTTAGAAGCCTTGTTGATAGTCTTGCTTGACTGGACACGGACTGAACCATCACGCAGATTGACCTAATAGCCTCACACCACTAGAGATGGTTCTTTCATGTCAGGGTGGGGACATATTAGGAGAAGATAAGAGCGGCATGAGTGAGCTTGAACCAGAGCTCCCATTCTGTGATCACTCATTTCTTTGAAGTCAAATGCTGTTCATATGGCATTTTTCATAAGTAGCAATTACACATTTTAAGAAAAACTTTTTAGTTGTTAGTTGTAAAGATGCTCTTTCAAACAGCCACAAAGTAAAGATTTTGGCAAAAGAAAACAACAAAACAACAATTAGAGCAGCTGCTGAGTGGGTTGTGGTAGTAGAGTTACAACATATAGAGACAATTTCCTCATCTGGATCTCAGCCTACTGATTATGCCTAAACAATAACACAGAGGGTCCAATACTCCACTTCCTTGCACCTTGGGTCACCACAGACACCTTTGCAAAGACAATCTAAGACACTGTCATTCTGTTTTAGGAGCATGCTGCAGCCACTTTGCACTGGTGTGAATGGCAACCCAAGGTGCAAAGCAATGAAGAGTAAGGCCCCCAGTATGCCACATTCATGAGCACTATTGCACTGCTAGTTCTAAATTTAGAATTCAGGAGTGAAAAATATTTGCATTGTGCCTGCCACTACACACATCCCTGCCACACTCTGAGAGATATCCTTTAGCATTTTCATTATTTCTTTGAGTCCTGGATACAAGTGTGAATGAGCATGTTAACTTCTCATATCCAGAAGCCTTATTTACATCTGGAAAAAGAGTTCTGTACCTTTGAAACTGATAAACCAGGCAGTCAGACTGAACTGGCTTTGTTAAAGTTATCAAAGTTCTTCAGCATAGTTAAGGTTTGTTTCTTTTTAACACAGATGTGACACAGCTGAGTAGATTGCCTGGAGACTCCACAGCTATTTTCAGTAGTGACAAGTGCCTACCTCAAGCATAACTTCTAATCTGTTCAGACCTCTTCGAATAATAAGTAGGTCTTTTCAACTGATTCAATAAAAAAAATACAATAGCTTTGACACCACCTCCAGAATTGCTGAAATCAAAGGGAGCAGGAAAGGACAAGGCCAAATGGGTTATATACTGTCCTCAGTCTGGGGCGTGCAATTCCAATAAAAGCTACACATTTATATCAAGCGTACTATATGGCATCTAGTTTGAAAGGAACAGTAATGGAGAGAGAATTCATCCAGAGCACATTATTATGGCTTTTATTAGGGATAAGAGAGTCATCTTCACAATGGTTATCCCCTTAGAAACGGTAAATTAAAGGGTAATTTAGGCAATCTGGAAAGTACTGAAGTCCTAAAGAATCAACCGCTAGGGGAGAAAGAGATAGCTGTCAAAATAAAAGACCAATATATCAACATTCAGCTGATAAGAGCGGCAGTTGTGGACATCATCTTCAGATAGGTAAAAGAAAAAGCTACGTCCGTGCGACATTATGATTGAGATTTTACATGAACACAAAGTCAGGAAATCCAAAGTTATTGTTCTCACAGCCCATTTGTGCAAATGTAGTATTTTGTATCATATCTGATGCTTTAAAACAAGTTCAGAGTGGCAAAGTTATGGTTAATGTGGAAAATATATAATTTTGATTTTTCTGACAGTTGTCCAGGTATAAGGTCATCCAGAATGTTATATTAACACAATATACATTTTGGGGATGGTTTTGTTGTGGTTATATTAAATTTTCTTGGATTGAGAAATTATACACAATGAGAGAGAACAAGTGAGTTGCATTGTTTGATCATGATCACTCATTCAAATAAAGGCATCATTAGGTCAAATGTTCATCTCAAATTTAATGCGCACAACCCAGGGCCTCGAGCTTCCTACAATTAGCATGCAAATCTGAAATTAGAGCTGTGCTAGACATGCTAGGGCCCTTCTAATGCCATGTGAAGAATCAAGGGTTGGGTACAACTATCTCAATTTATACAGTGAGCTCTTCAGCATGGAGCTGGATACAGCTATCTGCTTCAGTGTTAACCCTCAGCTTCAGAGTACAGCTGGAATCCTGAATGGGTGCTTCCACTCTAATGGACACCTGTATAGTGTCTTTGTGGCTGTCGCGTTACGTACCCAGGGGAGGAGTCTGTGTGTCCACATTTTGTAAAGGGACTGCTCGTTCAACAACAATCAGGGCTTCTGGCTGAGAAACTGCTGCATTACTTAACTGAATGGTAACAGAGTGGGGTAGGGAGAGAACTCCTACTAACTAAAGCAGGAAGTAAGGGAGGGGTGGAGCATGGCTCCATCCCATAACATTCCAGGTAATTTGGTTAACCCTGTCGTGATCACTTCATTATGCCACACCAACAACTTTAAGGATGATACAGGGAGGAATGGCTCTGAAAGTCGGTCACAGATTGATAGACAATGGGTAGGATAAGGCCCTTTCTCCCACATATGCTAAGGTCAATTAAAGGAATTAGCATACTGTGCATGCAATTATACAAAAGTCTATAACCAAGCAAAAAGGAGAATTGTGTTAGTCTGCTCACTGGAGGCCTACACCAATGTCCGCTGAAGTCAATGGCAGTCTTTCCATTTACTTTAATGGGCATCATATCAGGACCTACACACAGCAAAGATGCAATCAAAAAAGTGTTGAACTGTCAATGAGATACCCAGTTGTATGACATATGCTTTTAAACTCTAGGGAATAACAACTTCAGGCTCTTATTGGCATGAAAGCATTAAATTAGGTTTATATTATTGAAGCTTTATTTTGAGAAGCTTAATATCTTTAACTGTGAGAAAATTCATACTTTTTTAGAGAAGTGGACGGAAATAAGAACTGCATCTGAAGTATTCCAGAAACAAGTTTTGTTTAGTTCTTGACACTAAATTTGATGTGATTATAAATTAAGTATTTTGATATTTGATGAAATATTGATAAGCTGAATATCACAATTATGTAAGCATATACATAAACTCCATTCCCATATATTGACAAGTAGCAGAACATTATTCAGCTAAATACCAAGTGGTAGTAAAATATTGTAAACATGATCTATAAAAACAAGTTAGAGCAGCATAAAGAAAAATTACCAATAATTTCCATTCTGCTAGCAGTATCTCCCAACATTCTAGACATCTGGCTGCTCCCATCCACTCTGCAGCTCACAGAGGCAGATCAAGGATTTGCCATCATGTGCCCTGGCCAAGCCTCTTTTACTGCCAGTTGCTATCAGGTGGGTTATTGAAAAACTGTGGAAAAACTTGTGACATTATTATTAGCATTTACTCCAGTGTTAATGAAATAACTATTCTTAACACACAAAACAGCCACGTGATAATGATCCCACTTAATAGCGGACCTTTGGCTTATAGCCATCTAGAGTGAGTAGAATTGTGGGAGATGGAGCTAGCAGAAAGGAAATTATCAGTAAGAAATTTTCTGCTCTACAAACTAGCATTTCCCACAGTTCTAGATGTCTGGGAAGTAGTGAGCAATGAACAGATATAGAGAGAGTTATGGAACAAGTGAGCAGGAAAAAGAGAAAGAAAGTACTGCCCCCCCCCTTTGAAAGAACTGTGCAAAGGGCAATATTATTTCTTGGCCACTGCCTGTAGCGCCTTCCTGCCAAAGGAGATCTCTTCAGATGACAGACGGTGCTTAATTAAGGCATAGCTGTTGATCAAGAAGCTACTTTGCATATCGCAGATCTGGATGCACTTGCTTGCTCTGTCCACAAGTTTGCTAGGGATCTCAAAGTGCACCTTGATCCCTTCTGGAGCAGGGATCCTGGATGTCTTGTAACCCTCCATAATGCATAGTCTAGGCCATCTAGCAATGGAGGACCTGGAAAGTCCAAGTGCTTGGCATTTTGGATGGCAGGACAAGAACAGGACTGACAGTCTCTCAGATACTGAAAATCTACCTCAAACATACAAAGACATGCCACGTCTTTTCAGTCAGATGTTGTAGTCTTAGGCAGAATGAGGGAAGAAAAACCTCTTGGGAAGCATGGAAGGAAGAGTTCACCTTAAAAAGAAATTATTTTGGAGTTCTGAGCACTGCTTGTCTTCATGGAACATGCTGTAAGGCTCCTGCATACTCTGACCCTTGCCCTGTGGACATGATGGCTGTCAGAGAGCAAGCTTTGATGGACACGTGGAATTCTGACACTGAAGTCAAAGAAACTGCTTGTCAAGGTTCTCAACACAAGCAGTAGGTCCCATTTTGGGAAGACTGGTCTACCCAGTTACCTGGCTAGCCAGATGGTTCTAAGAAACCTCGTTACCTGTGGGTTTTCTGCCTGGGAGGCCCTGGGGGAACCCGTCATACATGCCTTATGGTAAGTGGGAAGTGCCCTCAGATAGCCTTTCAGTGACAACAAAGGAGCAACTAATACTGACAAGACAGATTTACATTGATTGGCCAGACAGGCACTGATGGTCCATTAAGAATAATCCACTCTCCCAATGGCCCTCCCAGAGATTCCTCAGAGGGCACGTACATGATAGCGGTAGTCTAACTCCTGTGACACAGCAAGGAACTTCATAGTAGCTAGAATAAAGTATAAAAGAGGGACAGTGACATCACCACTTGGCCTCTCTCCTCCCCCAGCTCAACAACTGGAAGATTGTTTGGAAGACAAAGATTTTGAAATAGAGAGATTGGTCCCAGGCTGAGAAGAGAATTCAGCCTGTATATTAAGAACTGTAAACTGCCTGGAACATCCAGTGGGGTTAGAAATCAAACCTTGCTTAGTCTGTTAAAGTTTAGAATTTAGACTGTGATTCTATTTTTATTTCTTATGTAACCAACTTTGACCTCTGTGCCTAACACTTATAATCACTTAAAATCTTTATTGCAGTTAATACACCTATTTTAATGTTTTATCCTTACTGGTGAGCTTGTCTAAAGTGCTTGGGGAATCTGCTCAGATTACAAAGACTGGTGTATGTCTCCTATCCTTTTACAAAGGAGTGAACTAATTAATGAGCTTTCACTGTTCAAGAAAATGTTTTGAACAGTGTAAGATGTCACTGTGGGCCAAGGCTTGGGGGCTGGGGGAATTGGCTCGAGTCTCCCGGTGAATACTTCATGAGTTACTTAGAGAGCGTTCATGCAACTCAACTGGGTGTGTGTCTCTACATGTTGATGGCTGAGCGATCACAGCCCGGAGTGGGTTGCTGCTTGTCACCAGCATAGTACTGTGAGACACAGTCCTGGCTGAAGAGTTTAAGGGGACTCTTAAGTGGTTCCACAGTCTAGGTTGTACCACGGGGGATGTGACATGCAGACCCCATTCCATTTTTCATCTGATCTCCCATATGCAACATTATCAGTAAGTGAGATCTGATCCAGTATGAAATATCTCTGGATATGGGAGTGATAGTGTTCCCTCTAAAGAAAAGTTCAGATTCCATCTTCTTTGTTGTTCAGAAATGCACAGGAGCAATCAGAGCCACTCTTGACCTCAACAGATTAAACTGTATGAAGAAAATGAGATTTTAGATTGAGACTCTGACCTCTGTGGTGTCATCCCTGTTGCAAAGGGACTTCCTGACTTCATTGGATCTGGCAGATCTTACCTCCATATTCCCATCTTACTTCCATATTTCCACCACAGACTTCTGAGATTTGCTTGCAGCGGGAAGCACTATCAGTACGTGTAGGATAAATATGAAATTTAAGAGTTAAAGTTTGGCTAAGAAAATATATATATGTGTTGTAAAGAAAGGCCCTGACTAGCAAGTAGAAGGAAGGCCCTGAATATAGTAAGTTCTAAGGACAAAACAAATGATGTAGGGTAGATGTCTATTTCAAAGAATAACTAATGAGATAAGGGAAAGTTTCTAAAAAGAAGACCTCTGACTGATAAGGGTGACTGCAGATGATTTTAAATAAGACCAAAAGAGAATCTGTCTTAAAATGAGCCAACATGGCCCCTCCCCAACCCACACACCAGTTTTAAAGACTATGTTAATCCAGGAGCACTGGAAAACAGTTGGGCAGCATGAAGGAGGGTAGGAAAGGCCTTGTGAAGAAAGAAGGTTGTAAATCTTATCTGGATTAAGATTGAAAATAAGGGTGAACGGTCTTGCATTGTTTTTTAGCTGAAGTCAGTCATTGGCAATGACATCACTTGTTTGTTAAAGGATATAAAAAGTAAACTCTAAAAGGTTCCTTGCTAATACTTGCCTGACCACATTGGAGCCAACCAATATGGGTTTTAAGCACCGCTGGGTTTAATTCATTTGTAAGTATCTTGATCAAATGTTTATAAATATTTTGTTACTGTAATGAGTGGAGTAAATTGCTTATTAGTTAGGCTTTTTAGGCATGTTTAGAGCAATTGTATAAATACCATTTAGCCTTTGGATTTAATAAAGGAATGTATGGCTAAATTAGTGTTTGGTGGACTCCCATATAATTTCAACTATTATTAATAATTCCAACTGTACCTAACACTCCCATTTGGCTTGTCTTCTGCCCCCAGGGTCTTTACACAGGTGATGATGGTGATCATAGCCAGTTTTTCACGTTGCAGTGTACCCACCTGCACCTGTTCCTAGACAACATCCTGTTCAGAGCTCCATCCCAGGTTGCAACACACAGAGTCATGACTCAAATGCTGAATCTCCTGCAGGCACATGGCTACAGAATCAATGCCAGGAAAAGCAGCAGAGAATCCTGTGGCACCTTATAGACTAACAGATGTTTTGGAGCGTGAGCTGCGTCTGACGAAGTGGGTATTCACCCACAAAAGCTCACGCTCCAAAACGTCTGTTAGTCTATAAGGTGCCACAGGATTCTTTGCTGCTTTTACAGATCCAGACTAACACGGCTACCCCTCTGATAATGCCAGGAAAAGTTCCTTGATTCCATGGACCAGAATAACTCACGTGGGAGTAGACACAGACACCTCGACTACAATGATTTACCCATCACTGGAAAGGTTTCAGATAATCCAGAATATTATCACTGTGTTCTGGAGCTTCAGGAGGCCTTATCATAGGGCTATGTCTTCAGCTGCTAGGCCCTGGTGCTTTGTATAGGGGTCACTCCATAGGCACAATCACACGTAAGGCATCTTCAAGCCTTCATCCTAAGGGTGTGGGATCACTCCCCAGAATGCATGAAGGATCAAGTATGAGCCCTGATGCAGGTGCTCAGCTCTCTAAAATGGTGGTCAGCCCAAGGCAACATCCGCAGAGGCATGTCTATATGCCCTCCAGACCCCTTAGTTCTCACAACCGATACCAGCCCAAAAGGCTGGGGAACACATCTGGGACCTGAATGGATCAAGGCCTCTGGAACACAGAAGAGCTCACAACATATAACTTCTAGAGCTGAAAGAGGTCAAACTGGCTCTGTGACAGTTCCAAATCTGTCTAGAAGGGGAGCCATTTCCTGGTTCAGTCAGACACGACTACAGTTGCATGTGTGAACAACCCAGGGGGAATGAGGATCCCAGGACTACATGTGGAAGCAATGGAAATAACGATGTGGACAGAGCAGTTTCTCCTTTCTCTCCAGATAAAAGAGGACTTGAACCAAAAGATGGACTGGCTCAGGAGGCACACGATCAACAACTCTTGAGTGGTGCCTGAATCAGAAGGTTTTTGATTTAATTGTGTACACATTTGGTCTCCCTTCAGCCAACCTATTCATGAATCAAATGAATGTGAAGAGACCAAAATACTTCACCAGGTAGACAGACCCAAATCCCTGGGGACAGATGCCTTATCACACAGGTGACCACAGGACCTCCTCTGTGCCTTTCCTTTCTCAGGGAAGGTGGTCCAGAAAATACACTAAGAGAAGGCCACAGTAATACTAATAACTTTCCACTGGCCAAGGAGACTTTGATTTTCAGAGCTGGCAGAGCTGAAATTGAAGCCTCTGCTTCAGTTTCCATGGAGACTGGGCAATCTCTCACAAGGTCCTTTTCTCCATCAGGACCCAGACTGGCTTCAAGTAACAGCCTGCTTGTTGAGAGGGAAGTACTAGTATTTCTGACTTGTCCTCCAAAATCACTAGGACTTTATTTTCATAGAAGAGAGCATCGACACTAAAAGTGTATTCCTCTGTTTGGGACAGAGTCGGCAGCTGGTGTCAAGAGCATGGTGTTGATCCTAGAAAGCCAGGAATTTCAACCATTTTGGATTTTTCTGAGATGGCATTAACAAAGGTCTTCTGCCCAGCACCATCGTGTGTCAGGTGTCTGCCCTTAATAGTGTTCTGTTTGCAGCATCTGTGAGCTCTCTGATCAACCAGCCTGGGCTCCCTCTGACACTGTGCAGCAGGGACAAGTTGCAAAGTGCTCCAAGTTTGCACTTTCACCAGCATTCACACAGGTAGGAACACATACAGCTGCAGTCACATGCAGGCTCTCTAGCCTCCCAGTCTAGGACCCCAGAGCAGTACCGTCCTGCCCTGGTCAAATCTGGCTAGTATATGGGTTTAACACTTGGTCCGCCTCTTCCTCAATGTGAAGAGAACCATGTACACTTGTGGTAACCAAGCTGAGATTTTCCCCAGACAACTTAGTCAAACGCACACTGTTTGGATTAAAACAAACTTATTTTAAGTGATGATAAGTGATAGCAAACAGATCAAAGCGGATTACCTAGTAAATAAACAAAACCACAAACTGAGCTTAACATGCTAGATAGAATATGAATTAGCAAATTCTCACCCTGAGTGATAAACAGGCTGGCAGATTCTTTAAACACAAGCTGCCTTGGCTTTGCAGCATCGGTTTCCCAGGTTTTCATACACAGGCTAGCAATCCCTTAGCCTGGGACTATCATTTCCCCTCTGTTCAGTTTTTATTCCTCAGGCATTTCCAGGTGTGTTGTTGTTGGAAGGGTGAGGTCCCCACACGATGTCATTTCCCCTCTTTTATATCTTCCTCCCACTTTCTGGAAAGCTCTTTTGCCATGACCTGGGTCAAGCAGTTCCCATTGTGTAGTGCTGTCTCTGAGAGGTTTCTGTTGTACACAGTTCCTGGGGTAATCCTTCTGCTTGTGTGCATTTCCTCAATAAGCCATTAACATTGTTTGGTCTTTTTACTGTTCTACCTGAAAAGCTGCTTGTGGGTGTTTTCAACCTCACAACATGTTTCTGTAATACGTATATAGCCAAACTTCATAACTTCACATACGACAATAGCACATACAATTCAATGAGATCTTAATGTCCAGTAGATCAAGACTTTTAGAATGATACCTCACAAGGCATACTTTGTACAAAATATATCCCTAACTGCATGACAATGATGAATATTGGGGTGCATGCGTTGTACGAAACATATAATCATATCACACTGTGAATGTCGGGTTTCCAGGGTGCTATTTTGAGATATAGTGTCTCACTGCAGCTCAGGGAATTATCCCTGGCTCACTATCTCCCTTTCCTCACTTGTTCATGATTGATGCAAACCATTCCTCCAGGAAATTCTGCCTCCTGGCTTTAGTTCTGGGTGGAAGCTTCTATGGCCTTTGCCATAAAGTGGATTGCAGTGGGGAGGGGGAAGACAGCTCCCCAGGGGCTTTCTGCCTGAACCTCACTTCCTTTGGAGAATCTCTTGTCCCTTTGCTGGTACCTCTGTGAGGACAAGGGCTGAAAGAAGCACCTCTGTCTGAAGGCAGGTTTGTATTCCCTCCTCAGAGCACTTAGTGATGATGGGAGGGAGTGCTTAGATTTTGCTGCTTTGTCAGTCACCACCTTGTCTAGTTTTTCTCCAAAAAGGAGGGAACCTGTAAACTATTATTCTTTTCCTAGTGCACTTAGGACTGATTTTAACATGGGGATGGCAGGATTTGTGGCCCCACAAGTCTCCCTAGTGTGGTCTCCCGGGGGTAGCTTGGGACCTACCCGAGCCGGCTGGCTAGAGCCTTTCTTGTCATTAGAGCCTGTCCCTACCCTGCTTTGGGCTTTCTGATCTATTTTTCCCCATGTGGAATCAAGCTGCTTTGGTGGGGAGGGGACCCCACATAGCTCTGAGATGTAACAGAGTTAGGTTAGGCTGGATGGGTGAAAGCTGGGCACAACACACTGTCTGCTGAGCCCAGGAAGGCTGCCTCACAAATGGAGCACTGCTTGGATTTGACCTGTTGCTTTCTTGACTGCTCTGCTCTGCCTATATGGGGGCAGAGGTGCCAGCAAGGAGTTGCTGGGTAGATAAAATCACTAGGCTGCTTAAGACCATGCCAGGACAGAGGAAAGAAGCCGGCAACAAAAAAAAGCTATTTATCACAGCCTAAAAGAAAAAGGAAAAAAAACACAAGGGAAGAAATAAAAGGCACAGGAGCAGCGTAACCACCACCTACCTGACCCACTGCCGCAGACGCAAAGAATCTAGTGGCAAGCAGGAACAAAGGGGGCAGAGCCAATCCTATGATCCACTTCTGTGAGCTGCAGAGTGGAGGGGAGCAGCCAGACATCTCCAGCATTGTGGGAGATGCTGGGCTGTAGATTGTATAATACAATCTATTTCATTGTATCATTTAAGCTAGCAAGCATCTGGCCTCTTTCTGCCCTCCCCCACCTTTTTTAAAATGTGTTCACTTTAGGTTAGATTTCTTTGGTTAAGTAATGTTATATGACCGACAACCCAAACAGGCAATAGATCAGCTAAGTGTTAAAATATTTACTACCTGTATGCACAGAAGTATCCTTGTGCAATGTGTGTTGTTAAGTGGGAGTGGCATGCAATACAGGTGATGCCATCCAGTATAGTCAGCCATCCAGAAAAGCTAGACTCCAAAGGAAATGAAGCAATCTCACTTCTGGTTATCTTTACTGTGGGACTGCAGGATAAGCCAATTTGTGCCTGCAAACCAATTCTAATTGTCTCCTTTTTCTAGGGCTTCAAAAAGTCTGACTATCAGGGGCAACAGCAGGAAGAGTATTGTAGATCATACATTTTTCTGATTTTTCTCTCTCCATTCAAAAGGAGTTTTGCCCAGTTGATGTCACTGGCAGTATTGCCTAAATAGAGACAACAGGATTTGGCCTGCAATTGGCCTAAGCGATCATTAATTTTTAGCAGGCAGCTTATGCAGGACAGTAAAGAAGCACACAGGTCATGCCTCACCAAGGATTTTGACTCCATGCAGAATAATTCGTTATTTATATAATGCCCCATCCTACTCCCTTCTCCCCACATTGAAGTCAAAAGCAAATTTCCCATTTATTTCAATTGGGTTGCAGATTTGCACAATGCTTTACAAGCATCTAGAAAGACAAGGAGCTCTCAGCATAAGATATAAAAGGGATCTGTGAAAAGATCAGGCTGAAGCTCTGGAGCAAACAGTGCCAGGCCAAGCAGGGGTTTAAATGGGGAAAGGGGGATGGTTTGGCACATGAAAGGAAGATGACTACTTCCAGTATAAGAGTCTGCATGAAAAAATACCACAAGGAGCTTCTGTGCCAACCACAGTCGGCTTACTCTGTGCTCACCCTGTCAGGGACATTCCAAAGTGATTCGAGGGGAATAGGGAAGGGCATGTCTATGTATTCCCAGAGAGTCCCTGTGCCCAAGTTATCGCCTGGCTATGCGGGGCCCATAGGCAGCCAGAGCAACAAGTTAAGGGCCCAAACCAGCCCCTGACAGCACCAGTGCATGCAAACCGCTTCTCCTTTGTCCTTGCATCCACCTCAGAACCAGCATGGATGTGCTTCAAAGTCTGGATTTTGGACAGGAGACAAGAGCTCTAAGGTGGGAGAGAACCGGGCAAGGCCTATGGCCTCACTGAGAATAGCAGGAAACAAGGATTTAGGTCTAGAAGATAAGCTACTGCGATCACATACTCTCTTGAGCCCATTTTTTTAGACATTTAAAGACGACATTTCATATATAAAACAGTGATGCCTTCTGCAAGCTGTCATTTAGAAGGGCCAAAATCCCTATTTTTGTAATTACATAAGCTTGACGACAGAGGCACTAAACTTTGTTGTACTTATTTCTCTAGCAGAATATTATTTTGGAAAGATTTCATCTCTCTTTTGCCAGAATTTCACCAGAGCCAATTAGTGCAATACTTGTTATAGTTCATTTAGTGGGAAAAACTAATTCAACACGTCACTTCAAAACTATGCAACATGAAATTAAATGACCTCTGTTCTGGCACACAGCGGTACTGAGTTAGAGTCTCCCTAAATCTAAACCTTATTTGTACTGAATGCCACTTAGGCTGGTATTATTGGCTTTAATGTGCATAGATAGTGTTCAGTCTATGAGCAACTATGAGGTTTTATCATTTGCAACCCTAATTGCATATACTGATGCAGCTGAGGCTGCGAAAAAGCTATAACAAATGTATGAAACCAGCATTTCTTAAATGCAGTTGCAGGAGCTAATGTATGGGTCAGAAGATATTTTTATTCATCTTTTAAGTAACACTGAGGGCCAAAGATAAATAACCATTGGGTTGAGGCAATGGATTCATTTAATTTTGCAAAAGTGATCAAACAAAAGTGGAAGCTGTGGCCAAATTTTTCAGACGTGGCCTCCAGTTCTGGGGTACCTCAGTGTCTGGGTGCCCAACCTAACACTTAAATCTTGGCCCTAGATTACTTCCAGCTGTCCATCCGGATTCTCATACCACATTCATGAGAGTGGTAGCTGAATGTGCCTATCACTGTAGTACTTAAGAAAACAGATTCCTAATGCTGAGCTAATATTAACAGTGTGCAGGATTCTGTCAGAGAGAGCAGCATACTGCAACATGCTCTGCCAAAGACTGCACAGACCTAGTGTATATCAAGTTTCCTGATATCTAAAATCCCAGTTTCAGAACTCAGGATAAACAAACAAGAGTTAAATTTCCATCCTTTCCCCAAGGTTGCTTGGCAGCTTTGAACATCATATGGACGCTTTGGATCACTAAGTTTCTGTCGCTTGGAACTTTTACACACTTTCAGCCATTCCCCTCTCATATCAGGGGACTCCTCCAGAAGAGGCTCAGAACTCCTGAACAAAGACCTGACTGATTCTCAGGTCTGTTCCAAGGAAGGGTCTGTCACTACAGCAGATGCAGTATTTCAAAATTTCCAACTGAGGCACTTCTCTTGAGGTCTAAAAAATACAAAAGACATTTTGTAATGGACCACTTTGAAATCAAATTAGTAATGTTTCAAGGCGTGACCCGTAAAAGGGCTGCTGTCCAGAATACATGTGTTTGACAGATACATCTTCCACCTAACTGGCCTCCTCAAGAATACAAATGGAATCAAGCTGTGTGAACAGGGCTTCCAAAAGACAGACATGGGATATCAGGACACATGTCAAATCGCTCTGTCTCAATGGATAGAAAGGAAATAATGCCAGATATAGTGCACTGTATGGATCATACCTAACTGCAGCTGATGGTCCAGATTCTGATGCTTCACTGGGACTACCTGCAGAGGTAGATGTTATTCAGTAAGCATAAAGGCCGATACAATTTACTTAGCACTAGATTGTGTGAAATCCTGAAGCACTTAAAAAGACCTGAGCTCCTTTTCACACACATCTGTACACTGTTAAATGCTGGAAGTTATTGTGGGGAGTGCATTTACAACCTCAATGTCAGCACAGGCGTCTTGATGGGGCTGAGAAGCTAGAGACATTATACACTAACTTATTTTTAAATAACTGACTAGTTATTTGTTACTGGCAGGATGTAGCATGGTGGCCAGATGCTATAAGATACAAGCTGTACATTTGGTTTCAAAATGGCTTATAAAAAGCTCTGTAGACATGGCCCCACGTGTTGCTGATTCAAAGACAAGGGGGTTTAATGGTGAAAAAGAACTATTTTAAATGTTATGAGAGGGAGATACAGACGTGCCTTTAAGCTTGCCAGGAGATATCTGTGTACCTTCCAAAAAGCTGATTAAATCTTCCTCCCTTCTGCTACGTACACCGCCCCCCTCAACAGATCAGCAGCAATGCTGTGAAGGTTGGCCATCTCCCTGAACCTCAGGTGAGCGTCATACAGAAGTTGACCTCTCCAACCACTGTAGAGCCCTTGTTATCTGCAGACCTGGCAAGAAATCCTACCACTTCTTTCGGCTGTCCTGCAATTGGAGAAGAGGGACACAACTGGAGAAAGGACTGCATGTGCTGCTGGAGAAAGTACATGCTCTTGCTGCAGGGACAGCAAAACCAAACAGAGCCTGAGCTCGGGACCAGCGGGACAGGCCCAAGAAGCAGTCTGAGTGTATGGCCCTATGAGCCTGTACTACAAGAATTAGCTGCTGCAGAAATGGAAGGAGATACCTTAATCTAGGAGCCAGCTGGAAGGGCATCAAGATGGCTTGTGACGATGAAGAAGAGTTCCTTTTGGGCATATTGAATTTATATCATACTCCCAATGACTGTTTTCTTCAATTACAATGGACTTCAGTCCATGCTAATAAGGGTGTTGGAATTGATCTGTGCCTTGGAGTGTTTCCTGGGTGAATTCCTTCATCCCCAAAGACTGTAAGAATTTGGCACCACCTAGCACACAGGGGTACCCGCACCAGACCTGCCAAAGGATGTTCAGGATTCTACACTATAGCAAAGATCTGGTAGCAATTCTTAAGTAGTTAAAGCAAAACACTTTTTCATAGGCTCAGACTGTCAACCACTGTATAATTTATTGGTTATATAAATGAGATTATATCTCATCAACCTTAGAGGCAGCTCAATAATTTACTTGGCTACTTGAAAAACCCCAAAGATCATTAATTAATGTCACTGGAGATTTTCAGTTTTTTTCCAGTAAGGTATTTTTAGATTTGATAGCCCTAGGGAATGAAATCCACAAGGAATAGGCATATCTTGACCAGCTGCAGAGCAAGCTTCTACCCACCACCAACCATGCCTTAAATCTGACCTGCAGGAACAAACCTGCAGGGGCAGTTGGTTCATTCTCCATTCTCATGCAAATCCCTCTGTTTAGATTGCCAAGACGGGTACCAGTTAGTGCCATTTGTTATGCTGGCTTTTGTGTTATCTCGAACTGTACTGAGCAAACCAAGTCATTTCATCTAGTCCATCAACAACTGTGACTCACTATCAACCTGAATTGAATTTGAACCAATAACCTAAAGGAGAAAACCAATTGTAGGATACAGTGCTTAACTCTTGGAGAGGCTTAAAATATTCTCCATTATTTCCTTGGCAACTATGAAGATAATTATGTACTTATTCAAGTTTTAGTTTTGCAGGTAGCAAGCTAATCAGTGTAGAAATTAAGAGACTAATTGGCTTCTACCTCTAGGTATGGAAGACATGAAAGTTGCATACACCTGCTGCAATGTGCCAAAAATTTGCTGGGAGTTGATTCTACAGTGCATCATAACAGCATTCTTCAACTCTGCAGAAGCTTCTCCATGTGAATGCCATGTGCTTTGGATACTTGGGGTTTCAGAGTTGCAAACTGGAGTGAAAGAGCCTGGTGTGGGAATACCTGTTCTGTGCAGCATGATCCCCTGACAAACCTGCAAGGAAATTCATGAAAGAATTACTAGTGATTCTCTCAGCATTTACTCCCCACAGGATTCTACGTTACACTATGTTGGTGGCGAAGAACCTCACTGGCCATGGCTAGAGCAGCATAGAGACAAAAAGTTTGGCCCCTTTGCATGAGGCCTCAGCCCTCTATAAATTCACCAAGATCTCTGGGATTTACCATCGAAGGGAGGACATCCACAGTTTACAAAAGATGAAGATCTGACCCCCTATTCTTATGATTTGTCTGTATTTTCTCATCCACTAAGTAATGTGAGGGATCTGATGTATATAGCAAGGAACATGTTATGTTTTTTTTCTGTGCACTGCCCCTTTAAATTCCTAGAAGTTGATGGTGAACCTGTTTAACAGATGAGACCTACCTTGGCAGCAATGTCAAAGTGTTGACTGGTTTTAGGATGGCTGGAGACCAGTCAAGAGATTTGTCTCCCTACCTGCATCTATCATCGGGGTTTAAGATTGCCTGAAATAAAAACCAACAAGGGAGCGTAGGAGTAAAACGCAAGTATGTTTATTAGACCAACAACAGTCAAACAAGGTAAGTAAATGGGGTATGCTATAAAGGACTCCCAACACAGGTAAGCAAGGTAAATAGGTAAAGGTGACATTATAACTATACTGACTGTGACCAAAAAGGGTTTACTCCCTTCCCAAGATGGATCCCAGGTAAAGGGTACAGAGGACTTAAAAGGTCTCTACCATTTCTTGCAGCTTGCATCTGGAACCTCACAACCTCACGATGCAGATTGGATCCGGAACCGACCAGGTAACTCAGCAGAATGAGGAGTGGACCTCAGGCAACAGGTAGGTGGTAACTCAGCTTGATGCTGGTAATTTTTCTTTCTCCTTCCCTGCGGCATCATGGGTGCAAGTAAGATCCAGGTGAGAGGGTGGGAGCTAGAAGCTCACCCTTGCATGCAATTGTGTTAAACCCTCCCAAGACCCCAAGGCACCTGCTCTGGTCTAAACTCCTGAGTAGAACACAGTGCTGTGGTCCAGCACTCTGCCACTCGGATAGGCAGCTCCGTCCTTCTGATGTGCTAGCCCTTATATGCCCTGCTGTTACCGAGCAGATTACATGCCAGATGATTACTTGGTTCCCTGCCTTTTCAGTAGAAAGGGGGCTGGGGAGGGACAGATAACTATGTTGACCTGAATGTTATGGGTTAGTTGTTATAGCTCACCACTGATCACATCCAACCAGAAGATTTATAGGTTCTTGTCCAATTCAGACTACAGGGTACAAGAATTCAGAGAATTCGATATTGGGTGAGGACTCTCAGGGTAGTTGACAAAAACACTTACACTGAAGACTATACCAAAGTGATAAAAAACTTTATTGAGATTAACAAAAGAATTATAAATGCTATGAAACTTAACTGCAAAACAGTAAAAGAATTCCAAAACTCCTAGTGTAATCTTCCTATTATAAGTACCTTAACTTAACATACTCACACCCTTCCTTGAGGACCCGATAATAGGAGATGAAGGACCAGCCTTACTCCTTGGATGCCTGATAACACGATGTTGCTGGCTTCCCCAGTAGTTAGGAATGTTAAGTAGTTATACTATACTGCACAAGCTGAGCTGATAGCACGATAGAAGATAGAATGATAGGTAAATAAAAAGATAGTCTATAGAATATAGAACAAAGAAAAGAAGAGATAAAGCTCTCTTCTTTGCAAGGTATTTTATAGGATCCTGACACTGTGTAATTCAGGCCCAGCCTACTATACCCAAATCTTATTTCCGCACCCTAAAAAATTTATGGGTACCCTTATCCTATACGTTAGTGGATTATGACACTTACTTTCTATATATTAATAAGGATTATCTCACTCCAAAAACTGCCAACCTAGGCTCTCTTGGAAACTTCCAGGTTTGTGGTATACCTTGAGGTTGCACATGCCAGATAAACCTGTTCAGTGTTGTGTGTAGTTCCTCCCTTTGGTTCCCCAAAGTTCAGGGACCATTCCTATCGGTGCCAAAGTTTACCAGCTTTTATGCTGACTTACTCTTAACTGATTATACTTTTAGCTATTTAGCGGATCTTACCAGACACAGGCTGGTAGGCTTCTTGCATTTCAGCAAAATTTATTCTATGTATAATTATTAGGAAACATATATTATATGCTTCAACACATCCTAAATTCATAGGAATTAATACAGATAAAATATAAGAATAAAACTGATTAATTCAGAAAGAGAAACATATTATTTGATACGGCTGGATGGATTAGTAGGAAATGATAGCTAGCAAAGTAATCCTATGGGCTACAACTATACCTGAGGAGGCAGAAGATGGGCAGCCAAGATAGATGCCTAGTTGTTGTTGCCAGAATTTCAAAATGGCATGAGGGTATTAATGCCAAAACAGAAATCTCCTCTCTCCTTGTCGGCAAGGATTCCCTTTTTTAACACAGAGATCTGATGCCAACACATCTCACTGACATCCAGTTAGGGTAGCACACCTGGATTTGTTGTCTACCTTTCTGAAATTGTTGCGAGCCCACCTGTAATGAGACAAATGAAATACAAACATAACACATTGCAATGAAAACAAGATCGTAAAAAGATGTACCAATAAGTGCCAGGATGCAGCAACCTTGGTGGGGTCAGCAAACAAGAGATTTCCACCAATTACTTATAGCCGCTGTCCTCTGCACCCTTTAAAGGATCGCTTCTATTTGTTCTCATGAGTGATGAACGGTGAGCATAACTGACTTACCTCATTCTACCACTTCATCAACATGCCTGGTGTGGTCTGGGTGCTCCATCAAATGGCTGATGAGTGAGATGTTTAGTCCCAGACTCACCAGTTCAACATGATCATACAAATAGTATGCAGTTCCAATGGCTCTAGATGTCATCCTTTCCGACTGAAACCTAACATCGCCTCCCACTATGGTTAAGACAAAACATAAGCACAAGTTAGGGTGGATGTCATTATTTATAGCATAAAACATATTTACAATAAATGTTTTGCAAGAACTCCAGAGAATACTCAATGTTCATTAATGACTGCTATCTGGGAATGAGAAACAGGTTGAGGCTGCAATTCATAATGACATTTGTCTTCATTGATATTTAAGCAAATGTGCACACCTAAGAATACCCCAGTTGGACACAGGTATCCTTGGTTGGGCTTCCATACACATGAATCGATATTTACTGTATGATACTCCATCCCCTCCTGAACTACCCACTTCAGCACATCTATGGGCATCAGGGTGGTGCCACTGACATTAATGCCAAAAGGAAGCACCTCTACAAAAGCATCCCTACAAAAGCATCCCTCTCTCTTGGAGTCTGCATCCGATTAAGTATTTAATAATGAGTAATCAAACCGTAATTATCAGGCTGCTGTGCAATTTATTAACAATGTTTCCACAACAATAAGAGTCTCTCAAACTTCATCTACAGACATAACTGGTGTTGCACATATGACTTTAGAATGAGAAGTCTGACACTGAATGTGCTGCTCTATTAAATTGGTTACACAGAGCTTTTTTAAAACAAAAACAAGATTACGTGTTAAAACAAGCTTTGAAGCCTGGAGCCAGCCTTGACTCCACATCAGAACATATAAAAGAGTAATGCCATCAACATATTATCCGTAACAATCAGATCTGGAACACCAGCTTTCAAATAATTGAATAGGACAAAAAGTGGAAATACTGCTTGTGGAAATACAATGTAGACCTTTACTTTCCCTGTGCTCCTTCCATCCCTGTAAGTATTCTTCCTGATCTTGAAGTCATTACTGAAGCAAAACTCCCTTTGACGTCCAGGAGAACTTTGCCTGAGTTAGTGCTGCAGGATCAAGTCCAGCCCCTCACTGTGTTACTTTTGTTATGAAGCAATATTTCTCTAGTGAATGACAGCTCTCTTGAATCAAGACACCAAGACTTCATAGCTTTGAACTCTGTACCCATATTGGCCCACCACACATTTTGCTCACTGTGCTTAGGAAAATGTGTCCCTTGCCCACCCCCTCACAATTTCAGCTCTGTCCCCAAGAGTTTACAATCTAGAAGGCAGATACAAAGAAAATAGGAGGCTCTGGGGAACCGTAAGTAGGGATAGTTTAATGTGTGTCTGAGGCTTCTTGGTTATTTAGCATAGGTGCCAACTTCACGGGTGCTCTGGGGCACCCACGGGGAAAAATTAGTGGGTGCTGTGCACCCACTGGCAGCCAAGCTCCCCACCCCACTCCCCCTACCTCCTCCCGGTGCGCTGGGTCTCTGCTCCTCCCTCCCTCCCAGCATTTGCCGCCACCAAACAGCTGTAGCAAGCTCTGGAGGAGCGGGAATGTGGCGTGCTCAGGGGAGGAGGTGGGGATTTGGGAAAGGAGTTGAATAGGCGCATGGAGAGGGCGGAGTTGAGGTGGGGACTTTGAGGAAGGGGTTGGAAGGGGGCGGGAGGGGGCAGGGCAGGGGTGAAGATGGAACAGGAACAGGGGCAGAGGGGGGTCAAGCACCTATGTTATTTAGGACTGGAGGGTGCTTACTGTGTTTATATGAGTTACACTATAAACTCAGTTCTTGTGGGCATCATGAGTGGCATAGGAAACATGGGTATACTTTAACCAGAAAAGTCTTTCCTCCACTCATGTGACACTGAACCCTTATTTAAAATATATTTGTCCAACTACATTATATCTTCATTATGTCTGTCTAGGACACTAGGGATTGGAAAAAAAACAGCATATTGCAGCTAGGGGTAAGTAAAGCTGTCCTTACCAAAGTTCCCACTGGCCAGGCCCTTGATCAACTTAGCCAAACAGCCTACCAAAGCCCTAGCTCATTGGCTTGGGTTATAACCCCACCAGCACTCTAACCTCATAAAGAGAGTTAGAATAGCCCCAGCTATATCATGGGTATAAATAGCACCGTAGATGGTGAGGCACTGCTTAGGTGCATAAAGATATCCTCAGGTTCTGATGTAAGTACCTGCATGGCTCTCTACACACTCAAGCAGTGCCTCTCTCATTTATGCTGCTAATTTTAAGAGAGCAGTATCCCACTGCTTCTCTGGAAACGCTCTGGCAGTGAGGCACAGGGAGGCAGTGTGAAAGGCTCTATCAGCTGCCTACTTCCAGAGCCTTTCCCTGTTGCCTCACCCCTGCCACAGCATTTCACTACCGCATGTAGCTATACACCACAGCATGGACAAAGCTGGCTTTTCATTGCGGCATGTAGCTACCCACAGCCTATGTGCTGCCATCAGTGGTGTGAAAGGTATGTCTACATTGAATGTGTGAGCTGCAGGAACTGAAAGTAGCTAAACACAGAAGTCTAGTCTTGTTTTCTAATCGGAGAGAAGTGCACATACAAACTAACAGAAAACACTGAAAAGCAAAATTAGATGTGCAAGAGCCTTTCCATTTTATAATTGTTCTAACGTGTTATTAGTAACACAAGCAAGGGCCTTTTTTAAATAGATTTTTATCTTAACGTGGTTCTTTAAGGTTTTGAGAAGCCGCCATAAAAGCTGTGTTTTTTGGTCCTGATGGGTATTTTTGGTACTACTCGCTAAATCCATATTTGGAGCTGAGGCAGCCTCAGCAGGGTGAAAAACAGTTCCATTCTTGAGTGGGAAATTCCATGAGATAAAACATTCTTGCATTTTGTCCAGTAGAAATACTGTATTGCCACTGAAAATACCATACTAGTCAGCTCGCTTATGATGTTTACATTAGAAATAAATACCATAAAACACTTTCTCACTCTTTCAAGGCAGGGGCAGGCTGGCAACAACATAAACAAAAATATAACTAAAAGCAATCCCTTTTGTTAACAGTGAAACCTTAAGATATAAACAGTCTATCCCCCTCCCCTACATATTATGAAGGTATTGAAGGGAAAAGCTTTGGACTGAATTCTGGGAGGAGGGATCCCTCCACACTTTCAGAAAGGAAACCTACCCAGCAAAATTGGGCTCCTGCTTTGGAAAACTTTAATCATAGTCAGTCAAACCCACCCACATCTGCTTCCAGGCTTCCATTGCAGGTGCAGGTTTTAACATCTGTGATCTGACTTTTTTAGGATTCTCTCCCCACCTACCATGTGCCTAGTAAACCAGGCACAGAAGTTGTTTCAATGCTTTTATTTGGAAAAACAAAGAGCGAACATGGAAGTTCATTTGGAACTGATGATCAGGGGATTTTGAATAGGATAGAAATCAGGAATACCAAGTCTTTCAGAGATGTTGTGTAAGGTGATATAAGTCAGAATCCCTTATTCTCAGTTAAGCCCCCTCAAACCTACTTTCAACCACTCATCTAGGGCTGAGTGTAAGTTGGTGAAAAAGGATGGTCTTGCAGGGAAGGCACTAAACCAGGCCTTGAAATATCTGAGTTCTGTTCTACCATAGGCTTCCTGAGTGATGCTGGGCAAGTTACACACATTTTTTTTGCCTCAGTTTCAAATGATAAAAGGTTTACAAAACCTCAGCTATGAGAAAACATTTAAAAAATTGGCCATGTTTAGTTATGAGAAAAAAAAGACTAAGGGGGATCTAATAACTAAGGCTACATTTTTGTCACAGATATTTTTAGTAAAAGTCAGGCACAAGTCACAGGAAATAAACGAAAATTCATGGCAGTTTGTGACCTGTCCCTGATTTTCATTAAAAATATCCCTAACAAAAGGGGTAAGTGGGTTCAGCACCCACTGCTGGTGGGGCTCCGGGTCCCCCACTGATACGGTGCGTGGGAGCTCCGGGGTCCCTCTGCCCCTAGGGCTGGGCTGCTTCAAGGTCCCCCAGCTGCTGACCATGGCTGCAGCACGACAGCTGCATGGGGTCCTCCCACCCATCCACCCCCCCACACACTGCAGCTGGGCAGCTGCAGGGTCCCCCCACCATGTGGAGGCTGGGAGCTGCGAGGGTGGGGCTGGCTGAGAACTCTACCCCCATGTCATGGAGGTCAGTGGAAGTCCTGGATTTCGTAACTTCTGTGACATAATCGTAGCCTTATTGATAAGAGTCTTCAAATTCATTAAGAGCTGTATAAAGAGGACCGTGATCAATTGTTCTCCATGTCAACTGAAGGTAGGACAAGTAGTAATGGGTTTAATCTGCAGCAAGGGAAGGAGCATGTAGGTTAGATATCAGGGAAAAAAAATCTTTCCCCTATAAGGGCAGTTAAGCTCTGGAATAGGCTTCCAAGTGATATTGTGGAATCCCCGTCATTGTAAGCTTTTAAGAACAGGTTGGATGTAACACCTGTCAGGGATGGTCTAGGTTTACTTGGTCCTGCCTCAGCACAGGTTGCTGGACTTGACTTCTTGAGGTCCCTTCCAGACCTACATTTCTACGATTGTATCGCATCTATAAAATGGAGATAATAATACTTCCTTCCTCACGGGGACACTGTCTGGATAAATGAATGTATCTAAAGCATTCAAACACTAGCAAACCCTACAAAAAGTAAATAAGATATATGTTAAATTAAGGGTGGAGAGATTAATGCAGCTTGTGGTCAGTTTAAAGGTGCTTTTACATCGCCAGAGTAGCATAAAAGAGTCTTAGCATAAATAAGACTCAGCCCTATTTATATGCATCTCTGAATTTAACAGTTTATCTTGGGTTATTGCTGGTCAACTGGCAAAATGTAAGCGTGGGACTTTGTTGGCAAACATATCTACATTTTGCTAAACCAATGGAGGCCCTAATTGTTAGGCAGTGGCCTAGGGGGTGAGACAGTATGCTACAGGAGATGCACAAGAGCAGGAGGAGTTCGATTTGGTGGCCAAAGCACCTGATGTCATTACTGGTGTTATAAGCCCATCAGTTCTTTCATATATGTTATTTTCCAGACCTGCTAACTTACACTCCCTTTCTCCAGTGGGAACCACCTTTGCCTTTAGCTTCTGCCCTGGATTGACAGGAATGGAATCTTCCATGGTACTTTTGCTGCAGAAAGTTTTGTGAAGTTCTGCCTAAGATATTGCCTAAATCGCCTTCCTCTTGCCATCAGTTAGTGATTTTAACTGTTGTGGTTTAGTTCAACACAGAGATATCAACCCTAAATTTAAAAAATGCAACATTTACAGTCACATGGTTGGGAAAGGCAGATTACACACAGAGCAAAAAATAAGCAGGGTGAAAGAAGATTGTGCAAGTATAACTCCCTGAGGCATTCCAGACCAGACCTGTGTTCCAATGCACCCCATTAAGAAATGTGGAAAAATTATAGTGTAAAACTATCCCTGAAATGATAACATGTACTCAGCTGTAGAGCAAAGACTCTGCACTTGGTTCTAGCTTTCGAGGAAAGAGGGAGCATTTTTGATGATGTGGAAACTGTAAATAGGGCAACATATGCCACAAACATCTCAAAAACACTGAAGTTTTCAAAATGATTTCAAATATCCCTTCACAATGTGACTGTCTTTGAATGAGACACGGAATCTTGACACAAAGGAACTTAGGTCCCTAATGCCCACTGAGATACACTCTCCGGAAAATCAATGGAAGTTAGGAGCCTAAATTCCTTTGAGGACCTGGGCCATTGCTCACAAGCCACCAGCAATCTCTGCAGCAATACTAATATTTTGGGGGAGATATACACTCTGTTTCCCCAAAAGCATTATTTTGATCCCATTGACCAATGACAAAACTGCAATGGCCTTCAGTGATGCAGGATCCGGGCCCTATTCCTCACCAGCCATGCTATGAAAGTCTCAGGAAGAAAGCAACCTCCTTCACTGATATGAAGATCTTTAGAAAGCACTCTATGAGCAACACTCACTGTTTGGTCATTAAAGAATGTTTATGATAAGGCCTCTTAAAAGCAACATCAATAAGTACAAGGGGAGATGAGCCTTTGGGAACATCTGTAGGGGTTCACCCTCAAAACGTGTGTGTGGTAGCAAGACGAAAGACAGAAGGGTGATAAGTTCGGGTTTCCCCAAAAAACAAAAGGCAAGTTCTTCTGAAAAGACCTTATGTTCAAGCTGATATTCTACTAAGCTTCTGGTTTTTCCCCTCTGGTGGTTACACTCCAGGTTACGTACTCATTCCTTATCAGTGAAGACAGACAATTAAATATGGGAAGAGTTGTCAAAGAAATGGCCTGAGTTCTTGTGAAACCATTTCACCATTCTTCCACAAACAGGAAAATATTTAGCAAGAGGTGTGCAAACTTGCTACAGATGTCACAGTGTGATTGAGAGGTGGGTGTTGTCTGTTAAAAACAGATCTAGGAACACGGATTCAGCTGCAGAACCAATTCACTTTTTATTTTATACATCAGTGAAGGACTTTTTCTCTGACAGGAGACTGTGCACTAGTTTAATTCTTAAACCTATTTTTCTATTCACACTTCCATGGAAGGGGAGTGTTACCTTCAGTCCCACAGTCCCATTACCATTATAAGCCACTTACTGAACCCAGCCATCCACTAAGTAAAACTTCTTGGGAACAGGAAATCTTTTCCCTGGGCCTTTGATCAATTACCTCACGTCTCCCCCATCATATGCCATTTTTTCCCCTTTGCCCAGAGGACAGATGATTTTTTTTTTTGCTTGCCTTTAAGAATGGACCACTAATAAATTGCCACAAAACTGTTTAAGACCAAAGTTATCCTGAATAAAACAAAGTTTATCAGAAGATCAATTTTAAAAAAGCAAATGGTGGAAAATGTACAGTGTCAGACTGTACCCAGCCTTGCCAAGATAGGCCAAAACGTGAGTCACAGAAAATAAATCAGAGAATAAAACATTCAACTTTAAAAATCGTCTGATAGGGTCAGTTTCTCAGAGCCTCTCTCAGCCTCTCAGAGCTTCAGTTCTGTGGTATAAGAGAACCCACAAGTCAGGAAGCCTGTCAACTATACTTTCCAGTTGATGTGTTTAGAACCTACATTACAATAACAGCCATGGAACCATATGTTACATTAGTATGAGAGTTGAAATGCACTCTTGTATTATGCATCACTTAAGTCCCACTTAAGCTTTAAGGCCTTACCTAGGATTTAAGCAGTGCATAGACCTTGTACTGGTCCTGTGTGCTGGTGTGAATTTCACTCAGGGAGAATGTTTCCTCTGACGCAGTACTTAGAAATTAGAGAAATTAACTCATATCCTAACACAATTATACAAGATTGCTAATAAAAGCTGCTTTTGAGATCAGCAATCTAAATATTTTCAATTTCGTCTCATGTACTTCTTGGCCTTCAATAAACTCCTTTGATCCTGCATAAGTGCATCTCTTTGCGCTCACTTTGGTCATCATAAGTTCATCTCAAGTTAATAGCCTGGTCACCCCTTGGGGATGTTGGCTGCATTGGTTTTATATGTTTCCATTCCTAAATTTCAATTTATCATATTTGCCAGTAATTTCATAGTTCTCAAAAATGTCAAGCTATACTGAGTATGATGTCTCTTGGGCACTCTCCACTCTGTCACAGCCAGGAAAGATGGCACATGCACACAAGTCAAATTTCAAAGCTTCCTTATGCATTGACTGCTTGGGACGATACATGGAACCTTTTTCTGTTGTCTGGAGGGCTGCTAACTTGAGGCAGGATTAATTTCTGATTGTAGCCCAGGAGCGCCATACAGGTATTCACTACACACACTTGAACAAAGCCAGCCACATAATTCAAGATCCAGAATACAATACCCTTTGCCCCAAATAGGTCTCAATCAGGACATAGTGTTAAGCCACAGCCTGCATTCTGGGGGAGGGCAGAGGGGTCACTCTAACTTAGGAATCCCTGGAAGAATTCTGATTGAGGGCAGCTTCCCCACCTTTCAGATTAGTGTCAGTCTGGCCCTTACTGCAAGGTTTATACACCTTCCTCTATTTCATCCATGACAGGACACTGTCAGAGACAGCATGCAAGATTAGAAGGCCTGGACTGTTGGTCTTTTCCAGTATGGCAAATCTTATGTAAATTGTTTCCTTTTATTCTGCTCTCAGATATTACAAGTACCTGAACCTTTAGGAACTATTTCAGTAACCAGTTCTTCCTGCTCCACCAAGGACAAATTAACATCAATAAACATGGATTCTTTTAAAGCAACATTTTAAGCAAGCAAGTTCTCTTAGGGAGGTGTCCATCTATCTGATTTCACACAAGCTATGCTTCAGACTTCTATCTATTAACTTTTAACATTATTCACACTGATTTTGCACTTTTGAAAAGTGCCTGGCCCACATCTCCTTGGAAAGAAGTTTTCTCTTTAGCCATAGAGTAAGTGCACCACCAGCAGCAGCAGCAAAAACTTCCTTGTGCTGCTCCAAAACTATGTTCCCCAATCCTCACCTCCAGGGCAGAGAGAGATGTTCTGGTTGCAAGCTCATCCAAAGCCTTTCTCTTTCTGCTCAGATGGCTAACTGTGCCAGCTAGCGTCTTCTGTGGTGGGGATTTTTTTGACATAGACAACTCTCCACTGGGAACTACCCTGAGAGCAAACTCATTTCTCACAGGCCACCAAACAGCTGTCACTTGGTAACCATTTTTGGTAAGTACCAAACTAGGCTAGATGTTTAGCCTAGAGCTGAGAAAGCTCCAAATCCCACTAGCAACCCCTATGCCTTACAGGCATGCCTGCACGCAGTGGGTGAGTGGGTGGGTAGGTGAGTGGGAGGGAGGGAGGAAGGAAGGAAGGAAGGAAAGAAAGAAAGAAAGAAATTCATGTAATAGGAAGTGGCTTTAGAAACAAAAGGAAGCCTTCCTCATTTACCAGAAGGGTTCCTCTTTCTGCTGAGCTCCTCTCCAGGGTCAGTTTGGACTATCAGAGTAGTGTAAACAATGCAATCCCATCTGTCAGTAATGGAGAAAGGTGGGGTCCTTGCTTCCCATATCCCTCTGCCAGAGCTTTGCTGCTCAATCTCCTCAGGCAGTTTACAATCTCCTATCACCTAACCTCAGCTACTGTTTGAAACACAAAAACTCCTACACTTCCAAAGTTCCCACCTCACCACGTTCCCCTGCCTCCTCCCCCAGCCTCACTATACTCACACTCACAGTAAATAGTACTATGTGCGCTTCACATCTGTTACAACCAATCCTGTTATGTACTTCAGCCCTGCCCCCACATTTTACACTGTAATCCTGCCCATCCATGATCTAGTACTTTGCATATGAACAGAAACTTTACTGATGATGGAGCAGTTTGTAACCTCAATGGGTGGCTTGTTAGATTAAGTAGAAACAACTAGCCACTAGTGTGGCTAAGAAAGAAAGCCTAGGTTACAATTCCAAGGAATGAAAGCTACACTTAAAAAAAAAGTTGGCAAGAAGAGAAAAGATTTCCCCTCACACTGATAGTAGTAGTGAGGTAGATGTTTTATGAAGGGATAAAGCAGGTGCACCTGCTGATGTCACAAAGCTAGTTTTTCCCAGCTCCCTGCATGACTCATTTGTTTCAGACTTGATAAAAAATGCAAGTAGCATCAAAATCAGGTATTTCTGGTTTGGTACCTTGGTGGACAGGATATGGCCCAGATCCAGACAATCAACATTTTCCACATTAAATAAGCCTGGAGCACGTACAAGGCAGAACAAAGCAATTTGCAGGTGCCTCTATCTAGTCTTTAGGTCTGACCAATACACCTGTTTACTTATTTGTTAGCACACTTAGGTCTAAACCAGAAGGTCTTTGGCTGCTTCATTGTTTCATTCTTACAATAGTTTACACAGCTGGACACAGTATTCCGTATGTGTATTTGAGGTACAAGTCCTGATTCCCTCCCCTGCATACACACTTGAGGAGACTACATTCCTAAGAATCTGCGCAAGTAGTTTCTTTATGCAATTTCTTCTAAAGAGAATGCAGAGTCTTTGATAAAGGTGTACATATATACATAGAAATATAATCAATATCAACCTGTCCATCAGATCAATTGCTTTAAAAATATCTGAACACAAAGAATCACAGGGTTAGAAGGGACCACAAACATCATCTAGCCAAGATGAAGGAACAGACATTTGAACATGCATTTCTACATGCGCCCAACATATTGCCCAACCTATTTCCCAACCTAAGACAACATGTTTCTTAACATCGTTTGCAAGTCATATTGCCCTGGAATGTAACTTGCAATCTGTCCATATCTAACACTGCACTGAAAAAAATATGAGGCCCAGACCCTAAATCTGGATGACTTGGCTGTGCCAGAGGGCATGCTGACCCATTTTCTACTTATAGATCTGCCTTTGAGCCGTTTACATTGTGGCATACATTTGAAGACTCTAGTGCAGATCCATGCAGTTTGCTGCAGGGCTCTCTTAGGTGATAGAAAAATAGTGTTTGCTTTCCAATGCAAACAACCCATAGTTAATGTCAAATCTAGCCTTCAGTTTTCAGCCTGCTCTTTCCCAGCCTCCCTCTCCCCACAAAAAACTAATCCCCTTGAAATTTCACATGCTACTTCTTATTCCGATGTAGAGTTTCCTTGTCCTAAGAACTTTGATAAAATTCAGACAAGGATTTTTTTAGCTATAATGTCTCCAAAAATTTATAAAATTTATTTTAGATACCATACCTGTTGAATTAGGTCTATGGGCATAAAACAACCTGTAAATATAATATCTTAGACATATTTATCTGTTTTTCTCCTTCAGAGTTACTGTTCACCTTACAGGTAAATGGCCTGCATCAGCATAGTAAAGACATCCCAATATTTTTTTTTGAGTTAGGTTAAGGGGAAAAACACACCCTGGTAAACAGGTTGGGAGAAGAAATTATTGGAAAAGAGCTGTATTTGTAAAATGCCCAAAAGCAAAAGCTATTAATAAAAAATGAATTTAAAAGATTAATACAATGTAAACTACAGCATTGCTGCTCCACTTTAAACAATACTATTTTCATGACTAATTATCTCACAATTAGTAATATTTTTCCTTGATGAACTCTGTGCTGCCTCTTCTTAAGGAAAGTACTGCAAGGTAATACAGCAGTTCCATGACAATGCAAATAGGACCCATTCAATTTGCACAAAAAAAGGTTGCCAAGAGCAATTAGCACTTCATTAATATGATATAAATGCTAATTTGCCATATATCCCAAGCGACTCAAAATTCCTTTCCACCCATATGTGCAAATAATAGTTAATATGGCATAGCATATTTGAATCAGGTTCATGGTGCATTCGCAGAAATCCCTGCATCAGTTTCTTGTATAATAGCTATTAGTTAATAAGAACGGTAGCCCATATTTAACCTATGACTGCAGTGTTAACTATACAAGGATCTGTTGGCAGCAATATCTCATAATTCCACCCATGTAAGGCTCTCTCTACCTTGCTGTCCAGGGTGAAGTATTAGAAACTGACTTCCAATCTAATTTATAAAGCAGATTTAAATGAAGTGCTGCTAGTGCTCAGACTGGACATTCAACTTTCTGTGAGGCAAAATCATTTCCTGTGAATTGCACTGCTCAGGCATTCTCGCACTCACTGGCGGCTTCTAATGATCAAAGCATTTGACTTAAATAATTGATTTATTTATACCAGTAAAGAAGCTCCGGGGGGTTGTGAATATTATGCGATATAATCACACCATTAGGGAATTAGAGACACTCAGATGTGCCTTGTGCCTGCTAATGCCCTCTGGGTATGATTAGAATATGATACATCAAAGGAATTTGCTCTAAAATATTTCATACCATAAATTAATAAAATACTGTATTTAAATAATTTTACTGATTTGGTGGGACAGTTTCAGTGAGATGCAAGATGCTCTGTGCATGGCAGCAGTGATACAGTATTCAGAAATGGGTTGATCTAGGAAAGCACAGAAGCCCTAACCATGCCCTGTTAATACTTAGATGCCAGCAGGGGCATTCATCATTTCAAAAATCACTGTCTCAGTTAAGTACTGCTTCCATGGACTGTGACTCAAAGCCATCCAGCTAGTATTGTCTGATGGAGCAATGTTGCTCCTTCAAACAATTCTTTTGGGAAAAGAGATCTCTAGACAGTAAGGCCTTCTGGTATATTGGCAGGCCAGCAAAGGTAAAAATTCCTTCCTACCAGATGCCTGTTCAAGTGGGAAAGTATCCAGACTCTTCTGTTCATTCTGTTTCTAATATATAAAAGCAATAAATCTATCTTGGACAGTAATATAGCTCCCCATCATCATAGTATACGAGCACCTCACAACCTTTAGTGTGCATATTCTCACAACACTCCAGTGAGGTAGAGAAGTGCTCCTATTCCCATTTTACAGATGTGGAACTGAGGCACCGAGAGTGACTTGTCCAAGGTCGCACAGGAAGTCTGCGGCTCAGCAGTAGATTGAACCCATGTCTCAACTCCCAGGCTAGCACTCTAACCACTGGACCATCCTTTCTTCCCATCAAGACACCAAGTTCTGGTTAAGGCTGTCAGTGAATGTACTGCATAGAGCGGTTTTTAATACTGGGGAAGGATGTATTATTTGAATTCATGCCTGCTTTAGCGGCAGTGTGGCGATGCCCTTGCCCCTAGGAGCTTTCAGGAGGAACTGTTTATAAAGAAACACTTTCCCTGCCCCTGCTCACCCATGTGGAGGGGTGCAGATACTGCAGTGCTAGGAACCACAAAAGGCCAGCAGGGACCACCAGATCATCTAGTCCAACCTTCTGTGTATCACAGGCCACCAACATCACGCAGTACCCACACACTAACCCAACAACCAAAATTAGACCAAAGTATTATGTCTACAGGTGAAGTGCCACAAGCAGAGAATAGGAGGGACTGAGGAACACCAGTCTAAGGCCCCCAAAATGGCAGGGAAGTGATTCAGGTATACCTAGATAATCCTAGCAAGGGATCCGCACACTGCAGAGTGAGGTGAAAAATCCCCAAAGTCACTGTCAATCTGATCTGGGGGGGAAATTCCTTCCTGAGACTACATATCAGTTAGATCCTGAACACGTGAAGAAGAATCGTCTAGCCAAACACCTGAGGAGGGTGGGTGCTTGGTCCCACATCAGAGCCTTGGCCCACCCCACATCTAATTGCTAACCATGGCCATCCCTGATGCATCAGGGAAAGGAGCTTAAAAACAAACAAAATACACTGTGGGGGAGAGGAAATCTCTTTCTGACTCCTTCAGGTGGCCCATTGTAAGCCTGAAACATGAGCTTTAGGAACATAAGACATAAAGCAGAAGTGAACCCCAGGGCTGCTAAACCCTGGCCCCTACTATCACAAGCAACCCCATCATAAAAATCACACCCCTAAAATTGTCCAGCTCTCCCTTACAACTAATTAAGTTATTTGCCCTCACAACTCTGAATGGGAAGCTCTTCCAGAACCCACCCTTGTAATGGTTAGAAACCTTCTTCTAATATCCAGCGTGTATTTGGTCATGGCCAGTTTATATACATTTGTTCTTGTGCCAAAAAGATAGAGATATTGCAAGCTGCAACATCCCTTTGGAGAGTTCTCTGCTACTCTGGGGGATGCCTGTCCCCCTCTGTAGTCTACCAGCTTCATGGACTAGTGTGAAGATGGAGAAGAAGTGGGTACCTTGGGGTGATTTCTGCCTCGGGCAGCAATAGGACAGAGTAATATAGCACTTCCTGAGCACAGGAACTGCAAATATGGCTGTTCCTTGGGTTGAGGAGAGCATGACTGGGTAAAGGACTCCTTAAACCTAACTCCCTACTACCATACTTCCCTGCACAAGGCTAAGCATAATTCGGGCCATATCACTTTAACGCTTCTAAACAGCTGATGTTATCTGACATACAGAAGAAGACTAGAATATTAGAATAATAATGCATCCTGTACTGATACATAAACTAATTGTTCACACTCTAAGCCAGGGGTCGGCAGCCTTTCAGAAGCGGTGTGCTGAGTCTTCATTTATTCACTCTAATTTAAGGTTTCGCGTGCTGGTAATACATTTTAATGTTTTTTAGAAGGTCTCTCTCTATAAGTCTATATATTATATAACTAAACTAGTGTTGTATTGTAAAATAAACAGGGTTTTCAAAACGTTTAAGAAGCTTCATTTAAAATGAAATTAAAATGTTGATCTTATGCTGCTGGCCCACTCAACCCGCTGCTGGTCTGGGGCTCTGTTCACCTAGGCCAGCAGCGGGCTGAGCGGGGTCTGCGGCCGGGACCCCGGCTGGCAAGGGTCCTTCAGCCAGAACCCCAGACCAGCAGCGGGCTGTGCGTGGCTGGCGGCCAGGACCCAGAAGGCTGGGGGCAGAGGGCTGGAGTCAGGGCTGGTGTGCGTGGCTGGCGGCCAGGACCCAGAGTTCTGGGGGTCCTGTCAGGAGGGAGGGGTGTAGGTGTCAGGGCAGAGGGGGCGCTGGGTTTGGGTGCCAGAGTCAGGGCTAGGGCTAAGGCTAGGGTTGCGGGTGGGGGGGGGGGATGAAGGAGTCAAGCAGAGGGCTGGGTATGTATGAAGAAAGTACAGGGCTCAGGGCAGGGGCCTGGGCAGACTGCGGGGCTCAGGGCAGAGGGCGTGATGGGGGGGGGGTCAGGGCTCAGGGAAGAGTGCCAGGTGACTGCCCTCCTAATAACTCTCAACCCCGCTGCTCCTTGTCCCCTGACTACCTCATCCTGGGACCCCACCCCCTATCTAAGCCTCCCTGTTCCTTGTCCCCAGACTGGACTCTACCGCCTATCTGTTCCCTGACTGCCCCAACCCTTATCCACAGCCCTGTCCCCAGCCAGACCCCTGGGACTCCCATGCCTATCCAACCACTCCCTGTCCCCTGACAGGACCCCCAGAACTCCTGACCCATCCAACCCCCTGCCTGCCCCAACCCCTTTCCACACCCCTCCCTCCTGACAGGACCCCCAGAACTCCCGACCCATCCAACCCCCCCCAGCTCCTTGTCCCCTGACCACCCGCTCCAGAGACCCTCCCACCCTAACTTCCCCCCCAGGACCCTCCTTGCTCCCAGTCCCTGACTGCCCTGACCCCTATTTACACCCTGCCCCCTCACAAACCCCGGGACTCCCATGCCCCATCCAACCCACCCTGCTCCCTGTCCCCACCCCTTATCCAGCCCCCCTAGCCCTGGGCCCCTTACCATGAGGCTCCACACAGAGCTACATACGCTGCTCCGCGGGAGCACACAGCCCCGCCCCTCGGGTTGAGTGGGGAGCGTGTCTCCCTCCCCGCGGAGCCAAACACTGCCCTCGGGAGCGCGCAGCCCCGACCTCCAGAGTGCTGCGCGCAGCGGCAGGGCTCCGGGGGAGGGGAAAAGGTGGGGGAGGGGCCGGCAGCTTGCCGCGCTCGGTCTCGCGCTCCGGCTCGGGAGCACGAACCCAGCGGCTTGCGGTGCGGGGAGAGTGGGGCCATTTGCCCTTCCTGTGCGCATGGCTATGCTTCTGCTCCCTGCCCCTGCGGGGGAAGTGGAGGGCAGAGGAGAGCGCGCCGGGCTGGGCAGGATTTTTAGTGGCATGCTGGAGTCCCAGCAGGCTTCAGCGTGCCATTAAAAATTGGCTCGCGTGCTGTCGGTTGCGGACCCCTGCTATAAGCAATGAAAAGCAACGGGATTTTTTTTTATGAATTCCTCCAAAAATGCCATCTCTATTCTTAAAATAGGGAGGGGCATTTTTTCAAGGGAGTCATTCATCCCCATGGGAAGCTCCCTGAGAATCTGTGTAAAGTTATTCCCACTCTGGGTTTGTCTATACTGCAACAAAGGGTGTGACTGCAGCATGTATAGACATAAATGAGCTAACTTTGATCTAGCTCGGCTGAAATAACTATAATAGTGAAGTTGCTACAGCACAGGCAGCTGCATAATTGGTATAAGCCCAGTGCATCCCTGAGTATGTACTCAAGTGGCTAACTTGTGTCTACATGCCTATATCTGCAGCAGTCATCTCTCTGACTGGACTGTAGACATACCCTTAAACATCACTCCAGCCCTTGAAACCCTGCAAGTCTTTAGTGAATTTGGCCTCAGAAGTACTGTGTGTGTTGCAGTACTGACTATCAATACCTTACAGTACAAGGTACTCAGAGGCTATATGCCATGTAGCACTTTATAAAGTAATTAGAAATGAATCTGTGTTGTGAGGGTCATATCTGAAATCAGCTCTGAATTCAAACTTTTCCCAGGTTCAGTTGTTCTGGTTCAGCCAGTCCAAAAGTCAAGTCCCCACCTTGAAGATTCAGGATCCAAATCTGAATCCGGAACCAAACTTGCCTATAGGTTGGGATATAGAGGAAGAAGGGCTCAGATCCAGTGTTCCAGTTCAGGCCCAAGTCTTAAATAACTAAATAAACAAAAATATATTGTTACACTCAGCATACTGCAGTAATATTCATTATAATTAGAGACTGGCCTTGGACACAAAATTCAGAACCTGATTTCGAACTCTCCAAATGTCAGTGGCTGTCAGTCCTCAGTCCCACTTGTTGTCCAATTTCATGGAGCCCATTAGAAAAGATAGTGGCCACTGTGAAATCTGGATATGGATCCAAGTTTGGATTATAACAAGGGATGATAAATAGCACCAACAGCCTCAGTTGTCCTTAATGGATCAACAGAAAGGCCCTCAGATGCACTGGTCTATATTAGTTAAAGCTTTAACTGTCTAGACTGTAGGCATCTAACGCTGATCAAGGAGCATTAGCATCACCAGGTCTCAGAGCAAGTCTCTTTGAACAGCTGTGATTTTATTTTCTGTCTCAGCTGCAACCTATGAATAGTTCTCAAGGGTAAGGAGGACTAAAGCACATCACAGCAGCCCAGCCTAAGATGCCAAAGGAGAGGATCACTGTGGCAGAGTGTGCATCTGGAAGAAAAGAGGGAAACTTTTGAACTTTCCAAAGATGAAAATAACTATTTCTGACCAAGGACAAAACCTGGGCTTCTACATTCAACTGGGCTTTCCAAAGATGAAAATAACTATTTCTGACCAAGGACAAAACCTGGGCTTCTACATTCAACTGGGCTACATTCAACTGGCCAAGTTCTGAAACTTTCCAACCTGTCTATACTAGAATTTTCCACAGAACCCATCAATATAGTATCTAAGCACTACACAGGCTATTTATTTCAGCACACCAACGTCCTGAATGAATGTCATTGTTTTCTCTGCTCTTCACAGATTCTAGGAAGCTTTACTTTACTTTGGGTACGTTTGTGCCTGATTTTAAGAGATGCTGGGCAGAGCAGCTCCCGTTGCTTCAGTTGTGATGTACCTGGACAGCCCTTCTGAAAACCAGGCCCATATCCTTCTTAATCCTTCCAGTTATGGTGGAGAAGCTTTAGGGGGAAAGTGTCCCTTGTAGCATGTTCTAGGAGTCATAAAATTTTGTCACAAGTCTGTGGCAGTCTATGTGCTACACCACCATTATGAATGCTTTAGCTCCAGCTGTTATATGCTTCATCTAAGTTCTGTTAGCTGTCCTGTCCTACCAGGGTGCATGTAATGGTGTAATCAGGAAGGCCAAAGCACAATTGGAGGTGCAGCTAGCAAGGAATGTGAAGGGTAAAGAGAAGGGTTTCCACAGGTATGTTAGCAACAAGAAGATGGGAAAGTGCAGGACCCTTACTGAATGGGGGAGGCAACCTAGTGACAGATGATGTGGAAAAAGCTGGAATACTCAATGCTTTTTTTGCCTCGGCCTTCACAGACAAGGTCAGCTCCCAGACTGCTGCACTGGGCAGCACAGTATGGGGGGAGGTGAGTAGCCCTCAGTGATGAAAGAACAGGTTAAGGACTATTTAGAAAAGATGGACAAGCACAAGCCCATGGGTCTGAATCTAATGCATCCCAGGGTGCTGAGGGAGTTGGCTGATGTGACTGCAGAGCCATTGGCCATCATCTTTGAAAACTAATGGCGATCAGAGGAGTTCCCGGACAATTGGAAAAAGGCAAATATAGTGCCCATCTTTTAAAAAGGGAAAAAGGAGAAACTGTGGACCTACAGACTGGTCAGCCTCACCTCAGTCCCTGGAAAAATCATGGATCAGGTCCTCAAGGAATCCATTTTGAAGCACTTGGAGGAGAGGAAGGTGATCAGGAACAGTCAACATGGATTCACCAAGGGCAAGTCATGCCTGACCACCTGATTGCCTTCTATGATGAGATAACTGGCTCTGTGGATATGGGGAAAGCGGTGGATGTGATATACCTTGACTTTAGCAAAGCTTTTGATATGGTCTCCCACAGTATTCTTGCCAGCAAGTTAAAAAAGTATGGATTGGATGAATGGACTATAAGGTGGATAGAAAGCTGGCTAGATGTGTGGGCTCAATGGGTAGTGATCAATGGCTCGATGTCTAGTTGGCAGCTGGTATCAAGCGGAGTGCCCCAGGGGTCAGTCCTGGGCCAGTTTTGTTCAACATCTTCATTAATGATCTGGATGATGGGATGGATTGCACCCTCAGCAAGTTTGCAGATGACACTAAGCTGGGGGGGAGAGGTAGATATCTGGAGGGTAGGAATAGGATACAGAGGAACCTAGACAAATTAGAGGATTGGGCCAAAAGAAATCTGATGAGGTTCAATAAGGACAAGTGCAGAGTCCTGCACTTAGGATGGAAGAATCACATGCACTGCTACAGGCTGGGGACCTACTGGCTAAGCAGCAGTTCTGCAGAAAAGGACCTGAGTATTACAGTGGATGATAAGCTGGATATGAGTCAACAGTGTGCCCTTGTTGCCAAGAAGGCTAATGGCATATTGGGCTGCATTAGTAGGAGCATTGCCAGCAGACTGAAGGAACTGATTATTCCCCTCTATTTGGCACTGGTGAGGTCACATCTGGAGTACTGCATCCAGTTTTGGGCCCCATGCTACAGAAAGGATGTGGACAAATTTGAGAGAGTCCAGCAGAGGGCAACAAAAATTATTAGGGGGCTAGGACACATGACTTATGAGGAGAGGCTGAGGGAACTGGGCTTATTAAATCTGCAGAAGAGAAGAGTGAAGGGGGATTTGATAGCAGCCTTCAACTACCTGAAGAGTGGTTCCAAGAAGGATGGAGCTAAGCTGTTCTCAGTGGTGGCAGATGACAGAACAAGGAGCAATGGTCTCAAGTTGCAGTGAGGGAGGTCTAGGTTGGATATTAGGAAAAACTATTTTACTAGGGAGGTGGTAGAATCTCCATCCTTAGAAGTTTTTAAGGCCTGGCTTGACAAAGCCCTGGCTGAGATGATTTAGTTGGTGTTGGTCTTGCTTTGAGCAGGGGGTTGGACTAGATGACCTCCTGAGGTCTCTAATCTTCTATGATTCTATCTTAGTTGATCAGGGATAGAGATGCAGTCACTGATATAAACTGGATTCTGATGGCTTTGAAGAGCAGAACCAAGGTCTTAAATTTGTGCCAGACTGGAAACCAAGAGAGATTAGAGCACCAGTGATAGTGGCTCATCTGACTAGAATGCAGGCTGCCATATTCTCTGTATTATTTCCATCTTTTGCCCTGATTACCATAATTCAGTCTGAAGATGACTACTACATGGATCACTATGGCCAGACCTCCACCTGGGAGGAAGAAGCAAAGTCAAAAATTGTTAACCAGAGAAACAAGGCATTTCTTGCTACTGTTGCTGCCTGGGCCTACACGGTTAGTGATGAGTCCGGCAGGACAACAAGGCTTTGTACCCTTTAACAAATAGAGAGCAGATCTTTTCAGCAGGACAGAAGGTCAGAGTCCCAGCTAGTTCTTCACAGTGTTTTCCCTGTTCTACCAGCCTGAAATTTGGTCTTTCCTAATATCAGTTAGAGTCAGCTCTTCTTCATCCAGGCAGTGATCTCTTGGCAGGGATTGTGCAATCTTTGCGATGGCAAACTGCTTGCCTCTGTAGGAAGTGAGATATACAGCTGTCATCAGTATATTGTTAGCAAAGGAACCTGTTAGCCCTATCAATAGATAAACGCTTCAGAACATTAAAAATAGTTAAGTAAACCACAGGCTACAAGAGAGTTGCAGACCTGCCTACTCTCGCTGTCATTGGAAAGGAAATTCTGTCTCTTTGTATTAAGTTAAAAAATGCCGTTCTTCTCTGAAAACTGATCAGTTTAAAATGACACCATCTTCCTGAGCAGGTCTGCTCCCTGAGCCAAAATTTTAAATTAGGACCTGAAGGTAGGCCTCTAAATCCACATTTAGTCATCTAAAAATAAGGTGCCTGATGTTCCAAGGTGCTGAACATTCACAGTAGTTCGTGCTCACCAACTCTGAAAGTCAGATTTTTAATTAACATGCCAAAATATGAAGTTATGTGCCTAACTTTATGCACTGAAGTTTGAAAATTTCAGTCCATATGCTGATCTTCTGGTCTGGCTGAGCTGAGATCAATACAGAACTAGGAAAGGGGGTGGGGGGAAATCAAACCTGGCTTTAGGCCATCTTGATCCTGGGTCTGATTCACCCCCGGTGCAACTTAAAGCAACATGCAGGTTGCTCTAAACTGTGACCAATTGCTTAGCCCTCCCCTCCCGAAGCTGTTTTGACAGCCATAGAATGCCTCATGTGCTTCAGGTTGTAGCAAGAGTGGTATAGAACTACCATACTGGCTCCTCACTGCCTGTGGCTTTTTCTTACACTGGGAGAATCTCCAGTAGCCAGTTATGCTGGCTTTATGGTGTGGCTTTATTGAGTAGTGCTGAAGTGCAATGGCAGGGAAAGAGGGCAGTAATTGGACCTATATAGTTAACTTAAGAATGGCCATCCTGGGTCAGACCAAAGGAACATCTAGCCCAATATCCTGTCTTCCAACAGTGGCCAATGTCAGGTGCTTCAGAGGGAATGAACAGAACAGGTATTAATTGAGTGATCCATCCCCTGTCACCCATTCCCAACTTCTTTATATTCTTGTTAGCCTTGTAAAGCCAATGATGCTAAGAAAGAGTGAGCTGGATTTTATTCTGGTTGATGTACCATGAAGTCATTACTCGAAATAACTAAATTACAGGTCCAAATTCTCTCCCTAGTTATACCTGTGCAACTAAAGGAGGGATTTAGTGACACAGTCAGAAAGACCACCACTTAACTGTCAGGCACTGCTCTCAGTGAATTCAGTAGAGGTTTTGCCACTGATTTCAAAGGGAGCACAATCAGGACTATAAATCTCAAACTGAGTTTGCCTGGTAGAGAATTTTTAAAGATACACTTTTAGTAAACTTAAAAACCAAATTTGCTCTGGAAACCCTTAGAGATAATAAATATGGAACTCCACAATGCTATTTTTATGGTCACTTTTCAGAGCAGAATCAGTTTTTAAAAGTACTTTTTACTTTTGATGAAGGACTTTGAAACGCATTTCAATGAAATATTTAAAAATCTAAATCACTACTTGAAATCAACTTCCTTTGAATTGCCATATCTTGACAGCCCGGAAGCTGTAAGAGGAGGAATCTGAAAAGTATACGCCTAATGCTATTCCTTTTCCACAGCTCTTGTTCTTGTGTGACTAGATTTATGCACAGAGCACCTTAAATATAATCCATCAAGATTACACACATATAGCTAGTTATAACAATAGTGCAGGTAGCGCTGTACCCAACTATCTCAGCTTCTGTCATATGAAAAGATCTGAGACATGGTGACACAATGTTTGTTTGTTTTGGTGGCAGGACTTGCATAACACAACAGGGTCTAAAAATAATAATAATCTGCAAAAACATGTGAAAGTGAGTTAAGTAAAACCTTAATATATTTCCTTGTTTAAATATTAGTTATGTGGGCTGACAGCTGTTCCCAGAGGAGGGTTTAAAAAAAAAAAAGTGCTACAAAAGCATTGGTTGTTAAAACAAATCTGTTGATGGGACTCTTGGAGTAGAGTGTAGCCCAGCTATAGTTGCCCAAATACAGAGAAGACATTGTAAAGGAAATATGGGGTGGGGGGAGGAGGCAAGGGCAGAGGTGGGGAAAGGAAAACAAAACAGGGACAACCTCCCACAAAGGGGAGTATGCAACCTGTGAAAATAAGAATCCATCTTTTCACCAGGCCTATTTTTAGAAAAAGCAGTTTGAAGAGATGTCATAAGGCTTCAAAAACATCACTTGGTGATTAGGGATACGCTATAATACCTCTCTTCAGTGCACAAGGAGACAAGATGGACGTTAAAAATAAACATTAGGAGTAAGGAGGTTTCTGTAAACATAAATCTCTTCCTCCTTGGGAGGGTGAAAAAAAAAAAATATATATATATATATATATATAACAGGAGGTGACCTCACATGTTGCCAACTCTCACAATTTTATCACAAGTCGTGCAATCTTGGTTGGTTTTCTTAAAGCCCTAGCTCCTGTAATCATGTCTTTGTCAGAATCTTCTTTCATTTTTAAAATAAAGTAATCTGTAGCCCTCAAAGTTACAAAGAAAAGCTTGAAAACCCGAATCATAACGGCTTGAAAAGCAGAAGGTTAAAAATATATATTATTTGTAGAGACCTCCTCCTTTTTAAGCTAGTTGCCCGCTTTTGAGGCCAGTCTAATTACTCCTTGAGGCTGGCAATATTGCCTCCATAAGGTATTCAAAAGTCTGGCTTGATGGAAGAAAGAAGAAGTGTGTGATTGCTGATATACATTGCTATGCCCATTGTTATGAAATTGAAGGTAATAATAATAAAATATATTTAGAGCAGACTTTTCATTTGAGAATTTCTAAGTATTTAAAATACATTAATCATTTAAGCCTCGGGATAGCTCTATGTATTCATACTATTATTCCCTTGTACAGAAGGTTCAGTGATGTACAGATGTACCTTGTACAGAGGTTCAGTGATGTACCATGGGTGAGGCTACGATTCTGTCATGGATTCCGTGACTTTCCCGGAATTCCATGACTACTTCTGGGCAGGGCTGCAGCAGCTGTCAGGCCCTGGGGCTGCTAGAGCAGCAATGGCTGATCAGCTGTTCCCAAGGCCCCAGGGCTGGCTGCTAGAACTGCTGATCAGCGGCCAGCCAGGGGGCTGAAGCAGCAGTAGTCAGCCCCTGCCACAGGTGGTGGGGCTAGAGCAGCTGCAAGCCCCAAGAGTGCTCTGTTTATCCACCCTCCCCTGCCCCAGGGTATTTTTAGTAAAAGTCAGAGACAGGTCACAGGCTTCCATGAATTTTTGTTTATTGCCCGTGACATGCCCGTGACTTTTACTAAAAATATCGGTGACAGAATTGTAGCCTTAACCCTGGGACACTGAAAGTCGCAGAACTGAAACTAAAACCCAGAATAAAATACTGATTTCTGGTCATCTGCCCTAATGACTAGGCCACATTGTATCCATATGACCATATAATGCTATGAGACTACCGCAATTGATGTAAACACAGGAACTCAAGGAAAACAACATTAAGAAAGAATGTGATACTAAAGGAATAAGGCACGATTTCCTTACTTAGGACTGTAAGGACGTATCCCTGTAAGACTACCATACTGCAGTGCTGAAAGTTAGTGGACTGATAAGTTGTGAGAGAGTAAAACAGATTGATGGACCTCTGCAGATGAGAGAACATTAAACTCTCTCTCATATGCAAGGCTGTATTTCCTTCCAGAAGACACTAAGAAGGTCATATTTCCTTTCTGTGGAGAAATCCAATCAAAAACTCTACAAGGTGTATTTCACAGTTTCTTCTGAATTGCCCCAGATGGGGTTTGTCCCCTTCTGAGCAGGCCAGGTAATCAGCCTTATAAGTACACAAGTCTCCTGAAGTCTTTATGGATCTTGAACCTCCCACAGAGAGAGAGACCCATCCACAGAGGCCCATTATCTAAGCACAGCCCTACAGCCCTCTAGTTCCCTCATTCTGTGCACTTCCATACATTCCTCATGCCAGTTGACACTAACTACAGCATTGACAATTCTCATGCTATTTGGTGCTTTTTTTATAGCCCCAGCAGCTTCAATCAGATAATTAGGTGAGCATCTCAGATTTTATTTTAAAAACTAAATTTCTAGCCCTTATGGTTATGAGGGAAAGCTTGGAAACATGAACCCTAAGCATTCCAACAATAGAAGGCAAATAAAACACATTTCGGGTCTTTATGAAATCATATGATTTTAAGCCACTCTTACGATTTGTTGCGACCTCACTCATTTGAATACTTGGGGTTGGCAGTACTGTAACTATCACCAACCTCCAAAAAAGGGTTTTTCACAGCATATGGAGACGGTTCTCTCAGGGAAGTCACAGGTGAGTTTGTGAGGGAACAGTACTATGGACAGCAGCATTGCCCTACATGCCCTAATGACCCCATTAGCATCAAGGCTGATCCCAAAGGGAGTGGCCTCCTTGCAGATTGAGCACTACTTTGATGATCTCTAGCTCACTCCTTAAGATGGTCTGGCTGGATGGTCAGTCTATGTCCATCATTGGTGATTTTATTGCACCATGGAAGCTGTTGGTGATCACTAAGCCTGTAGTGGCATTCTTTTGAAAATACACTTTGTAATTCAGTTGTCTGTCATCCTAGCAATATGCCCATACCCAGAAAGTTGCCAAAAGCAAACCAGTGCCGATGGGGATACTTGGTGAGTTTGGCTATGAATATCCTTATTGCTCATCTTTTCCTGCCACTTAATATGGAGCAGCTGACAATAATGAGCATCAAAAATGTCAATCTGCCACTCTTCAGCCTTCCTTGGTGCCTATATGTCACTGCTGTACAATAGAATTGGTATAACCGTAGTTCTGAGAATTTGCACATACATAGAAAACGTGATGTCCCGATGTCTCCACAGAAGCTGCGGAAGGCCCTGGTATGTGGCAGAGACAGCTGCAACACAAGCATCCACATCTTTTGAGCATCTTCCAGCAATGTCTAGGTCACTTCCCAAGCATTTGACAGTTGCCACCTGCTCATACTCTGACCAGAGAAGATAGGCCGCTGTTGATCAGACTAACTCGGTGGTGTACCTTCAAAGGCACTTCAGTGGATTGTGGAAAAGGCAAGCATACCTCAGAGACAATGCTCCTCAACTTCTCTGCTCCTCATCCAGATGCACTAAATGTAACTCCTGTCCATGCACAGTGGTAAGGCAGAAGATCAGGTCCTGGTTAAATACATGAAATAAAATTACCAATAGTAATAGTTAATATAACTGCTTTTAAAAAAGAACTACATATATGGGGGGGGGAATATTTGGGGATGTCATAAACAGATAGTAGGAGTTAATAGAACAGAAGTACTTTATATCTCTTTTGACTGTAAAGGGTTAACAAGTTCAGTAAGCCTGGCTGTCACCTGACCAGAGGACCAATCAGGGGACAGGATACTTTCAAATCTTGAGGGAGGGAAG